>NW_026734303.1:600000-900000 GCF_949786415.1 Peromyscus eremicus
TTTCTTTCCCATTCATAAACAGAATTGAGTCCCATACAGTTTCTGTTCCTAGGAGCAAGAGATGTTTTCTGGTAAGGAAAGTCATTATTGTGCACCCATTGCCATACACAGTGCAAATAAGCACTCAGGTTATTCCAGCAGGTACAGTGTATTGGACTGAAGAGAATCTACTGTTCTTGTCAGTTTTCTAACCGGAGTGGAACTAGATATGGCCCATGTGTGTAGGAAGCACAGTTCTTTTGTTCTGAGCAATCTCATTCTTCTGGCCCTATAGGAAACACAGTAGGGTAGAAGAGAGCTCTTTTCTCAAGAGCAGAGAGTGTTTCTTGTAAGGCGAGACAGGTTTGTTTCCCATTCATAAACGCAGTTGAATCACACGCAGTTTCTGGTCCTACGATCTAAACTTCTTTTCTCGTAAGGAAAGTCACTATTGCATTCCCATTGCCATACACAGTGCAAATAGCTCTCGCATAAGTTCCGAGAAAGTACAGTGTATTGGACTGAAGAGAAGCTACTGTTCTTGTCACTTTCCAAAGAAGAGTTGAACTAGATATGGTCCGTGTGTAGGAAGCACAGTTCTTTTGTTCTGAGCGAGCTCACTGTTCTGGCCCTATAGGAAAAACAGTAGAGTAGAAGATTGCTCTTTTATCAAAACCAGAGTGTGTTTTTTTAAGGCGAGGTTGTGTTTGTTTCCCATTCATACACTGAGTTGAATCACATGTAGTTTCTGGTACTATGATCAAGAGTTGTTTTCTGGTAAGGAAAGTCACTATTGCGCTCCCATTGCCATAAACAGTGCAAATAACACTCGCGTCTGTTCCCAGCTAGCACAGTTTCTTGGACTGAAGATAAGCTGCTGTTCTTGTCACTTTCCTAAGAATAGTTAAACTAGATATGGCCCGTGTGTAAAAAGCACAGTTCTTTGATTCTGAGCAAGCTCACTCTTCTGGCCCTATATGAAACACATTAGAGTAGAAGAGTGCTTTTTCTTCAAAAACAGAGTGTGTTTCTTGTAAGGCAAGGTAGTGTTTGTTTCACATTCTTAAACGGAGTTGAGTCCCATGCAGTTTCTGGTCCTCCGAGCAAGAGTTGTTTACTGGTAAGGAAAGTCACTATTGTGCTCCCATTGTCATACACAGTGCAAATATCATTTGCGTCTGTTCTCAGCAAATACAGTGTATTGTACTGAAGAGAAGCTACTGTTCTTGTCAGTTTCCTAAGCAGAGTTGAACTAGATATGGCCCGTGTGTGTAGGAAGCCCAGTTTTTTCGTTCTGCTCAATCTCACTCTTCTGGCCTTTTAAGTAACACAGTAGAGTAGAATAGTGCTCTTTTCTCAAAAGCAGTGTTTCTTCAAGGCAACCATTTTTTTTCCCAATCATAAACGGAGTTGAATCACATGCAGTTTCTGGTCTTAATAGCAAGAGTTGTTTTCTGGTAAGGAAAGTCACTATTGCGCTCCAATTGCCATACACAGTGCAAATATCACTCGCATCTGTTCCCAGCAAGTACAGTGTATTGGACATAAGAGACTTGTATTCTTGTCACTTTCAAGCAGTGTTGAAATAGATATGGCCCGTGTGTGTAGGAAGCACAGTTCTTTTGTTCTGAGCAAGCTCACTCTTCTGGACTTTTGGAAATACAGTAGAGTAAAAGAGTGCTCTTTTCTCAAAACCAGAGTGTGTTTCTTGTTAGGCGAGCCTGTGTTTGTTTCCCTCTCATAAAGGGAGTTGAATCACATGCAGTTTCTGTTCCTATGAGCAAGACTTGTTTTCTGGTAAGGAAAGTCACTTGCGTTCCCATTGCCATTCATGGTGCAAATAGCATTCGTGTCTGTTCTCAGCAAGCACAGTTTCTTGGACAGAAGAGAAGCTGCTGTTCTTGTCAGTTTCATAAACAGAGTTAAATTTGATATGGCCCGTGTGTGTAGGAAGCACATTTCTTTGGTTCTGAGCAAGCACACACTTCAAGCCCTATAGAAAACACAGTAGAGTAGAAGAGTGCTCTTTTCTCAAAACCAGAGTGTGTTTCTTGTAAGGCGAGGTAGTGTTTGTTTCCCATTCATAACCAGAGTTGAATCACATGCAGTTTCTGGTTCTACGATCAAGAGGTGTTTCTTGTAAGGAAAGTCACTATTGTGCTCTCATTGCCTTACACAGTGCAAAAAGCACTCGTGTAGGTTCCTAACAGGAAGTGTATTAGATTGAAGAGAAGCTACTGTTCTTTTCAGTTCCTAACCAGAGTTGAACTATATATGGCCGGTGTGTGTAGGAAGCACAGTTCTTTTGTTCTGAGCAAGCTTACTGTTCAGGCCCTTTGGAAACAAAGAAGAGAAGAATAGTGCTCTTTTCTCAAAAGCAGAGTGTGTTTCTTGTAAGGCGAGCTGTTGTTTGTTTCTAATTTTTAAACGAAGTTGAAACACCTGCAGTTTCTAGTCCTTCGAGCAAGAATTGTTTTCTGGTAAGGAAAGTCACAATTGCACTCCCATTGTCATACACAGTGCAAATAGCACTCGCGTCTGTTCCCAGCAAGTACAGTGTATTAAACTAAAGAGAAGCTACTGTTCTTGTTATTTTCCAATGCAGAGTTGAACTAGCTATGGCCCATGTGTGTAGGAAGCAGAGATCTTCTGTTCTGTGCAAGCTCACTCTTCTGGCCCTATAGGAAACACAGTAGAGTAGAAGACTGCTCTTTCTCAAGAGCAAAATGTGTTTCTTGTAAGGCAAGCTAATGTTTGTTTCCCATTCATAAATGGAGTTGAATCACATGCAGTTTCTGGTCCTACGAGCAAGAGTTGTTTTCTGGTAAAGAAAGTCACTATTGTGCTCCCATTGTCATACACAGTGCAAATAGCACTCTTGTGTAGGTAGAGTTTTCCTGCCTGGCCCACAGTCAGAGCAAATCTCTCTCACCTGCCAGTCCCACAGCCACTCAGACCCAACCAAGTAAACACAGAGACTTATATTGGTTACAAACTGTATGGCCCTGGCAGGCTTCTTGCTAATTGTTCTTACAGTTTAAATTAATTCTTTTCCATAAATCTATCCCTTGCCACATGGCTCATGGCTTACCAGGATCTTCACATGCAGCTTGTCATGGTGGCGACTGGCAGTGTCTCTCTGACTCAGCCTTCCACTTCCCAGCTTTATTCTCCTCCTTGCCCCGCCTATACTTCCTGCCTAGCCAATGGCCAATCAGTGTTTTATTGATTAATCAGCAACACATTTGCCATACATCCCACAGCACTTTCCCCTTTTTTTTTCAAAAAGGAAGGTTTTAACCTTAACAAAGTAAAATTACATATAATTTGGGAATTTGGGCATAGCTTCTCTTACTACTTCCTGCTGGAAGGGGGCGCTGTATCTTATGGGGAAACAAAGAAAATTTTAGAATTATGGAATAGTCCATGAGGCTGTATCGTCTGAGGCAGATGCCTTCAAACCATTCTGGATGTTGGATCATCTGGGCCATGGTGTCATCGGAGATCCTTCAGGGGGTCTTGGCTGATCAAACCTGATGTATCTTAATCTTGAACAAATCCATAGCCTCTGGCTTTCTGTGGGAACAAAAGTAGAGTCTCCTTTCCAAAGTAACATATCCTTACATCCAAATTTTGAAGTCAAGGTACCTTTAAAATATACATTTTGGCATAACTCAACAGCTTTTACAATCAAATGTTTTTCTGCAGTTAAAAATCCCAAAGACAACACAATCCAGATTCTCTATGTAATAATCATCTTCACGTGGCTTATTTTTTATATTAATTTTACTATCTCTTTAAAGACTTTATTTTTTAAAACTATGTATTTGTTTCTATAACTCTATATATCACCTTTTTTGTCTCTTTCAAGCCTACGTATCTTTTACACACATTGTAAACTATTACATCTGAATCTGTCTTATTGTGAATCTATTGCCTTAAACTGCAGCAGCTGTGGCTGCTGGCTCTGCCCTCCTCAGCTTCCCAAAATGGCCGTGGTACTTTACCACTGGCTCTGGGAGCTATCGTGGGTCTATACTTTTATCCAAGCAGCATGTAGCCCAGAAATCTCTTTTTTTATTTTGTACTAGCAAAGTCTAAATCCACCACGCAGCTTAATGTGCCACTTGCAGAGGCCTCATTCCGGTCATACGGCAGGACAAGCGCACATGATAGGAACCCACCAGTAGCTCAAACCGGCAGCTGCTGCTCATTTGAGAGAGACAATTAGGAAATATTTTTAGTTCCATTTTAGAATTTTTTTTCTCAGTTTTTAGGTGGAAGCTCTTGCCCCACGTTGGACGCCATTTGTAGCTAGAGTTTTCCTGCCTGGCCCACAGTCAGAGCAAATCTCTCTCACCTGCCAGTCCCACAGCCACTCAGACCCAACCAAGTAAACACAGAGACTTATATTGGTTACAAACTGTATGGCCCTGGCAGGCTTCTTGCTAACTGTTCTTACAGTTTAAATTAATTCATTTCCATAAAACTATCCCTTGACACATGGCTCGTGGCTTACCAGGATCTTCACATGCAGCTTGTCATGGTGGCAGCTGGCAGTGTCTCTCTGACGCAGCCTTCCACTTTGCAGCTTTATTCTCCTCCTTGCCCCACCTATACTTCCTGCCTAGCCAATGGCCAATCAGTGTTTTATTGATTAATCAGCAACACATTTGCCATACATCCCACAGCACTCGTGTGTGTTCCCAGCAAGTACAGTCAATTGGACTGAAGAGCAACTACTGTTCTTCTCCATTTTCTAAGCAGAGTTCAACGAGATATGGCCCGTGTGTGGGAAGCACAGTTCTTTTGTTCTGAGCAGGCAAAATATTCTGGCCCTTTGGATACACATTAGAGTAGAAGAGTGCTTTTTCCTTAGAAGCAGAGTGTGTTTCTTGTAAGGTGTACTAGTGGCTGTTTCCCATTCATAAACAGAGTTGAATCACATGCAGTTTCTGGTCCAACGAGCCAGAGTTGTTTTCTATTAAGAAAAAACAGTATTGTGCTGCCATTGCATACACAGTGCAAATAGCCCTCGCATCTGTTCCCAGCAAGTACAGTGTATTGGACTGAAGCGATTTGTGTTCTTGTCAGTTTCCTAGGCAGAGTTGAACTATATGTGCCCCGTGTGTGTATGAAGCACAGTTCTTTGGTTCTGAGCAAGCTCACTCTTCTGGCCCTATAAGAAACACTGAAGAGTAAAAGAGTGCTCTTTTCTCAAAAGCAGAGTGTGTTTCTTGTAAGGTGAGCTAGTGTTTGTTTCCCATTCAAAAACCGAGTTGAATCTCATGCAGTTTCTGGCCCTATGAGCAAGAGTTATTTTCTGGTAAGGAAAGTCACTATTACGCTCTCATTGTCACACACAGTGCAAATAATACTCGTGTCTGTTCCCCGCAAGTACAGTGTATTGGACTGAAGAGAAGCTACAGTTCTACTCAGGTTCCTAAGCAGAGTTGAACTAGATATTGCCCGTTTGTGTAGGAAGCACAGTTCTTTTGTTCTGAGCAATCTCACAGTTCTGGCCCTATGGAAACACAATAGAGTAGAACAGTGCTCTTTTGTCAAAAGCAGAGTGTGTTTCTGGTAAGGCAAGCTAGAGTTTGTTTCCCATTCATAAATGGAGTTGACTCACATGCAGTTTCTGGTCCTACATGAAAGATTTGTTTTCTGGTAAAGAAAGTCACTATTGTTCTCCCATTTCCATACACAATTTAACTACCACTCGCATCTGTTTCCAGCAAGTACAGTGTATTGGACTGACAACAAGGTACTGTTCTTGTCAGTTTCATAAGCAGAGTTGAATAGATATGGCCTGTGAGTGTAGGAATCACAATTCTTTTGTTCTAAGCAAGCTCACTGTTCTGGCCCTATAAGAAAAACAGTAGAGTAGAAGAGTGCTCTTTTCTCAAAAGCAGAGTGTGTTTCTTGTAAGGCGAGCTAGTGTTTGTTTCCCATTCATACACAGAGTTAAATCACATGCAGTTTCTGGTGCCAAGAGCAAGAATTGTTTTCTGAAAAGGAATATCACTACTGTGCCTCCATTGCCATACACAGTATAAGTGGCACTCGTGTCTACTCCCAACAAGTACAGTGTATTGGACTGAAGAGAAGCTACTGTTCTTGTCAGTTTCCTAAGCAGAGTTGAACTAGATATGGCTCGTGAGTGTAGGTAGCACAGTTCTTTTGTTTTGAGCATGCTCACTGTTCTGGCCATGTAGGAAACACCGTAGAGTAGAAGAGTGCTCTTTTCTCAAAAGCAGAGTGTGTCTCTTTTAAGGCAAACTACTGTTTGTTTCCCATTCATAAATGGAGTTGAATCACATGCATTTTCTGGTCCTAGAAGCAAGAGTTGTTTTCTGGTAATGAAAGTCACTATTGCGCTCCCATTGCCATACACAGTGCAAATAGCACTCCTGTCTGTTCCCAGCAAGAACAGTGTATTGGACTGAAGAGAAGCTACTGATCTTGTCAGGTTACTAAGCAGAGTTGAAGTAGATATTGCCGTGTGTGTAGGAAGCACAGTTCTTTTGTTTGAGCAAGCTCACAGTTCTGGCCCTTTATGAAACACATTAGAGTAGAACAGTGCTCTTTTCTCAAAAGCAGAGTGTGTTTCTTGTAAGGCGAGCTAGTATTTGTTTCCCAGTCAGAAATGCTGTTGAATCACATGCAGTTTCTGGTCCTACGAGCAAGAGTTGTTTTTTAGTAAGGAAAGTCACTATTGTGCTCTCTTTGCCATACACGTTGGAAGTAGCACTCGCGTCTGTTTCCAGCAAGTACAGTGTATTTGACTGAAGAGCAGCTACTGTTCTTGTCAGTTTCCTAAGCAGAGTTGAACTAGATATGGCCGTGTGTGTTAGGAAGCACAGTTCTTTTGTTCTAAGCAAGCTCACTGTTCTGGCACTATTGGAAACACAGTAGAGTAGAAGAGTGCTCTTTTCTCAAATGTAGAGTGTGTTTCTTTTAAGGGGAGGTAGTGTTTGTTTCCCATTCATAAACTGAGTTGAATCACATGCAGTTTCTGGTCCTCTGAGCAAGAGTTTTTTCTGATTAGGAATATCACTAATGTGCCTCCACTGCCATGCACAGTATAAATAGCACTCGCGTCTGTTCCCAGCAAGTACAGTGTATTGGACTGAAGAGAAGCTACTGTTTTTGTCAGTTTCCTAAAAAGAGTTGAACTAGATATGGCCCATGAGTGTAAGAAGCACAGTTCATATGTTCTGAACAAGCTCACTGTTCTGGCCATATAGGTAACACAGTATAGTAGAAGAGTGCCCTTTTCTCAAAAGCAGAGTGCGTTTCTCTTAAAGCGAGCTACTGTTTGTTTCCATTCATAAACGGAGTTGAATCACATGCATTTTCTGATCCTAGGAGCAAGAGTTGTTTTCTGGTAAGGAAAGTCACTATTGTGCTCTTATTGCCATACACAGTGCAAATAGCACTCACGTCTGTTCCCAGCAAGTACAGTATATTGGACTGAAGAAAAGCTACTGTTCTTGTCAGGTTACTAAGCAGAGTTGAACCAGATATTGCCCGTGTGTGTAGGAAGCACAGTTCTTTTGTTCTGAGTAATCTCACTGTTCTGGCCCTATAGGAAACACAGTAGAGAAGAACAGTGCTCTTTTCTCAAAAGCAGAGTGTTTTTCTTGTAAGGCAAACTGGTGTTTGATTCCCATTCATAAACAGAGTTGAATAACATGCAGTTTCTGGTCCTATGAGCACAAGTAGTTTTCTGGTAAGGAAAGTCACTATTGTGCTCTCATTACCAAACACAGTGCAAATGGCACTCGCGTATGTTCTTACCTAGTACAGTATTGGACTGAAGAGAAGCTACTGTTCTTGTCAGGTTCCTAAGCAGAGTTGAACTAGATATGACCCGTGAGAGTAGGAAGCATAGTTCTTTTGTTCTGAGCAAGCTCACTGTTCTGGCCCTGTAGGAAACACAGTAGAGTAGAAGAGTGCTCTTTTCTCAAAAACAAAGTATATTTCTTGTACGGTGAGCTAGTGTTTGTTTCCCATTCATAAACGGAGTTGAATCATATACAGTTTCTGTATCTCTGAGCAAGAGTTGCTTTCTGATAAGGAATATCACTATTGCCCCTCCATTGCCATACATGGTGCAAGTAACATTCACGTCTGTTCCCAGCAAGTACAGTGTATTGGCCTGAAAGGAATTTACTGTTCTTGTCAGTTTCGTTAGCAGAGTTGAAATAGATATGGCCTGTGAGTGTAGGAAGCTCAGTTCTTTTCTTCTAAGCAAGCTCACCGTTCTGGCCCTATAGGAAACACAGTAGATTAGAAAAGTGCTCTTTTCTCAAAGCAGATTGTTTTTCTTGCAAAGCAAGCTGCTGTTTGTTTCTCATTCATTACAGAGTTGAATCACATGCAGTTTCTGGTGCCACGAGCAAGAGTTGTTTTCTGATAAGGAATATCACTAATGCACCTCCATTGCCATACATAGTGCAAGTAGCACTCACGTCTGTGCCCAGCCAGTACAGTGTATTGGACTGAAGAGAAGCTACTCTTCTTGTCAGGTTACTAAGAAGAATTGAACTAGATATGGCCCGTGTGTGTAGGAAGCACAGTTCTTTTGTTCTGAGCAAGCTCACTGTTCTGGCCATAGAAGAAACACTGCAGAGAAGAACAGTGCTCTTTTCTCAAAAGCAGAATGTGTTTCTTGTAAGCCGAGCTATTGTTTGTTTTCCATTCATACATGGAGCTGAATCATATGCATTTTCTGTATCTCTGAGCAATAGTTGCTTTCTGATAAGGAATGTCACTATTGCCCCTCCATTGGCATACATGGTGCAAGTAGCACTCAATTCTGGCCCTTCGAGCAAGAGTTGTTTTCTGGTAAGGATAGTCATTATTACGCTCCCACTGCCATACACAGTGCAAATAGCACTCACATCTGTTCCCAGCAAGTACAGTGAGTTGGACTGAAGAGAAGTTACTGTTCTTTTCAGAATCCTAAACAAAGTTGAACTTGATATTGCCCGTGTGTAGGAAGCACAGTTCTTTTGTTCTGAGCAAGCCCTGTGTTTTGGCCCTATAGGAAACAGAGTAGAGTAAAAGAGTACTCTTTTCTCAAAAGCAGAGTGTTTTCCTTGTAAGCTGAGCTTGTGTTTGTTTCCCATTAATAAACGGAGTTGACTCACCTGCAGTTTCTTGTTGTACGAGAAAGAGTTGTTTTCTGGTAAGAAAAGTCACTATTGTGCTCCCATTGCCATACACAGTGCAAATAGCACTCGCGTCTGTTCCCAGCACGTACAGTGTATTGGATTGAAGAGAAGCTACTGTTCTTGTCAGTTTCCTAAGCAGAGTTGAACTAGATATGACCCGTGTGTGTAGGAAACACAGTTCTTTTGTTCTGAGCAAGCTCACTCTTCTGGCCCTGTAGGAATCAAAGTAGAGTAGATGAGTGCTCTTTCATCAAAAGCAGAGTGTGTTTCTTGTAAGGTGAGCTAGTGTTTGTTTCCCAATCATAAACGGAGTTGAATCACATGCAGTTTCTGGTCCTATGAGCAAGAGTTGTTTTCTGGTAAGGAAAGTAACTATTGTGCTCCCATTGCCAAACACAGTGCAAATAGCACTCGCGTCTGTTCCCATCAACTACAGTGTATTGGACTGAAGTGAATCTAGTGTTCTTGTCAGTTTCCTAAGCAGAGTAGAACTATTTATGGCCCTTGTGTTTAGGAAGCACAGTTCTTTGTTCTTAGCAAGCTCACTGTTCTGGCCCTATAAAAACACAGTAGAGTAGAAGAGTGCTCTTTTCTCAAAAGCAGAGTGTGTTTCTTGTAAGGCGATCCAGTGTTTGTTTCCAATTCACAAATGGAGTTGAATCACATGCAGTTTCTTATGGTGATATTTTATTTGTATTAAAATGTTATTTGTATGTTAATAAATAAAGTTGCCCATGGGTCAGAGCTATTAGCAAGCCATAGGAAAGCAGGGCAGTGGTGGCGTACACTTGTAATCCCAGCACTTGTGAGGCAGAGCTGGGTAAGTCTTTGTGTGTTCAAGGATACAGCCATTATAGGAGACACATGCCGTTAATCTCAATACCAAGCAAGGAAAACCTGGAGACCTATACAGACTGGCCTTGATGAGGCGGTCACGTGGTTGGGTTTACAACCAATGAGAAGGCAAGACAGGAACACTATATAAAGACTTTAACGCAGGGGTAGTTAGTTCGGAGAGGTAGGACCACTGCAGAAGGAAGGGTAAGATTTTAGCTCTTAGCTCTGACCTCTTGTCTTTCTTCTTTGCATTGGTTCTGTGTTTCTTATTTAATAAGAAGGTTGGTTACATCTACATTTGGAGCCCAACGTGACAAGAATCCATTAAAAACCGCTTGGCTTGGCTTGGCGGCAGGTCCGGTTTCTGGCCTGGGCGTCCTGGCTGCCTAGCTCGGGCCCAGGCCTGACTGACCTGCAGCTGGAGCTACTTGCAACTGCTACAAACAACTCAGGCCTGCCCTTCCGAATAGGGCCCCTGCCTGTAAAGCCAAGGCTTGACTCGGCTCAAGCAGCTATGCTTTCTCTCTCTCTCTCTCTCTCTCTCTCTCTCTCTCTCTCTCTCTCTCTCTATCTATCTCTCTCTCTCTCTCTCTCTCTGGATTCACACCTCAAACACCAGGTGGCTGTTTTGAAATTCCTTGGGATTCTTCTGTCCTACCCAGACTTGGTAAGTCAATTAACATATCTATTTAAAAGAGAATTTCTTTTCTACATTAAAAAAATGGGCTTTATGTGTAATTGGAAAAAAATTGGACTTTGTTTCAAATTTTAGGCACTCTGACAATGGAAAAACTATATGAAAAGATTAATATTGATCGAATTATTCAGTTTATTACTTTTCTTATTCTCATTTTACTATTTAAAAAGATAGTCAATTTAAGTGCCAGGATAACAGTCTTAGAAAAACTTGTTAAAACAGTAAAAATGAATTATAGAGAAATTCAAATTCAGACTGAAGAAATAAACAGTGAAGTTGTTTCAAAATTGGATCATAAGGTTACAGAAAGAAAGCCAGTTTTCACACAATCACCCTTAATTTATCCGGTAGTGGTAGAGCAGCTACCTGATGAAGAGAATGAACAAAATACTTGGGCTCCAGTTAAAATTTTTAGACTTACGAAGATTTAAGGAGGCAATAGCATCTTATGGCATGCACTCCCCATATGTAAGGCAAATGTTAAACAACTTGTCAACTTGTAATAGGATTATACCAAAGGACTGGCGGGAATTGGCACAGGCTGTTCTTGAACCCAGACGACATCTCCAGTGGAAAATGTGGTTCAATAATGAGGCTAAAAATATAGAAAAACAATGGAGGAATAGTGGAATACAAGTCTGCCAGGATCAGCTTATTGGAGAAGGCCAATATGCTTCAGTAGAAACACAATGTTTATATGATGTCCAAACCCTAGTTCTATGTCGAACAGCAGCTTTGAATGCATGGGACAGAGTTGAAGAACCAGGAAAAAAAACTGAGTCATTTACAAAGGTTATACAGGGCCCAAAAAAATCTTTCACAGATTTCTTACAAAGATTTACTTCAACAGTAGAGAAAATGGTCCTGAATTCAGAGACTAGTCATTTAATAATTGAATCTTTGGCCTTTGAGAATGCAAATGCAGCATGCAAAAGAATAATCAGGCCGTTAAAGGCAAGATCTACACCTTTGGAAGATTAGATTAGAGATACAGTTAATGTTGAGGCTTATGACCATGATGATATGTGGGTAGGAAAAGCAATTTCAAAAGGTTTGAGCAATGTTAGATGTTTTGGATGTGGAAAGCAAGGACATTTGAAAAGGGATTGTAAACAGGTCATTCCTAGAAATAATGTTTCCTCAAGGAACACTGGCAACAGAATGCCCCTTCCTTCTGGAGTATGCAGAAGGTCTGGTAAGGGAAAACACTGGACCAACGAATGTTGATCAACAAGGGACAGACAGGGTAATCCTCTGCTTCGAGCTTCGGGAAACTCCCAGAGGGGCCTCAGGCAGGCCCCCACAGTAAATCCAGTTCAAACCTTTCCTGCAGTTGTAGAGGAAACCCCTACTCAAAGCAACTAAATAACCAAATGTCTATTGGAATAAATCATGTTAGTCGAGATGATGAAACAGAGAAAATAGGAAATTCAGGAAAAAACATAAAGAAAAATTTTTGGCAAACTTCTATTAATGAACAAAGACCAAAACTAACAATAAAAATAAATGGTGTTTTGTTGTCTGGTCTGGTAGACACAGGTGCTGACATTACCATAATTGCACCAGAATTTTGGCATCCAACTTGGCCTCTTCAGGAGGTAAACGTTCAACTGTTAGGAATTGGGACATTATCTCGAGTGAAACAAAGTGCAAGATGGCTTGAATGTATAGGTCCAGAAGGACAGAAAGGAAAATTAAAACCATATATGGCTAACATAGCTATGAACCTGTGGGGTCAAGATTTGTTAAAACAATGGAATACTCAGATTAATATCCTTCCAATCTCTGAAACAAATCATAAATTAGTACATGTTTCTGAGAGAAATATTCAAAGATATTATTCTAATGAGTACTCACCAGCCATCCATGTCATACAAGAACAGGGCACAACTAATAATTTTCCAAAAACACCAACAGCTCTACCTTTAAAATCGTCAACAGATAAGCCTGTATGGGTTCAGCAATGGCCTTTAACAACAGAGAACCTCCAGGCTTTACAAGAGCTGGTGGAAGAACAGTTAAATGCTCATCATATTGAAGAATCAACCAGCCCTTGGAATTCTGTATTTGTTATTAAAAAGAAATCTGGTAAATGGAGAATGGTAACAGACCTTTGAGCAATTAACAAAGTAATTCAGCCAATGGGCTCTTTACAATCTGGAATTCCTTTGCTTACTCTGTTACCAAAAGGATGGCCTCTCATAGTTATTGATTTAAAAGTCTGTTTCTTTTCAATACCGTTACAAGTAAAAGACAGAGAAAGATTTGCTTTCACAGTGCCTACTTATAATAATTCTCAACCGGCTAAATAATTTCAGTGGAGGGTTCTCCCACAGGGAATGTTGAATAGCCCAACTTTGTGCCAATATTTTGTAAAACAGCCATTAGAAGTGGTACGTAAAAAATTTCCTAAATCTATAATTTATCATTATATGGATGATATTTTATTAGCTGACTCAAATGTAGATACTTTAGAAAGAATGTTTGAAGAAGTAAAGAAAATTTTGCCTTGCTGGGGATTACAAATTGCTCCTGAAAAGATACAAAGAAGAGATTCTATTAATTATTTAGGATATAAAATAGAACTTCAAAAAATTAGACTGCAAAAGGTGCAAATTAGGAGAGATAGACTACAGACTCTTTATGACATTCAAAGATTATTTGGAGACATTTCTCATCTAAGAACTATTGTTGGGGTAAAAAATGATGAACTGAATAATTTGTTTAAAACATTAGAAGGTGATAAGGACTTGAACAGTCCAAGAGAATTATCACCTGAAGCTGAGAAAGAATTGGCCTTGGTAGAAAAGAAAGTACATCAAAGGCACGTAGATCGTATTGATCCAAAGCTGGATTGAATTTTGGTTATTTTACCTTCTAGGCATTCTCCAACAGGGATATTAATGCAAAGGGAAGATATTATATTAGAATGGATATTTTTACCAAATAAACCAAATAAAAAATTAAAGACTTATGTGGAAAAAATCTCTGACTTGATTTGGGAAGGAAAATTGAGACTTCGTCAATTAGCAGGAATAGACCCAGCAGAAATTGTTGTACCTTTAACTAAGGAGGATATTGAAAAATTATGGATAGAAAATGAAGCTTGGCAAAAAGCTTGTAGTAATTTTTTTGGAGAAATTAACAGCAAATATTCCAAAAGCAATAGAATTGATCTTATAAAGAGAGCTGATTGGATCTTGCCTCAAATTGTGAGGAAAGAACCCATATCTGGAGTTTGTATATTTTATACAGATGCCAACAAACAAGGAAAGGCAGTTACAAATCAGAAAATTTAAGTAAAGTGGTTCAAAGTCTTATAATTCTGTTCAAAAATCAGAATTGTATGCTATTCTGTTGGTATTAATGGATTTTTCAGAACCTCTCAGTGTAGTAACTGACTCTCAGTATGCTGAAAGAGTAGTATTATATATTGAGACTGCAGAATTTATCCACGATGCTTCAGAATTAACTTCACTATTTATTCAATTACAAGATACAATCAGAAAAAGGAGTCATCCTTTATACATAACTCATCCTATCCCATCCTGGTCTGACAGGCCCTCTAGCACAAAGCAATGATGAGATTCATAAATTATTGATAGGAAATGTGCTGGAGACCTCAGAATTTCATAAAAAAACATCATGTAAATAGTAATGGTTTAAAAAAGGATTTTTCCATAACCTGGCAACAAGCCAAGAAATAGTAAAGAAATGTCCTACTTGTTCCTTCTACAATCAAACGCCATTACCAGCAGGATGTAACCCAAAGGGTACTCAGAGGAATGAAATCTGGCAGATGGACGTGTTTCAATTTGCAGAGTTTGGAAAATTGAAATATGTACACCACACTATCGATACTTATTCAGGATTTCAATGGGCAACTGCTTTCAGTTCTGAAAAAGCTGATTCTGTAATCACTCATTTGTTAGAATTTATGGCCATTATGGGTATACCTGCACAAATCAAAACTGATAATGCTCCATATGTCTCTGGTAAAATGAAACAGTTTTTTGCTTACTATAATATAAACCATATTACAGGTATACCACATAATCCTACAGGTCAAGCAGTTATAGAAAGATCAAACAGAACTCTAAAGGATATGCTAAATAAACAAAAAGGAGTAAAAAAAAAACCCAGAAATAGATACATAATGCTCTATTAACTTTGGATTTCCTCAATGCCAATGAGAAAGGAACAACAGCTGCAGAGAGACATTGGATAATAGAAAAAACTACAGAACTAAATCAACCTATATACTTTAAGGATGTTCTGACCTCAGAATGGAAACCAGGATATGTATTACATTGGGGATGAGATTTTGCTTTTATTTCTACAGGATAATATAAGCTGTAGGTACCATCAAAATTGATAAATGTTCGATTAGAACATGAGAGACCTCTTAATTAGAGGAGGTGATAGTTCATCAACTATCAGGAACATCCAATTTAAACTAACTTACACCAGTAACATATGCCTTTTCATTTAATCAGATAATAACTTGCCAAAAAAGGAACCATCCCCAAAAAACCTTGGGGAAAGGTTTTTGTTTTTGTCTTTTAGGAGAATGAAGGTTAAGGAATTTGAAGAACACTGGACAAATGAGACAACTGCAGAAAAGGGACAAATCGTCTATCCTAAGAAACAGAGTAAAATGGCGTATGGGTATGTTATCTAAAAATTTTTATGTCTTCCTAAATGTTTGTTTCTGCTTTTCTTTAAAGATTTAACACTATTTAACTTCTAATGGTCCCAGTTCAATTAAAATTTAAAGCTCACTTTGGAGTTGGAGAATGGCTCTCTCCTTCTTTAAACTCAAGCATGTTGTTAAAAGGAAAATGCAGACTCCCTGTATTATGCAAGAGGAAAAGAGCCATCTTCTGCTATGGGACAGAAGAAGAGCCAAATTAATTAAGTGACTATTCTATTACTAATCTCAACTCTTTGATTCTATTCTGATTCTTTAAGCTTTTCTTAAAGTATGAAATTTATATCAAAATTTACAAGATTAATATATATATAGCTATATATACATTTTAAACTTTGTTAAGATATAAATGGTCATATAGAGTACAAACTAATTCTAAAAAGCCGCATATATAGTCTTTGTGTTCGAGTCTCTTAACAGTTTTTTGCAGGAAATCACGGTCAGGCCTAACATCAATTAAGTCTCTAGGAAGCAGATGGGGCCCCACAACAACAACAATTCCACATGGACAATAATAACATCACTAAGCTGACAAACATCATCTACAGATTAGCTTTGAACTACAAAGTGCTCAGAGCAATTTTGAGAGAGCTAGCTGAGATGATCCAGTCTAAAAGACTACTTGAATAAGGATTTGAGATAAACCCTGCACTTTGGCATTATACACAGACTGGATAACGAAGGATGTAGGTACCTTTCCTAGAATTTGACAAATAACCTAAAATTTTTCTTTCAGGATAAAGATTACTTTGCCCATACCCAGCAGGAAGCAATTTCAAGAATATGATGCCCACATTCCTAAAGAGGTGGTGTGGGGCGGTTGTTTTTTTTTTTTTGTCTTTTAGATCTTTTAATGGGTTTTGGGTCTGGGATACTTTTCATTGATTAGGGGGGTTGGTTACAAGTTGTGGTCAAGGGTGAGAAAAAGGGCTAAGCAAAGGAGATTAGATTTAAGGTTCTTATTTAAAAAAAGAAAGAAAGAAAGAAATATAAGAAAAATGTAAATACTTTACATTGGATTAGATTGTTTTATATTGTATACAAATTATATATATTGAAATTGATATTGTTAGAAAATGCTATATGGGCTGGGTGGT
The DNA here is from genome assembly GCF_949786415.1 of Peromyscus eremicus. NCBI lineage: Eukaryota > Metazoa > Chordata > Mammalia > Rodentia > Cricetidae > Peromyscus > Peromyscus eremicus. Next base: position 616,504 of record NW_026734303.1, read on the forward strand.
GGTGGCGCATGCCTTTAATCCCAGCACTCGGGAGGCAGAGCCAGGTGGATCTCTGTGAGTTCAAGGCCAGCCTGGTCTACCAAGTAAGTTCCAGAAAAGGTGCAAAGCTACACAGAGAAACCCTGTCCCTAAAAACCAAAAAAAAAAAACCTGCAAAAAAAATGCTATATGTATATTTCTAATTGTACTGTTCATTTAACAATGTAATGCAATTTTCTATTCCTTGAAATTTGTTATTACCAACTATTAGGATATAAAGAAATGAAAGTTAGTAGTTAGACATTATAATAGAACTTATAGTTATATTAGGTATGTTTTCATTGAGTAGATTGAGTAGATATATTTTAAATAGACAGGTTATCTTCAAACCCTTCAGAGATCTACAGAATATGGCATTGAAAATGTTTTAATAACTTAGAAAATTTTTCTTTTTTGTTATGACTATGAGACATGTCGGCTCCTGACAGTACCAATCTACTTCAGAGATAATACAGCAATTGGAGTTAACTTTCTTTGTAGCAAAAGTTAGCCACTGGACAACAAAATATCCTCGAATCAACTGCTGACAAACAGGGCAGACAGGACATGAAACAAAGGACTACTGATTCTTGTCAAAACAAGTGTGGTTATGGCTTTATCAAAAGGCATCTTCTGAGGCCAGGACAATATAGCCCCATCCCTGAAGTGGCCTTCACAATCCGGGAAAGGTACAGTGTCCTTTTCTTCGAAGGCAGCTGAACAGGCAGTGGGCCGATGGCTTCTGATGTGCAATGGGGAGGTAGCTGAAACAGTTATTTTTGAAGAGTAATTAAGCTCAAACCTCTCAATAGAAGAATTTAATAGAGGGATGTGGAAAAGAACGGAATGCTGAAATGAAGCCACATACACACATAGCCAAGAAGAATGGACAGCTGAATTCAAAAAACATCAACAATTTCCAGAATTTAAAATTCTGAATCATGACATGACACCAGTGGAATTCAGGTATTTCTGGTATATAGACTGCTCTCACCCAATGTGAGGTTGAACTGTTGACCTTGTGTACATTCTACTTCACAAATGACTCTGTCAGATACGCTAAGCCTATAGGCTGAAGATGATGCCCCAACACTGCGAAGAAACCTCAGATGATTGTCCAGGCAGCTGGCTGTTTCTGTCAACTCACAATTTTTTGGAAGTTGCTTGCATATACTTCCTGTTTTTATTTTTTATTTTTGTTAGCTAATACTATTTCCTTCTTGGGTCTCTGAGGGAGTTGAAGATTAGTTAGTTATAGTTGACGATTAATTAGGATAGAAAGTGAATTAGATACAATAGAATAGATAATGGAATTATTTTCTCTGAATTTGTCAAATACAAATGAACTAGACATTGTTTAGGTATTTATTACTTGTATATATTGTATATAATTATTGTACTTTTATATATATTATTACTTATGTTATAAGGTTTTTCTTTTTTCCTTTTTTAATAAAATGGAAAAGGGGAAATATGGTGATATTTTATTTGCAGTAAAATGTTATTTGTATGTTAATAAGTAAAGTTACCCAGTGGTCAGAGCTATTAGCAAGCCATAGGAAAGCAGGGCAGTGGTGGCGTACACTTGTAATCCCAGCACTTGGTAGGCCGAGCTGGGTAAGTCTCTGTGTGTTCAGGGATACAGCCATTATTGGACACACATGTCTTTAATCTCAATACAAAGCAAGGAAAACCTGGAGGCCTATAGAGACAGGCCGTGACAAGGCAGTCATGTGGTTGGGTTTACAACCAATGAGAAGGCAGAACAGGAACACTATATAAAGACTTTAACACAAGGGTAGTTAGTTCACAGAGGTAGGACCACTGCAGGAGGAAGGGTAAGGTTTTAGCTCTTAGCCCCGAACTCTTGGCTTTCTTCTTTGCATTGGTTCTGTGTTTCATATTTAATAAGAAGGTTGGTTATATCTACAGGTTCTGGACCTACGAGCAAGAGTTGTTTTCTGGTAAGGAAAGTCACTGTTGCGCTCCCATTGCCAAACACAGTGCATAAAGCACTCACGTCTGTTCCCAGCAAGTACAGTGAAATGGACTGAAGAGAATATACTGATCTTGTCAGTTTCTTAAGAAGAGTTGAACTAGATATAGCCCGTATGTGTAGGAAGCACTGTTTTTTTGTTCTGAGCAAGCTAAGGGTTCTGGCCCTATGGAAACACAGTAGAGTAGAAGAGTACTCTTTTCTCAAAAGCAGAGTGCGTTTCTTGTAAGGCGAGCTAGTGTTTGTTTCCCATTCATAAACGGAGTTGAATTACATGCAGTTTCTGGTCCTATGAGCAAGAGTTGTTTACTGTTAAAGAAAGTCACTATTGCGTTTCCATTGCCACAAACAGTGCAAAGAGCACTCTGTCTGTTCCCAGCAAGTACAGTGTATTGGACTGAAGAGAAGCTACTGTTCTTGTCAGTTTCCTAAGCAGAGTTTAACTACATATGGCCCGTGTGTGTAGGAAGCAAATTTCTTTTGTTCTGAGCAAGCTCACTCTTCTGGCCCTTTCGGAAACACTGTAGAGTACAAGAGCGCTCTTTTCTCAAAACCAGAGTGTGTTTCTTGTAAGACGAGCTAGTGTTTGTTTTTCATTCATAAATGGAGATGAATAGCAGGCAGTTTCTGGTCCTACAAGCAAGAGTTGTTTTCTGGTAAGGAAAGTCACTATTGCACATCCAATGCCATACACAGTGTAAATAGCACTCACGTCTGTTCCCAGCAAGTACAGTGCATTGGACTGAAGAGAAGCTACTGTTCTTGTGAGATTCCTAAGCAGAGTTGAACTAGATATGGCCCATGTGTGTTGGAAGCACAGTTCTTTTGTTCTGAGCAAGCTCACTGTTCTGTCCTTATAGGAAACACAATAGAGTAGAAGAGTTCTCTTTTCTGAAAAGCAGAGTGTGTTTCTTGTAAGGCGAGCTAGTGTTTGTTTCCCATTCATAAATGGAGTTGAATCACATACATTTTCTGGTCCTACGAGCAAGAGTTGTTTTCTGGTAAGGAAAGTCACTATTCTTTCACCATTGTCATACACAGTGCAAATATCACTTGTGTCTGTTCCCACCAAGTACAGTGTATTGGACTGAATAGAAACTACTGTCTTGTTAATTTCCTAAGTAGAGTTGAACTAGATATAGCACGGGTTTGTAGGAAGAACAGTCTTTTGTTCTGAGCAAGCTCACTGTTCTGGCCCCATGGAAACAGAGTAGGGTAGAAGAGTGCTCTTTTCTCAAAAGCAGAGTGTGTTTTTGTAAGACAAACTCGTGGTTGTTTCCCATTCATAAACGGAGTTGAATCACATGCAGTTTCTGGTCCTACGAGCAAGTATTTTCTGGTAAGAAAAGTCACTATTGTACTCCTATTGCCAAACTAGGTGCAAATAGCACTCGCGTCTGTTTCCAGTAAGCACAGTGTATTGGACTGAAGAGAAGCTACTGTTCTTGTCTGTTTACTAAGCAGAGTTGAACTAGATATCGCCCGTGTGTTTAGGAATCACATTTCTTTTCTTCTGAGCAAGCTCACTGTTCTTCCCCTATAGGAAACACAGCGGAGTTGAAGATTGCTCTTTTCTCAAAGTCAGAGTGTGTTTCTTGTAAGGCGAGCTAATTTTTGTTTCCTATTCATAAACTGAGTTGAATCACATGCAGTTTCTTGTCTTACGAACAAGAGTTGTTTTCTGGTAAGGAATGTCACTACTGCGTTCCCATTGCCATACACAGTGCATAAAACACTCTCGTCTCTTCCCAGCAAGTACAGTGAAATGGACTGAACAGAAGCTACTGTTCTTGTCAGTTTCCTAAGGAGAGTTGAACTAGATATGACCCTTGTATGTTGGAAGCACATTTCTTTTGTTCTGAGCAAGCTCACTGTTCTGGCCCTATAGGAAACACAGTAGAGTAAAAGAGTGCTGTTTTCTCAAAAGCAGAGGGTGTTTCTTGTAAGGCGAGGTAGTGTTTGTTTCCCATTCATAAACGGAGTTGAATTACATCCAATTTCCTGTCCTACGAGCAAGAATTTTTTCTGGTAAGGAAAGTCACTATTGCACTCCCTTTGCCATACACAGTGCAAATAGCACTCGCGTCTGTTCCCAGCAAGTACAGTGTATTGGCCTGAAGAGAAGATACTGTTCTTGTCATTTTCCTAAGCAGACTTGAACTAGATATGGCCGTTGTGTATAGGAAGCACAGTTCCTTTGTTCTGAGGAAGCTAACTGTTCTGGTCCTATAGGAAACAGTAGAGTAGAAGAGTACACTTTTCTCAAAAGCAGATTTTGTCCCTTGTAAGGCGAGCTAGTGTTTGTTTCCCATTCATAAACGGAGTTGAATCACTTGCAGTTTCTGGTCCTGCCATCAAGAGTTTTTTTCTGGATCCCTAGGGACCAGCCCCTCTGTTGAAGACCTGCCCAAGTTGGTCCCAGGTTCTGGCCACTAGGCAGGTTCCCTTCTAGCCCCACTGGGAAGGATCCCCTTCTCCAAGACCCCTGGCAGACCCTGCATTCTCCACGCCCTGACCCCACGCCCATCTGCCCGAGCCCCAAGCCTCTTCTTGAGACTTAGAGGCCGGCCCCCAGCTCCCATCTTGCCCCGGATTTCCCTTCTGGAGTACAGGTGAGTCCCCTAGCTTGCCCCAGACCCCATCCCTGGGCACCAGCCACTCCGGTGAAGTCCTGCCCAACTTGACCCCTGGTTCTGGCCACCTGGCAGGTTCCCTTCTAGCCCCACTGGGAAGGATCCCCTTCTCCAAGACCCCTGGCAGACCCTGCAGTCTCCACACCCTGACCCCACGCCCATCTGCCCAAGCCTCAAGCCTCTTCCTGAGACTTAGAGGCCAGCCCCCAGCTCCCATCTTGCCCCAGACTTCCAATTTGGACAAGAGAGCTCCCATCTGGACAAGAGAGAGAGACTTCCTGAATCTGTCAGCTCTGTCTGAACCAAGTGTGCATATAAGGCCAAGAATGAACCACAAGGAGATGGGCAGACGTCAAGGCAGAAACACATACAACAAAATGAATAGCAATAGAGCATCACCAGGCACTAGCCCTCCTCCAACACCTAGACCTGAACATCAGAAATTGGAAGAAGCAGAAGAAAATAGCCTTATGAATGACATCATGAAGAAGCTAGAGGCTTGTGTAGAGGAAAAGACAAAGAAATGTGAAGAACGCTGTAAACAACTAGAGGAAAGGGCAAACAAATTAGAAGAAATCAATAAAGTCCTGGAAGAAAACAATAAAGTACTGAAAGAAAATCAAGAAAAATCAATGAAACAAATGAAGGAAACAGTCCAAGACCTGAAAAGGGAAATAGAAAAAATGAAGAAGACACAAACAGAGGGAATGCGGGAAATAGAAAATCTGAGAAAACGATTGGGAACTTCAGATGCAAGTATAATCAACAGAATGCAAGAGATGGAAGAGAGGATCTCTAGCGTTGAAGATACAGTAGAAGAAATAGATTCATCAGTCAAAGAAAATACTAAAGCCAACAAAGTCATGAACCAAAATGTCCAAGAAATTTGGGACACCATGAAAAGACCAAACCTACGAATAATAGGTGTAGAAGAAGGAGAAGAATACCAACTCAAGGGCACAGAAAATATATTCAACAACATCATAGAAGAAAACTTTCCCAAATTAAAAAAGGAAATGCCTATGAAGATACAAGAAGCCTATAGAACACCAAACAGACTAAATCCCCCAAAAAGTCCCCTCGCCACATAATAATTAAACTACTAAACGTACAGAATAAAGAAAGAATATTAAGAGCAGCAAAGGAAAAAGGCCAAGTGACATATAAAGGCAAACCTATCAGAATAACACCCGATTTCTCAATGGAGACTTTGAAAGCCAGAAGGACCTGGACAGATGTAATGCAGACACTAAGAGAACATGGATGTCAGCCTAGACTAATATACCCAGCAAAACTTTCAATCATCATAGATGGAGTGAACAAGACATTCCATGACAAAGCCAGATTTAAACAATATTTATCCACAAACCCAGCCCTACAGAAAGCCCTAGAAGGAAAATTCCAACCTAAGGAAGTCAGATACACCCTCAAAAACACAGGCAATAGATAAAGCCACAGCAGTAAACCCCAATGAAGAGAGGTACACACACATCACCACCAAAAAATAACAGGAATGAACAATCACTGGTCATTAATATCCCTCAATATCAATGGACTTAATTCACCTATAAAAAGACATAGGCTTACAGAATGGATACGAAAGCAGGACCCATCTTTCTGCTGCATACAAGAAACACATCTCAAATTCAAAGATAGACACTACCTAAAAATAAAAGGCTGGGAAAAGACTTTCCAATCAAACGGTCTTAAGAAACAAGTGGGTGTAGCCATCCTGATATCCAGCAAAATAGACTTCAAACTAAAATCAATCAAAAGAGATCAAGAAGGGCATTACATACTCATCACAGGAAAGATCCACCAAGATGAAGTCTCAATTCTGAACTTTTATGCCCCAAACACAAGGGCACCCACATATTTAAAAGAAACATTACTAAAGCTTAAATCACATATAAAACCTCACACATTAATAGTGGAAGACCTCAACACCCCACTTTTACCACTGGACAGATCTCCCAAATGGAAACTTAACACAGAAATAAAGGACTTAACTGATGCCATAACTCAAATGGACTTAATTGATATCTACAAAACGTTCCTTCCTAACAAAAAAGAATATACCTTCTTCTCAGCACGCCATGGAACCTTCTCTAAAATCGACCACATACTTGGCCACAAAACAAATCTAAACAGATACAAAACAATTGGAATAACCTCCTGTGTTCTATCAGACCACCATGGTCTAAAGTTGGATTTCAACAACAACAAAACTACAGAAAACCTACAATCTCATGGAAACTGAATAATACCCAACTGAATCACCAATGCATTAAGGAAGAAATAAAGAAAGAAATTAAAGAATTCCTAAAGATCAATGAAAATGAAGACACCACATATGCAAATCTATGGGACACTATGAAAGCAGTACTAAGAGGGAAATTCATAGCACTAAATGCCCACATAAATAAGTTGAAGAAATCTCACACTAGTGACTTAACAGCACACCTGAAAGCTCTAGAACAAGAAGTATCAAAGTCTCCCAGGAAAAAAAGATGCCAGGAAATTATCAAAGTGAGAGCTGAAATCAATAAAATAGAAACAAGGAGAACAATACAAAAAATTAATGAAACAAAGAGTTGGTTCTTTGAGAAAATCAACAAGATAAACAAGCCCTTACCCAAACTAACCAAAAGACAGAGAGAGAGCAATCAAATCAACAAAATCAGAAATGAAAAGGGGGACATAACAGACATTGAGGAAATTCAGGGAATCATCAGGTCATACTTCAAAAACATCTTTTCCACAAACTGGAAAACCTAAAAGAAATGGATAATTTTCTGGATAGGTACCACATACCTAAATTAAATCCAGACCAGATAAACTATTTAAATAGTCCAATAACCCCTAATGAAATAGAAACATTCATTAAAAGTCTCCCAAACAAAAAAAGCCCAGGACCAGATGGTTTCAGTGCAGAATTCTACCAGATCTTCAAAGAAGAGTTAATACCAATACTCTCTAAATTGTTCCACACAATAGAAACAGAAGGAACATTACCAAACTCCTTCTATGAGGCTACAATTACCCTGATTCCTAAACCAAACAAGGATACAACAAAGAAAGAGAATTACAGACCGATCTCCCTCATAAACATTGATGCAAAAATACTCAATAAAATACTGGCAAACAGACTCCAAGAACACATAAAAACAGTTATCCACCATGATTAAGTAGGATTCATTCCAGGCATGCAAGGATGGTTCAACATACGAAAGTCTGTCAATGTAATACACCATATTAAAAAACTCAAAGAAAAAAACCACATGATCATCTCACTAGATGCTGAAAAGGCATTTGACAAAATCCAACACCCCTTCATGATAAAGGTCTTGGAGCAATCAGGAATACAGGGAACATTTTTAAACATAATAAAGGCAATTTACAGCAAGCCAACAGCCAACATCAAATTAAATGGAGAGAAACTCAAAGCAATTCCACTAAAATCAAAAACGAGGCAAGGCTGTCTGTTCTCCCCATACTTATTCAATATAGTACTTGAAGTTCTAGCCAGACCAATAAGAAAACATAAGGAGATTAAGGGGAAACAAATTGGAAAGGAAGAAGTCAAGTTTTCCCTATTTGCAGATGACATGATAGTATACTTGAGCAAACCCAAAGATTCCACCAAGGAACATACACAGCTTTTAAACACCTTCAGCAACATAACAGGATAGAAGATCAACTCAAAAAATCAGTAGCCCTCCTATATACAATGGACAAAGAAGTGGAGAAGGAAATCAGAGATACACACCCTTTAATATATATATATATATATATATATATATATATATATATATATAAATATGGTGCTTTCTTAGGGTAAATGAAGACCACATGAGAATAGGAAGAAGCAAAGTGCTAGAGAGGCCCACAGAAATCCACAAAGATACCCCCACAACAGACTGCTGGCAATGGTCGAGAGACAGCCCAAACTGACCTACTCTGGTGATGGGATGGCCAAACACCCTAATTGTCGTGCTAGAAACCTCATCCAACTACTGATGGATCTGGATGCAGAGATCCATGACTAGGCCCCAGGTAGATCTCTGGGAGTCCAATTAGCGAGAATGAGGAGGGTTTATATGAGCGAGAATTGTTTAGACAAAGGTTGGATAAAGCACATTGACAAATAGCCAAACGAATGGAATCATATGAAATATGAACCAATGGCTGAAGGGTCACCAACTGGATCAGGCCCTCTGAGTGGGTGAGACAGTTGATTGGCCTGATCTGTTTGGGAGGCATTCAGGCAGTGGGACCGGGTCCTGTGCTCATTGCATGAGTCGGCTGTTTGAAACCTGGGGCCTATGCAGGGTCACTTGGCTCGGGTTGGGAGGAGGGGACTGGACCTACCTGGACTGAGTCTACCAGGTTGATATCAGGCTTCGGGGAAGGCTTTGCCCTGGAGAAGATGGGAATGGGGGGAGGGCTCGGGGGAAGGGGGGAGAAGGTGAGGGGGGCGGGAGGGAGGAGAACAAGGGAATCCGTGGCTGATATGTAGACTTGAATTGTGCTGCAAAATAAATTTAAAAAAATATGTTGGGTACACTTAAGGCACAGTGCTATCTTTACCCTCTTCAGCTTACAATATTGGTAGAATGAAACACTTGCTAAACAAGTCAACAAATGCATATACAAAATTTCAACTTTTAATGTACAATGGATTATCTACATTCAAAACACTGCACCAGGGTGGTCAGAGATGGCTTTTATAGGTTTTGGATCTTTGCATCAAGGCTTAAAAATGGCAGGTGTATAGAAGAAGCCTACAGTAAGGGAGAAGAACCTCCAGATATAAGAAGACTGAGTGCCAAGCTGTTAAGTAGTGTTCTGGATACCCAAGGAAAACTCATGAAATGTTGTGACTGGAGTGGATTCAGTGGGATTGGGAGTTCTTTAGGGTAAGACAGGCTACACAGGAAGGCTGGTAGCTGGTAATGCCTTTGGACCACTCTAGACATGTATGAGTTTTACTTAGGGTGAGATAAGAATCCTCTACAGGGTATTAGTCAAAAGAGGTAAATACATCTTTGTTTCAAATGGATGACCCCCTAGTGTGGGAAATAGAATTGAATAGATAGTAGGAGGAAAAACAAGAGGGGACATAGCAGTCTCAATACATAATGGATGGAGATACAGCACCAATATGGTGGATGTGGTCAGATCCAGGATATATTTAAAAGGATGAACTGACAGCTCTTCTGTGACATTGAATGTAGAATGTGACATTCATTAAGAAAGCGAGGAATCTTATGGACCTGGGTTAAGCAATTGATCGAAGGAGATTGCTTTCTGCTGAGACACAAAAGAATGTAGAAGAAACTGCTTGGCAAGTGTGTCCAGAACCAAGAGTTTACATTCAGATATGTGAGTTCAAAGTGTCTATTGAATACTTAAGTGGGGATGTTCCATAGACAAATTAAGACATATTTCAAGGACTCCAAGGGACTCTGAAAGCAGATCCTACATACCATTCCAATCTGTCCAAGTGTGCTTCTTCTGTTCCTAGGTGACATATTGAATGTGCATATATTAAAATATCTTGCTTGTTTATCTGATCTCCAACAGCAAGATATAGGTAAGGAGCAGATTTTTAGCTTGCTCAATTTAGGAGCTCAATAAAGTCTGATTAATTGAAAAAAAAAGTTGTTGTCTAGAGAGGAAAGTCACAATTGGGCTCCCATTGCCATACACAGTACAAATAGCACTCGCGTCTGTTCCCAGAAAGTACAGAGCACTGGACTGACTAGAAGCTACTATTCCTGTTAGTTTCCTAGGCAGAGGTGAACTAAGTATGGCCCATCTGTGTTGGAAGCACAGTTCATTTGTTCTGTGCAAGTTCACTTTTCTGGCCCTATGGGAAACACAGTAGTGTAGAAGAGTGCTGTTTTCTCAAACGCAGAGTGTGTTTCTTGTAAGGTGAGCTAGTGTTTGTTTCCCATTTATAAACCGAGTTGAATCACATGCAGTTTATGGTCCTACCAGCAAGAGTTGTTTTATGGTAAGGAAAGTCACTATTGTGCTCCCAATGCATACACAGTACAAATAGCATTCGCGTCTGTTCCCAGCACGTACAGTGTAATGGACAGAAGAGAAGCTCCTGTTCTTGTCAGTTTCTTAAGAAGAGCTGAACTAGATATGGCCCATGTGTGTAAGAAGCACTGTTTATTTTTCTGAGCAAGCTAACTGTTCTGGCCCTATGGAAACACAGTAGAGTAGAAGAGTACTCTTTTCTCAAAAGAAGAGTGTGTTTCTTGTAAGACGAGCTAGTGTTTGTTTCCCATTCATGAACGGAGATAAATCACATGCACTTTCCTGTTCTACGAGCAAGAGTTATTTTCTGGTAAGGAAAGCCACTATTGTGTTTCCATTGCCATAAACAGTGGAAGTAGCACTTGTGTCTGTTCCCAGCAAGTACAATGTATTGAAATGAGAGAAGCTACTCTTCTTGTCAGTTTCCTTAACAGAGATGAACTAGATATGGCCCTTGTGTATAGGAAGCACTGTTCTTTTGTTGTGAGCAAGCTCACTGTTCTGTCCTTATGGGAAACAAAGTAGAGAAGAAGAGTGCTCTTTTCTCAAAAGCAGAGTGTGTTTCTTGTAAGGCAAAGCTAGTGTTTGTTTCCCATTCATAAACGGAGTTGAATCACATGCTGTTTCTTGTCCTACGAGCAAGAATTCTTTACTGTTAAGTAAAGTCACTATTGTGCTCCCATTGCCACACACAGTGCAAATAGCATTTGTGTCTGTTCCCAGCAAGTACAGTGTATTGGACTGAAGAGAAGTTAGTGTTCTTGTCAGTTTCCTAAGCAGAGTTGAACTAGATATGGCCCATGTGTGTTGGAAGCACAGTTCTTTTGTTCTGAGCAAGCTCACGGTTCTGTCCTTATAGGAAACACAATAGAGTAGAAGAGTGCTCTTTTCTGAAAAGCAGAATGTGTTTCTTGTAAGGCTAGGTAGTGTTTTTTTCCCATTCATAAATGGAGTTGAATCACATGCAGTTTCTGTCATATGAGCAAGAGTTGTTTTCTGGTAAAGAAAGTCACTATTGTTTCACCATTGACATACACAGTGCAAATATCACTCGCGTCTGTTCCCAGCAAGTACAGTGTATTGGACTGAAAAGAAGCTACTGTCTTGTCAATTTCCAAGCAGTGTTAAACTTGATATGACGCGGAATTGTAGGAAGCACAGTTCTTTGTTCTAAGCAAGCTCACTGTTCTTGCCCTATAGAAAACACAGTAGAGTAGAAGAGTGCTTTTTTCTCAAAAGCAGATGTGATTCTTGTAAGGCGAGCTAGTGTTTGTCTCACATTCATAAACAGAGTAGAATTACAGGCAGTTTCTGGTCCTATGAGCAAGAGTTATTTTCTAGTGAGGAAAGTTACTATTGAGCTCTCATTGCCATATACAGTTCAAGTAGCAATCAAGTCTGTTTTCAGCAAGTACAGTTTATTGGACTGAAGAGAAGCTACTGTTCTTGTTAGTTTCCTAAACTGAGTTGAACTAGATATTGCTCGTGTGTGTAGGACCGCAGTTCTTTTGTTCTATGCAAGCTCACTGTTCTTGCCCTATTGGAAACACAGTAGAGTAGAAGAGTGCTCTTTTCTCAAAAGCAGAGTGTGTTTCTTGTAAGGTGAGCTAGCGTTTGTTTCCCATTAATAAACAGAGTAGAATTACATGCAGTTTCTGCTCCTATGAGCAAGATTTGTTTTCTGGTAATGAAAGTTACTATTGAGCTCCCATTGCCATACACAGTGCAAATAGCACTCGAATCTGTTCCAAGAAAGTACAGTATATTGGACTGAAGAGAAGCTACTGTTTTCGTCAGTTTCCTAAGCAGAGTTGAACTAGATATGGCTCATGTGTGTAGGAAGCACAGTTCTTTTGTTCTGAGGAAGCTCACCCTTCTGGCCCAATGGAAACATAGTAGAGTAGAAAAGTGCTCTTTTCTCAAAAGCAGAGTGTGTTTCTCGTAAGGCGAGGTAGTGTTTGTTTCCCATTCATAAAAGGAGTTGAATCACATGCAGTTTATGGTCCTATGAGCAAGAGTTGTTTTCTGGTAAGGAAAGTCTTTATTGAGTTCCATTTGCCATACACAGTGCAAATAGCACTCTTGTCTGTTCCCAGCAAGTACAGTGTATTGGACTGAAGAGAAGCTACTGTTCTTGTCAGTTTCCCAATCACAGTTAAACTTGATATGGCCCGTGTGTGTAGGAAGCACAGTTCTTTGCTCTGATCAAGCTAACTATTCTGGCCCTATGGAAACAGAGTAGAGTGGAAGAGTGCTCTTTTCTCAAAAGCCGAGTGTGTTTCTTATAAGACAAGCTAGTGTTTGTTTCCCATTCATAAATGGAGTTGAATCACATGCAGTTTCTGGTCCTATGAGCAAGAGTTTTTTTCTGGTAAGGGAAGTACCTATTGAGTTCCTATTGACATACACAGTTCAAATAGCACACGTGTCTGTTCTCAGCAAGTACAGTGTATTGGACGAAAGAGAAGCTACTGTTCTTGTCAGTTTCCTAAGCAGATTAGAACTAGATCTGGCCCATGTGTGTAGGAAGCACATTTCTTTTCTTCTGAGAAAGCTCAATTTTCTTGACCTAAGGCAAACACAGTAGAGTAGAAGAGTGCTCTTTTCTCAAAAGCAGAGTGTGTTTCTTGTAAGGCGATCACTGTTTCCTTCTTATTCATAAATGGAGTTTAATCACATGCAGTTTCTGGTCCTACAAGCAAGAGTTGTTTTTTGGAAGGTAAGTCACTATTGCGCTCCCATTGCCATACACTGTAAAAATACGACTCGCATCTGTTCCCTGCAAGTACAGTGTATTAGATTGAAGAGAAGCTACTGTACTTGTCAGTTTCCCTAGCAGAGTTGATCAGGATGTGGCCAGTATGTGTAGGAAGCACAGTTCTTTTGTTCTGAGCAAGCTCACTCTTCCGTCACTATAGGAAACACAGTGGAGTAGAAGAGTGCTCTTTTCTCAAAAGCAGAGTGTGTTTCTCGTAAGGCGAGGTAGTGTTTGTTTCCCATTCATAAAAGGAGTTGAATCACATGCAGTTTATGGTCCTATGAGCAAGAGTTGTTTTCTCGTAAGGAAAGTCTTTATTGAGTTCCATTTGCCATACACAGTGCAAATAGCACTCTTGTCTGTTCCCAGCAAGTACCGTGTATTGGACTGAAGAGAAGCTACTGTTCTTGTCAGTTTCCTAATAAGAGTTAAACTTGATATGGCCCGTGTGTGTAGGAAGCACAGTTCTTTGCTCTGATCAAGCTAATTATTCTGGCCCTATGGAAACACAGTAGAGTGGGAGAGTGCTCTTTTCTCAAAAGCAGAGTGTGTTTCTTATAAGACGAGCTAGTGTTTATTTCCCAATTATAAACGGAGTTGAATTACATGAAGTTTCTGGTCCTACGAGCAAGAGTTGTTTTCTACTAAGGAAAGTCACTATTGTGATCCCATTGACATACACAGTTCAAATAGCACTCGTATCTGTTCGCAGCAAGTACAGTGTATTGGACTGAAAAGGAGCTACTCTTCTTGTCAGTTTCCAAAGCAGAGTTGATCTAGATATGGCCCATGTGTGTAGGAAGCACACTTCTTTTGTTCTGCGCAAGCTCACTGGTCTGGCCCTATGATAACACAGTAGAGTAGAAGAGTGCTCTTTTCTCAAAAGCAGAGTGTTTTTCTAGTAAGGCGAGTTTGTGTTTGTTTCCCATTCATAATCGGAGTTGAATCACATGCAGTTTCTGGTCCTACGAGCAAGCCTTGTTTTCTGGTAAGGAAAGTCACTATTGCGCTCCCATTGCCATACACAGTTCAAATAGTACTGGCGCCTGTTCCAAGCAAGTACAGTGTATTGGACTGAAGAGAATACTGTTCATGTCTGTTTACTAAGCAGAGTTGAACTAGATATGGCCCATGTGTTTAGGAAGCACAGATCTTTTGTTCTGAGCAAGCTCACAGTTCTTGCCCTTTGATAACACTGTAGAGAATAAGAGTTCTCTTTTCTGAAAAGCATACTTTGTTTCTTGTAAGGCGAGCTAGTGTTTGTTTCCCATTCATAAACGGAGTTGAATCACATGCAGTTTCTGGTCTCACAAGCAAGAGATGTTTTGTGGTAAGGAAAGTCAATACTGCGCTTTCATTGCCTTACACAGTGCAGGTAGCACGCGCATCTGTTCACAGCAAGTACAGTGTATTGGACTGAATAGAAGCTACTGTTCTTGTCAGTTTCCTAAGCAGAGTTGACCTGATATGGCTCGTGTGTAGGAAGCACAGATCTTTTCTTCTGAGCACGCTCACTCTTCTTACCTATAGGAAACACAGTAGAGAATAAGAGTGCTCTTTTCTCACAAGCAGAGTGTGTTTCTTATAAGGTGAGCAAGTGTTTGTTTCCCATTCATAAATGAAGTTGAATTACATGCAGTTTCTGGTTCTATGAGCACGACTTGTTTTCTGGTAAGAAACCTCACCATTGTGTTCCCATTGCCATACTCAGTGAAAACAGCACTTGCCTAATTTCCGAGCAAGTACAGTGTATTGGACTGAGGAAAACCTGCTGTTTCTGTCAGTTTACAACGCAGAGTTGAACTAGATATGGCCCGTGTGTAGGAAACACAGTTCTTTTGTTCTGAACAAGCTCACTCTTCTGGCCCTATAGGAAACACAGTAGAGTAGAAGAGTGCTCTTTTCTCAAAAGCAGAATGTGTTTCTTGTAACGCAGAATAGTGTTTGATTCCATTCATAAACGTAGTTGAATCACATGCAGTTTCTGGTCGTAGGAGCAAGAGTTGCTTTAGATAAGGAAAGTCACTATTGTGCTGCCATTGCCATACAGTGCATATAGCACTCTCGTCTGTTCGCAGCAACTACAGTGTATTGGACCAAAGAGAAGCTACTCTTCTTGTCAATTTCCTAACCAGAGTTGAACTAGATATGACCTGTGTGTGTAGGAAGCACAGTTCTTTTGTTCTGATCCAGCTCACTCTTCTGGCCCTATGGAAACACAGTGGAGTAGAACAGTGCTCTTTTCTCAAAAGCAGAGTGTGTTTCTTGTAGGTAGAGCTAGTGTTTGTTTTCATTCATAACCGGAATTGAATTACATGCTGTTTCTGGTCCTACAAGCAAGAGTGGTTTTCTGGTAAGGAAATTCACTATTGTGCTCCCATTGCCATACACAGTGCAAATAGCACTCTCATTTGATTCCAGCAACTACAGTGTTTTGGACTGAAGAGAAGCTACTGTTTTTGTCAGTTTCCTAAGCAGAATTGAACTAGATATGGCCCGTGTGTAGGAAGCAAAGTTCTTTTGTTCTGAGCAAGCTCACTGTTCTGGCCCTATGGAAAAACAGTACAGTAGAAGAGTGTTCTTTGCTCAAAAGCAGAGTGTGTTTCTTGTAAGGCAGGCTAGTGTTTGTTTTCCATTCATAAACGGAGTTGAATCACAAGCAGTTTCTATTCCAATGAGCAAATTTTTTTTCTGGTAAGGAAAGTCACTATTGTGATCCCATTACCATACACAGTGCAAATAACACTCACGTATTTTGCCAAAAACTACAGTCTTTTGGTCTTTAGAGTAGCTACTGTTCTTCTCAGTTTGTAAAGCAGAGTTGAACTAGATGTGGCCCGTGTGTAAGAAGCACAGTTCTTTTGTTCTCAGCAAGCTTACTGTTCTATCCCTATGAAAAACACAGTAGAGTAGAAGAGTGCTCTTTTCTCAAAAGCAGAGTGTGTTTCTTGTAATGCCAGCTAGTGTTTGTTTCTTATTCATAAACAGAGTTAAATAACATGCAGTTTTTAATTTTACGAGCAAGAATTGTTTTCTTGTAAGGAAAGTATCTATTGTGCTCCCATTGCCATACACAGTTCAAATAGCATTTGCGTCTGTTCCCAGGTAGTGCATTGTATTGGACTGAAGAGAAGCTACTGTTCATGGCAGTTTCTTAAGTAGAGTTCAAGTAGATATGGCCTGTGTATGTAAGAAGCACAGTTCTTTTGTTCTGAGCAAGCTCACTCCTCTGGCCCTACAGGAAACACCTTAGAGTAGAAGAGTGCTCTTTTCTCAAAAGCAGAGTGTGTTTCTTGTAAGGAAAGCTAGTGTTTGTTTCTCATTCATAAATGGAGTTGAATCACATGCAGTTTCTGGTCCTATGAGCAAGATTAATTTTCTGGTAAAGAAATTCACTATTGTGCTCCCATTGATATACACAGTGCAAATAGGACTCGCGTCTGTTCCCAGCAAGTACAGTGTATTGGATGAAGAGAAGCTACTGTGCTTGTCAGTTTCTTAAGCAGAGTTGAACTAGATATGGCCCCTGTGTGTAGGAAGCACAGATCTTTTATTCTGACCATAATCACTCTCCTGGCCCTATAGGAAACACAGGAGATTAGACGAGTGCTCTTTTCTCAAAAGCAGCTAGTGTTTTTTGTAAGTCGAGCTAGTGTTTGTTTCCATTCATAAATGGAGTTGAATTACCTGCTGTTTCTGGTCTTACAAGCAAGAGATATTTTCTGGTAAGAAAAGTCACTATTGCGTTCCCATTGTGATACACAGTGCAAGTAGCACTCAAGTCTCCTCCCAGCAAGTACAGTGTATTGGACTGAAGAGAAACTCCTGTTCTTGTCAGTTTCCAAAGCAGAGTTGACCTAGATATGGTCTTTTTTGTAGGAAGGACAGTTCTTTTGTTCTGAGAAAGCTCAATTTTCTGGCCCTATTCGAAACACAGTAGAGGAGAAGAGTGCTCTTTTCTCAAAAGCAGAGTGTGATTCTTGTAAGGCAAGCAAGGATTTGTTTCCCATTCATAAACGGAGTTGAATCACATGCAGTTTCTGGTCCTACGAGCAAGAGCTGTTTTCTGGTAAGGAAAGTCACTATTGTGCTCCCATTGCCATACACAGTGAAAATAGCACTCGCATCTGTTCCCAGCAAGTACAATTTATTGGACTGAAGAGAAACTACTGTTCTTGTCTGATTTAGATGAGGAGTTGAACTGGATATGGCCCGTGTGTGTAGGAAGCACAATTCTTTTGTTCTGAGCAAGCTCACTCTTCTGGCATTATAGGAAACCCAGTAAAATAGATGATTGCTCTTTTCTCAAAAGCAGAGTCTGTTTCTTGTAAGGCGAGCTAGTGTTTGTTTCCCATTCATAAAAGGAGTTGAATCACATGCAGTTTCTGGTCCTACGAGCAAGAGTTGTTTTCTGATAAGGAAAGTCACTATTGCACTCACATTGTGATACACAGTGCAAGTACCACTCACGTCTCTTCCCAGCAAGTACAGTGTGTTGGACTGAAGGGAAGCTAATGTTCTTGTCAGTTTCCTAAGCAGAGTTGAACTAGATATGACCTATGTGTATGGAAGCACAATTCTTTTGTTCTGAGCAAGCTCATGCTTCTTTCCCAATAGGAAACACAGTAGAGGAGAAGAGCTCTCTTTTCTCAAAGCAGAGCGTGTTTCTTGGAAGGTAAGCTAGTGTTTGTATCCCATTCATAAAGGAACTTGAATTACATTCAGTTTCTGGTCCTACGAGCAAGAGTTGTTTTCTGGTAAGTAAATTCACTATTGTGCTTCAATTGCCATACACAGTGCAAGGAGCACTCATGTCTGTTAGCAGCAAGTACAGTGTATTGGACTGAAAAGATACTGTTCTATCATCTTCCTAAGCAGAGTTGAACTAGATATGGCCCGAGTGTGTAAGAAGCACAGTTCTTTTGTTCTGTGAAAGCTCACTGTTCTGGCTCTATAGGAAACACAGAGGAGTAGAAAAGTGTTTTTTTCTCAAAAGGAGAGTGTTTTTCTTGTAAGGCGAGGTAGTGTTAGTTTTCCATTCATAAACGGAGTTGAATCACATGCAGTTTCTGGTCCTATGAGCAAGAGTTGTTTTTTGGTAAGCAAAGTCACTATTGTGCTCCCATTGCCATACACAGTGCAAATAGCACTCGCGCCTGATCCCTGCAAGTACAGTGTATTTGATTGAAGAGAAGCTATTGTTCTTGTCAATTTCCTAAGCAGAGTTGAACTAGATATGGCCCGTATGTGTAGGAAGCACAGATATTTTGTTCTGAGCAAGCTCACTGTTCTGAACTTATAGGAAAAACATTGGAGTAGAAGAGTGCTCTTTTTTCAATAGCAGAGTGTGTTTCTTGTAATGCAAGCTAGTGTTTGTTTCCCATTGATAAACGGAGTTGGATCACATGTAGTTTCTGGTCCTACAATCAAGTGTTGCTTTCCGGTAAAGAAAGTCACTATTGTGCTCCTATTGTCATACACAGTGAAAATAGCTTGTGTGTCTGTTCCCAGCAGGTACAGTGTATGGGACTGAAGAGAAGCTACTGTACTTGTCAGTTTCCTCAGCAGAGTTGAACTAGATATGGCCATTATTGTAGGAAGCACAGTTCTTTTGTTCTAATAAAGCTCACTGTTCTGGCCCTATAGGAAACATAGTAGAGGAGAAGAGTGCTCTTTCTCAAAAGCAGAGTGTGTTTCTTGTAAGATGATCTAGTGTTTGTTTCCCATTCATAAACGGAGTTGAATCACATGCAGTTACTGGTCCAACGAGCAAGAGTTGTTTTCTGGTAAGGAAAGTCACTATTGTGCTACCATTGCCATACATAGTGAAAATGGCACTCGCGAATTTTCCCAGCAAGTACAGTGTATTGGACTGAAGAAAAGCTACTGTTCCTCTCAGTATCTTAAGCAGAGTTGAACTAGATATGACAGAGTGTAGGAAGCACAGTTCTTTTGTTTTGATCAAGCTGAAAGTTCTGGCCCTATGATTACAGAGTAGAGTAAAAGAGAGCTCTTTTCTCTAAAGCAGAGTGTGTTTCTTGTAAGACGAGCTAGTGTTTGTTTCCCAATCATAAACAGAGTTGAATAACATGCAGTTTCTGGTCCTACGAGCAAGAGTTGTTTTCTTTTAAGGAAAGTCACTCTTGTGCTCCCATGTGATACACAGTGAAAGTAGCATTCACGTCTCTTCCAAGAAAGTACAGTGTATTGGACTGAAGAGAAGCTAATGTTCTTGTCAGTTTCCTAAGCAGAGTTGAACTAGATATGGCCCGTGTGTGTTGGAAGCACAGTTCTTTTGTTCTGAGGAAGCTCACCCTTCTGGCCCTATAGGAAACACAGTAGAGTAGAAGAGTGCTCTTTTCTCAAAAAAGAATGTGTTTCTAGAAAGGAGAGCTAGTGTTTTTTTCCCATTCATAATCGGAGATGAATCCCATGCAGTTTCTGGTCCTACAAGCAGGAGTTGTTTTCTTGTAAGGAAAGTCACTATTGTGCTCCCATTGCCATACATAGTGAAAATAAGACTCTTGTCTGTACCCAGCAAGCACAGTGTACGGGACTGAAGAGAAGCTACTGTTCTTGTCAGTTTCCAAAGCAGAGTTGAATTAGATTTGGCCCGTGAGTGCAGGAAGCACAGTTCTTTTGTTCTGAGCAAGCTCACTGTTTTGGCCCTATGGAAACACAGTAGAGTAGAAGAGTGCTCTTTTAACAAAAGCAGAGTATGTTTCTTCTAAGTTGTGGTAGCGTTTGTTTCCCATTCATGAGCGGAGTGGAATCACATGCAGTTTCTGGTCCTACAAGCAAGTGTTGCTTTCTGATAAGGAAAGTCACTATTGTGCTCCTATTGCCATACACAGTGAAAATAGCAAGTGTGTCTCTTCCCAGCAGGTACAGTGTATTGGACTGAAGAGAAGCTACTGTTCTTGTCAGTTTCCTAAGGAGACTTGAACTAGATATGGCCCTTTTTGTAGGAAGCACAGTTCTTTGGTTCTGACAAAACTCACTGTTCTGGCCCTATAAGAAATACAGTAGAGGAGAAGAGTGCTCTTTTCTCAAAAGCAGAGTGTGTTTCTTGTAAGGCAAGCAAGGATTTGTTTCCCATCCATAAACGGACTTGAATCACATGCAGTTTCTGGTCCTACAAGCAAGAGCTGTTTTCTGGGAAGGAAAGTCACTATTGTGCTCCCATTGCCATTCACAGAGAAAATAGCACTGGCGTCTGTTCCCAGGAATTACAGTGTATAAGACTGAAGAGAAGCTACTGTTCTAGTTGGTTTCTTAAGCAGAGTTGAAATAGATATGGCCCTTGTGTGTAGGAGGCACAATTCTTTTGTTCTGAGGAAGCTCACTCTTCTTTCCCTTAAGGAAACACAGTAGAGTAGAAGAGTGTTCTTTTCTCAAAAGTAGAGTTTGTTTCTTGTAAGGCGGGGTAGTGTTTGTTTCCCATTCATAAACGGAGTTGAATCACATGCAGTTTCTGGTCCTATGAGCAAGAGTTGTTTTCTGGTAAGGAATGTCACTATTATGCCCCCATTGCCATATACAATGCAAATTGCAATTCGTGTCTGTTCCCAGCAAGTACAGTGCATTGGATTGAAGAGAATCTACTGTTCTTGTGAGTTTCTTAAGCAGAGTTGAATTAAATATGGTCCATGTGTGTAGAAGGCACAGATCATTTGTTCTGAGCAAGCTCACTGTTCTGGCTCTGTGGAAACACAGTAGAGTAGAAAATTGCAATTTTATCAAAAGCAGAGTGTGTTTCTTGTAGGGCGAGCTAGTGTTTGTTTCCCATTGCTAAACGGAGTTGAGTCACATGCAATTTCTGGTCCTACAAGCAAGAGTTGTTTTCTGGTAAGGAAAGTCACTATTGTGCTCCCATTGCCAAACACAGTGCAAATAGCACTCGGGTCTGTTCCCAGCAAGTAGTGTATTGGCCTGAAGAGACGCTAATGTTCTTGTAAGTTTCATAAGCAGAGTTGAATTAGAAATTACACATATTTGTAAGAAGCATAGTACTTTTTTTTCTCAGCAAGCTCAGTTTTGTTGCCCTATAGGAAACACAGTAGAGTAGAACAGTGCTCTTTTCACTATTGCGATCCCATTGTCATACACAGTGTAAATAGCACTCGTGTCTTTTCCCAGCAAGTACAGTGTATTGCCCTTAACAGATGCTACTGATCTTGTTAGTTTCCTAAGCAGAGTTGAAATAGATAAGGGCCTTGTGTGTAGGAAGCACAGTTCTGGTCCTATAGGAAACACAGTAGAGTAGAAGAGAGCTCTTTTCTCAAAAGGAGAGTGTATGGCTCTTGTTTGTAGGAAGCACAGCGTTTTGTTCTCAGCAAGCTCACTGTTCTGGCCCTATAAGAAATACAGTATAGTAGAAGAGTGCTCTTTCCTCAAAAGCAGAGTGTGTTTCTTGTAAGGCTAGTGTTTGTTTCCCATTCATAAACGGAGTAGAATCACATGCACTTTCTGGTCCTACAAGGAAGAGTTGTTTTCTGGTAAGGAAAGTAACTATCGCACTCCCATTGCCAAAAAAAGTGCATATTGCACTCGTGTCTGTTCCCAGCAAGTACATTGTATTGGACTGAAGAGAAGCTACTGTTCTTATCAGTTTCCTAAGCAGAGTTGAACTAGATAAGGGCCTTGTGTTTAGGAAGCACAGTTCTTTTGTTCTGAGCAAGCTCACTCTTCTGGTCCTATAGGAAACCCAGTAGAGTAAAAGAGTGCTCTTTTCTCAAAAGCACAGTATGTTTCTTGTAAGGCAAGCTAGTGTTTTTTTTCCATTGATAAACGGAGTTGAATCACATGCAGTTTCTGGTCCTATGAGCAAGAGTTGTTTTCTGGTAAGGAAAGTCACTATTATGCCCCCATTGCCATATACATTGCAAATTGCAACTCGCGTCTGTTCCCAGCAAGTACAGTGTATTGGACTGAAGAGAAGCTATTGTTCTTGTCAGTTTCTCATGCAGAGTTGAACTAGATATTGTCCATGTGTTTATTAAGAACAGGTCTTTTGTCATGAGCAAGCTCACTTTTCTGGCCCTGTGGAAACACAGTAGAGTAGATAAGTGTTCCTTTCTGAAAAGCAGAGTGTGTTTCTTGTAAGATGAGCTAGTGATTGTTTCCCATTCATAAACGGAGTTGAATCACATGCAGTTTCTGGTCCTATGAGCAAGAGCTGTTTTCTGGTAAGGAAAGTCACTATTGTACTTCCATTGCCATACACAGTACTAATAGCACTCGTGTCTGTTCCCAGCAAGTACAGTGTATTGGAATGAAGAGAACTACAGTTTTTGTCAGTTTCCAAAGTATAGTTGAACTAGGTATGGGTCGTGTGTGTAGGAAGCACATTTCTTTTGTTCTGAGCAAGCTCCCTCTTCTGGCCTTATAGGAAACACTGTAGAGTAGAAGAGTGCTCTTTCCTCAAAAGCAGAGTGTGTTTTTGTAAGGCAAGCTAGTGATTGTTTCCCATTCAAAAACGGAGTTGAATCACATGCACGTTCTGGTCCTACTCACAGGAGTTGCTTTCTGTTAAGGAATGTCACTATTATGCTCCCATTTCCATATACAGTGCAAATAGCACTCACGTATGTTCCCTGTAAATACAGTGTATTGGACCTAAGAAAAGCTACTGTTCTTGATAGTTTTTTAAGCAGAGTTGAACTAGATATGATCCGTGTGTGTAGGAAGCACAGTTCTTTTGCTCTGAGCAAGCTCACTGTTCAAGCCCTGTGGAAACATAGTAGAGTAGAAGAGTGCTCTTTTCTGAAAAGCAGAGTGTGTTTCTTGTAAGGCAAGTTAGTCTTGGTTTCCCATTCATAAACGGAGTTGAATCACATGCAGTTTCTGTCATATGAGCAAGAGTTGTTTTCTGGTGAGAAAAGTCACTATTGCGCTCCCATTGCCATATGCAGTGCAAATAGCACTCGCGTCTCTTCCCAGAAATTACAGTGTATTGGACTAAGAGAAACTACTGTTCTTGTCAGTTTCCTAAGCAGAGTTGAACTAGATAAAGGCCAGTTCTTTTATTCTGAACAAGCTCACTCTTCTGGCCCTATAGGAAACACAGTAGAGTAGAAGAGTGTTCTTTTCTAAAAAGCAGAGTGTGTTTCTTGTAAGGCGAGTTAGTGTTCGTTTTCGATTGATAAATGGAGTTTAATCACATGCAGTTTCTGGTCCTACGAGCAAGAGTTTTTTTCTGGTAAGGAAATCACTAATATGCCCCCATTGCCATATACAATGCAAATTGCAAGTCGCGTCTGTTCCCAGCAAGTACAGTATATTGGATTGAAGAGAATCTACTGTTCTTGTGAGTTTGTTAGGCAGAGTTGAATTAAATATGGTCCATGTGTGTAGAAGGCACAGGTCTTTTGTTCTGAGCAAGCTCACTGTTCTGGCCCTGTGGAAACACAGTAGAGTAGAAGAGTGCTCTTTTCTCAAAAGCAGAGTGTGTTTCTTGTAAGGCGAGCTAGTATTTGTTTCCCATTGATAAACGTTGTTGAATCACATGCAGTTTCTGGTCATACGAGCAAGAGTTGTTTTCTGGTAAGGAATGTCACTATTGTGCTCCCATTGCCATACACAGTACAAATAACACTCGCGTCTGTTCCCAGCAAGTACAGTGTATTGGACTGAAGAGAAGCTACTGTTCTTGTCAGTATCCTAAGCAGAGTTGAACTAGATATGTCCCGTGTGTGTAGGAAGCACAGTTCTTTTGTTCTGAGCAAACTCACTGATCTGGTGTTGCTGGAGAATTTCTCTCCAGCTCCCGCCACCAAGTCCCACCAGTCCCAGAGCCCACTTATAAAATAAACACACAGACTCTTACATTATTTAAACTGCTTGGCCATTAGCTCAGGCCTGTTATTGTCTAGCTCTTACTCTTATATTTAGCCCATTTCTATTAATCTTTACTTTGCCACATGGCTCATGGCTTACTGGTACCTTACATCTTCCTTGTCCTGATGGCGGATGGCAGTGTCTCTCTCTCAGCCTTCCACTTCCCAGAATTCTTTTCCTTGTCCCGCCTATACTTCCTGCCTAGCCAATGGCCAATCAGTGATTTATTTACTGACCAATCAGCAACACACTTGACATACAGACCATCCCACAGCACTTCCCCTTTTCTTTTCTTAAAAAGGAAGGTTTTAACTTTAACATAGTAAAATTACATATAACAAAACAATTATCAAGCAAGCATTACAGTTACAATATTAAAGAAGAGATCCTATCTATCTTATATTTGTAAGTTTAAGGTTTTATATCTAACTTATCTTTTATTATAACTAAGGAAAATTGTAAGTATCTAGTCTTTAACCTCATCAAAGACCTCAGAAGGATATACTACTACCTGAGAAATGGAGAAGGATATAAGCAACTTTTAGGAGTCTTGTAGGGTAGACAGAGACAGCTGAGCCTGGACAGTCATGCAAAGTTTTCTTGTAAAGTTGGGGCATCTGTCTTCAGCCCACAGGCCTAGAGTCTCTTATTCACTTTTTTCTGTGTCTTGTAGAATGTCTGGCAGTTTTCTCTGCAAAGCAGGAACCTGAAGGACCATTTTGTCAAGCAAAGTTCAGTGGTCACCTTTCTATGGGTCCTGCATGTCCAGTTGATCAAGCAGTCCAGGCAAGAACAGTTTCTTGCCAAAATGGCTATTTTTGTCAAGGTGAAGATAAACTCCGTATGGAGTGTCTTCGATGCCCATCCTCCTCTCTGAAGTAAATCGGTGCTGTCAGGAGCAGACATGTCTCACTGTCCAAAAAGTCTAAACTTTTAAAACATTTTAAATGCCATATTCTGTAGGTCTTTGAAGTGTTTGAAGACTACCTATCTATCTGAAATATATCTATGTATACCTAGAAGACTTAACTAACATGGCTACAAATATTATCATAGATGACTAACTATTAATCTATTTTTTAATTATCCATTACAATTTTAAATGAGTTACATAAACATAATACCTCAAACAAGAATAGAAATATATATACAGTATAACAAAATTAAGTTTAAATTTGTATCAATAAACTAAAATCTATGGCAATGTAAAACATTTTAAACAAGTTGTTACTCTTTAAAAGTAGGTTCATTAATCTACCCTTTCATCCTATCATATCTAAACTATCCCCCTTTTTGTTTTAGAAAGAGATTGTATTTATAATCAACCTGATTTAAATAAAAATATTGTTTTTTCTCTGTCCCACACCAGAGGGCTCTTCTGATTTGGGACAGAAGAATCTCTTAACCATTTTTTTTTGAGCAATATGTCTGGGTTTAGAGGGGGAGTGAGCCAATTCCATCTCTAAAGCCAGCTTGGTATATTTGGGAATTTGGGCGTAGCTTCTCTTACTACTTCCTGCTGGAGGGGGGCGCTGTATCTTATGGGGACACGAAGAAAATTTTAGGATCATGGAGTAGTCCAGGAGGCTGTATCGTCTGAGCCAGTTGCCTTGGAACCATTCTGGACGTTGAGTCATCTGGGCCATGGTGTCATTGGAGACCTTTCAGGGGGTCTTGGCTGGTCAAACCTGATGTATCTTAATCTGGAACAAATCCATAGTCTCTGGCTTTCTGTGGAAACAAAAGCAGAGACTCTTTTCCAAAGCAACATATCCTTATATCCAAATTTTGAAGTCAAGGTACCTTTAAAATATACATTTTGGCATAACTCAACAGCTTTTACAATCAAATGTTTTTCTGCAGTTACGAATATCAAAGAGAACATAATCGAGATTCTCTGTGTGGTAGTCATCTTTACGTGGTTTTTTTTTTTATATTAGCTTGAGCCTATTGCTTTAAACTGCAGCCTTCTAAGCCTGAAACGGCGCTGGCGCTGTGGCTGCTGGCTCCGCCCACTTCAGCTTCCCAAAATGGCGGCGGTCCGCTTTCCGCCAGCTCTGGGAGCCATAACTCTCAGAAATAGTGGGTCTATGCTTCTATCAAAGCAGCATGTAGCCCAGAAACCTTTTTTTTGTTTTGTTTTGTTTTGTACTAGCAAAGGCTAAATCCACCACATAGCTTAATGTGCCACTTGCAGAGGCCTCATTCCCGCCATACTGCAGATTGAGCATGCACGCCAGGAACCCGCCATAGTAGCTCAAACACGCAGGCTGCCCCTAGCTTGAAAGAGACAACTAGGAGCTGTTTTAAGCTCTGTTTTAGAATCTTTTTTCTAAGTTTTTAGGTGGAAACTCTTGCCACCATGTTGGACGCCATTTGTAGCTGGAGAATTTCTCTCCAGCTCCCTCCACCAAATCACGCCATTCCCAGAGCCCACTTATAAAATAAACACACAGACTCTTACATTATTTAAACTGCTTGGCCATTAGCTCAGGCCTGTTATTGTCTAGCTCTTACTCTTATATTTAGCCCATTTCTATTAATCTTTACTTTGCCACATGGCTCATGGCTTACTGGTACCTTACATCTTCCTTGTCCTGATGGCGGATGGCAGTGTCTCTCTCTCAGCCTTCCACTTCCCAGAATACTTTTCCTTGTCCCGCCTATACTTCCTGCCTAGCCAATGGCCAATCAGTGATTTATTTACTGACCAATCAGCAACACACTTGACATACAGACCATCCCACAGCAGATCTGGCCCTATGGAAAGACAGTACAGTAGAAGAGTGGTCTTTTCTCAAGAGCAGAGGGTGTTTCTTGTAAGGTGAACTACTGTTTGTTTCCCATTCATAAAACTAGTTGAATTACATGCAGTTTCTTGTCCTAGGAGCAATAGTTGTTTTCTGGAAAGGAAAGTCACTTTTGTGCTCCCCCTGCCAAAAAAAGTGCATATTGCACTTGTGTCTGTTCCCAACAAGTACAGTGTATTGGACTGAAGAGAAGCTAGTGTTCTTGTCAGTATCCTAAGCAGAGTTGAACTAGATATGGGCCATGTGTGTAGGAAGCACAGCTCTTTTGTTCTGAGCAAGCTCACACTTCTGGCACTTTAGGAAACACTGTAGAGTAGAAGAGGGCTCTTTTCTCAAAAGCAGAGTGTGTTTCCTTTAAGGCGAGCTTGTGTTTGTTTCCCATTCATAAACAGAGTTGAATCACATGCAATTCCTGCTCCTATGAGAAAGAGTTGCTCTCCGGTAAGGAAAGTCACTATTGTACTCCCATTGCCAAACACAGTGCAAATAGCACTCGCATCTGTTCCCATCAACTACAGTGTATTGGACTGAAGTGAAGCTAGTGTTCTTGTCAGTTTCCTCAGCAGAGTAGAACTAGATCTGGGCCATGTGTGTAGGAAGCACAGCTCTTTTGTTCTGAGCAAGCTCACACTTCTGGCCCTTTAGGAAACACTGTAGAGTAGAAGAGGGCTCTTTTCTCAAAAGCAGAGTGTGTTTCCTTTAAGGCGAGCTTGTGTTTGTTTCCCATTCATAAACAGAGTTGAATCACATGCAATTCCTGCTCCTATGAGAAAGAGTTGCTTTCCGGTAAGGAAAGTCACTATTATGCCCCCGTTGCCATATACAATGGAAATTGCAACTCGTGTCTGTTCCCAGCAAGTACAGTGTATGGGATTGAAGGGAAGCTATAGTTCTTGTCAGTTTCTTAAGCAGAGTTGACCTAGATATGGTCTATGTGTGTAGGAAGCACAGGTCTTTTGTTCTGAGCAAGCTCACTGTTCTAGCCCTGTGGAAACACAGTAGAGAAGAAGAGTGCTCTTTTCTCAAAAGCAGAGTGTGTTTCTTGTAAGGCAAGCTAGTGTTTGTTTCCCATTGATAAACGGAGTTCAATGACATGCAGTTTCTGGTTCTATGTGCAAGAGTTGTTTTCTGGTAAGGAAAGTCACTATTGTGCTCCAATTGCCATTCACAGTGCAAATAGCACTCGTGTCTGTTCCCAGCAAGTAAGTGTATTGTTCTGAAGAGAACTAAAGTTCTTCTCAGTTTTCTAAGAAGAGTTGAGCTAGATATGGCATGTGTGTGTAGGAAGCACAGTTCTTTTTTCCTGAGCGAGCTCACTGTTCTGGCACTATAGGAAACACAGTAGAGTAGAAGAGTGTTCTTTTTCAAAAGAAGAGTGTGTTTCTTGTAAGGCGAGCTAGTGTTTAATTCCCATTCATAAACTTAATTCAGTCACATGCAGTTTCTGGTCCTATGAGCAAGAGTTGTTTTCTGGTAAGGAAACTAACTATTATGTCCCCATTGAAATATACAGTGCAAATTGCAACTCGAGTCTGTTCCCACCAAGTACAGTGTCTTGGACTGAAGAGAAGCAACTATTCTTGTCAGTTTCCTATGCAGCGTTGAACTAGATATGGCCGCTGTGTGAAGGAAATACAGTTCTTTTGTTCTGAGCAAGCTCATTGTTCTGGCCCTATAAGAAACAGTAGAGTAGAAGAATGCTATTTTCTCAAAAGCAGAGTGTGTTACTTGTAAGGCGAGCTAGTCTTTGTTTCCCATTCATAAATGGAGTTGAGTCACATGCAGTTTCTCCTCCTATGCACAAGAGTTTTTTCTGGTGAAGAAAGTCACTATTGTGCTCCCATTGCCATAAAAAGTACAAATAGCACTCGCATCTGTTCCCTGCAAGTACAGTGTTTTGAAATGAAGAGAAGCTACTGTTCTTGTCAGTTTTCTAAGTAAAGTTGAACTAGGTATGGCCTGTGTGTGTTGGAAGCACAGTTCTTTTGTTCTGAGCAATCTCACTGTTCTGACCCTATAGGAAACACATAAGTGTTGAAGGGTGCTCTTTTCTCAAAAGCAGAGTGTGTTTCTTGTAAGGCGAGTTAGTGTTTGTTTCCCAGTCCTAAATGGAGTTGAATCACATGGAGTTTCTGGTGCTAAGAGCTAAATTTGTTTTCTGGTAAGGAAAGTCACTATTGCACTCCCATTGCACACACAGTGCAAAAAGTACTCGCGTCTATTCCCAAAAAGTACAGTGTATTGGACTTAAGAGAAGCTACTGTTCTTGTCAGATTCCTAAGCAGAGTTGAAATAGGTATGGTCCGTGTGTGGAGGATGCGCAGTTCTTTTGTTCTGAACAAGCTAACTGTTCTGACATTATAGGAAACACAGTAGAGTAGTAGAGTGCTCTTTTTTCGAAATCACAGTGTGTTTCTTGTAAGGTAAGCTTATGTTTGTTTCCCATTCATAAACGGAGTTGAATCACATGCAGTTTCTGGTCCTATGAGCAAGAGTTGTTTTCTGGTAAGGAATGTCACTATTATGCCCCCATTGCCATATACAATGCAAATTGCAATTCGTGTCTGTTCCCAGCAAGTACAGTGCATTGGATTGAAGAGAATCTACTGTTCTTGTGAGTTTCTTAAGCAGAGTTGAATTAAATATGGTCCATGTGTGTAGAAGGCACAGATCATTAGTTCTGAGCAAGCTCACTGTTCTGGCTCTGTGGAAACACAGTAGAGTAGAAAATTGCAATTTTATCAAAAGCAGAGTGTGTTTCTTGTAGGGCGAGCTAGTGTTTGTTTCCCATTGCTAAACGGAGTTGAGTCACATGCAATTTCTGGTCCTACAAGCAAGAGTTGTTTTCTGGTAAGGAAAGTCACTATTGTGCTCCCATTGCCAAACACAGTGCAAATAGCACTCGGGTCTGTTCCCAGCAAGTAGTGTATTGGCCTGAAGAGACGCTAATGTTCTTGTAAGTTTCATAAGCAGAGTTGAATTAGAAATTACACATATTTGTAAGAAGCATAGTACTTTTTTTTCTCAGCAAGCTCAGTTTTGTTGCCCTATAGGAAACACAGTAGAGTAGAACAGTGCTCTTTTCACTATTGCGATCCCATTGTCATACACAGTGTAAATAGCACTCGTGTCTTTTCCCAGCAAGTACAGTGTATTGCCCTTAACAGATGCTACTGATCTTGTTAGTTTCCTAAGCAGAGTTGAAATAGATAAGGGCCTTGTGTGTAGGAAGCACAGTTCTGGTCCTATAGGAAACACAGTAGAGTAGAAGAGAGCTCTTTTCTCAAAAGGAGAGTGTATGGCTCTTGTTTGTAGGAAGCACAGCGTTTTGTTCTCAGCAAGCTCACTGTTCTGGCCCTATAAGAAATACAGTATAGTAGAAGAGTGCTCTTTCCTCAAAAGCAGAGTGTGTTTCTTGTAAGGCTAGTGTTTGTTTCCCATTCATAAACGGAGTAGAATCACATGCACTTTCTGGTCCTACAAGGAAGAGTTGTTTTCTGGTAAGGAAAGTCACTATCGCACTCCCATTGCCAAAAAAAAGTGCATATTGCACTCGTGTCTGTTCCCAGCAAGTACATTGTATTGGACTGAAGAGAAGCTACTGTTCTTATCAGTTTCCTAAGCAGAGTTGAACTAGATAAGGGCCTTGTGTTTAGGAAGCACAGTTCTTTTGTTCTGAGCAAGCTCACTCTTCTGGTCCTATAGGAAACCCAGTAGAGTAAAAGAGTGCTCTTTTCTCAAAAGCACAGTATGTTTCTTGTAAGGCAAGCTAGTGTTTTTTTTCCATTGATAAACGGAGTTGAATCACATGCAGTTTCTGGTCCTATGAGCAAGAGTTGTTTTCTGGTAAGGAAAGTCACTATTATGCCCCCATTGCCATATACATTGCAAATTGCAACTCGCGTCTGTTCCCAGCAAGTACAGTGTATTGGACTGAAGAGAAGCTATTGTTCTTGTCAGTTTCTCATGCAGAGTTGAACTAGATATTGTCCATGTGTTTATTAAGAACAGGTCTTTTGTCATGAGCAAGCTCACTTTTCTGGCCCTGTGGAAACACAGTAGAGTAGATAAGTGTTCCTTTCTGAAAAGCAGAGTGTGTTTCTTGTAAGATGAGCTAGTGATTGTTTCCCATTCATAAACGGAGTTGAATCACATGCAGTTTCTGGTCCTATGAGCAAGAGCTGTTTTCTGGTAAGGAAAGTCACTATTGTACTTCCATTGCCATACACAGTACTAATAGCACTCGTGTCTGTTCCCAGCAAGTACAGTGTATTGGAATGAAGAGAACTACAGTTTTTGTCAGTTTCCAAAGTATAGTTGAACTAGGTATGGGTCGTGTGTGTAGGAAGCACATTTCTTTTGTTCTGAGCAAGCTCCCTCTTCTGGCCTTATAGGAAACACTGTAGAGTAGAAGAGTGCTCTTTCCTCAAAAGCAGAGTGTGTTTTTGTAAGGCAAGCTAGTGATTGTTTCCCATTCAAAAACGGAGTTGAATCACATGCACGTTCTGGTCCTACTCACAGGAGTTGCTTTCTGTTAAGGAATGTCACTATTATGCTCCCATTTCCATATACAGTGCAAATAGCACTCACGTATGTTCCCTGTAAATACAGTGTATTGGACCTAAGAAAAGCTACTGTTCTTGATAGTTTTTTAAGCAGAGTTGAACTAGATATGATCCGTGTGTGTAGGAAGCACAGTTCTTTTGCTCTGAGCAAGCTCACTGTTCAAGCCCTGTGGAAACATAGTAGAGTAGAAGAGTGCTCTTTTCTGAAAAGCAGAGTGTGTTTCTTGTAAGGCAAGTTAGTCTTGGTTTCCCATTCATAAACGGAGTTGAATCACATGCAGTTTCTGTCATATGAGCAAGAGTTGTTTTCTGGTGAGAAAAGTCACTATTGCGCTCCCATTGCCATATGCAGTGCAAATAGCACTCGCGTCTCTTCCCAGAAATTACAGTGTATTGGACTAAGAGAAACTACTGTTCTTGTCAGTTTCCTAAGCAGAGTTGAACTAGATAAAGGCCAGTTCTTTTATTCTGAACAAGCTCACTCTTCTGGCCCTATAGGAAACACAGTAGAGTAGAAGAGTGTTCTTTTCTAAAAAGCAGAGTGTGTTTCTTGTAAGGCGAGTTAGTGTTCGTTTTCGATTGATAAATGGAGTTTAATCACATGCAGTTTCTGGTCCTACGAGCAAGAGTTTTTTTCTGGTAAGGAAATCACTAATATGCCCCCATTGCCATATACAATGCAAATTGCAAGTCGCGTCTGTTCCCAGCAAGTACAGTATATTGGATTGAAGAGAATCTACTGTTCTTGTGAGTTTGTTAGGCAGAGTTGAATTAAATATGGTCCATGTGTGTAGAAGGCACAGGTCTTTTGTTCTGAGCAAGCTCACTGTTCTGGCCCTGTGGAAACACAGTAGAGTAGAAGAATTTTCCTTTCTGAAAAGCAGAGTGTGTTTCTTGTAAGGCGAGCTAGTATTTGTTTCCCATTGATAAACGTTGTTGAATCACATGCAGTTTCTGGTCATACGAGCAAGAGTTGTTTTCTGGTAAGGAATGTCACTATTGTGCTCCCATTGCCATACACAGTACAAATAACACTCGCGTCTGTTCCCAGCAAGTACAGTGTATTGGACTGAAGAGAAGCTACTGTTCTTGTCAGTATCCTAAGCAGAGTTGAACTAGATATGTCCCGTGTGTGTAGGAAGCACAGTTCTTTTGTTCTGAGCAAACTCACTGATCTGGTGTTGCTGGAGAATTTCTCTCCAGCTCCCGCCACCAAGTCCCACCAGTCCCAGAGCCCACTTATAAAATAAACACACAGACTCTTACATTATTTAAACTGCTTGGCCATTAGCTCAGGCCTGTTATTGTCTAGCTCTTACTCTTATATTTAGCCCATTTCTATTAATCTTTACTTTGCCACATGGCTCATGGCTTACTGGTACCTTACATCTTCCTTGTCCTGATGGCGGATGGCAGTGTCTCTCTCTCAGCCTTCCACTTCCCAGAATTCTTTTCCTTGTCCCGCCTATACTTCCTGCCTAGCCAATGGCCAATCAGTGATTTATTTACTGACCAATCAGCAACACACTTGACATACAGACCATCCCACAGCACTTCCCCTTTTCTTTTCTTAAAAAGGAAGGTTTTAACTTTAACATAGTAAAATTACATATAACAAAACAATTATCAAGCAAGCATTACAGTTACAATATTAAAGAAGAGATCCTATCTATCTTATATTTGTAAGTTTAAGGTTTTATATCTAACTTATCTTTTATTATAACTAAGGAAAATTGTAAGTATCTAGTCTTTAACCTCATCAAAGACCTCAGAAGGATATACTACTACCTGAGAAATGGAGAAGGATATAAGCAACTTTTAGGAGTCTTGTAGGGTAGACAGAGACAGCTGAGCCTGGACAGTCATGCAAAGTTTTCTTGTAAAGTTGGGGCATCTGTCTTCAGCCCACAGGCCTAGAGTCTCTTATTCACTTTTTTCTGTGTCTTGTAGAATGTCTGGCAGTTTTCTCTGCAAAGCAGGAACCTGAAGGACCATTTTGTCAAGCAAAGTTCAGTGGTCACCTTTCTATGGGTCCTGCATGTCCAGTTGATCAAGCAGTCCAGGCAAGAACAGTTTCTTGCCAAAATGGCTATTTTTGTCAAGGTGAAGATAAACTCCGTATGGAGTGTCTTCGATGCCCATCCTCCTCTCTGAAGTAAATCGGTGCTGTCAGGAGCAGACATGTCTCACTGTCCAAAAAGTCTAAACTTTTAAAACATTTTAAATGCCATATTCTGTAGGTCTTTGAAGTGTTTGAAGACTACCTATCTATCTGAAATATATCTATGTATACCTAGAAGACTTAACTAACATGGCTACAAATATTATCATAGATGACTAACTATTAATCTATTTTTTAATTATCCATTACAATTTTAAATGAGTTACATAAACATAATACCTCAAACAAGAATAGAAATATATATACAGTATAACAAAATTAAGTTTAAATTTGTATCAATAAACTAAAATCTATGGCAATGTAAAACATTTTAAACAAGTTGTTACTCTTTAAAAGTAGGTTCATTAATCTACCCTTTCATCCTATCATATCTAAACTATCCCCCTTTTTGTTTTAGAAAGAGATTGTATTTATAATCAACCTGATTTAAATAAAAATATTGTTTTTTCTCTGTCCCACACCAGAGGGCTCTTCTGATTTGGGACAGAAGAATCTCTTAACCATTTTTTTTTGAGCAATATGTCTGGGTTTAGAGGGGGAGTGAGCCAATTCCATCTCTAAAGCCAGCTTGGTATATTTGGGAATTTGGGCGTAGCTTCTCTTACTACTTCCTGCTGGAGGGGGGCGCTGTATCTTATGGGGACACGAAGAAAATTTTAGGATCATGGAGTAGTCCAGGAGGCTGTATCGTCTGAGCCAGTTGCCTTGGAACCATTCTGGACGTTGAGTCATCTGGGCCATGGTGTCATTGGAGACCTTTCAGGGGGTCTTGGCTGGTCAAACCTGATGTATCTTAATCTGGAACAAATCCATAGTCTCTGGCTTTCTGTGGAAACAAAAGCAGAGACTCTTTTCCAAAGCAACATATCCTTATATCCAAATTTTGAAGTCAAGGTACCTTTAAAATATACATTTTGGCATAACTCAACAGCTTTTACAATCAAATGTTTTTCTGCAGTTACGAATATCAAAGAGAACATAATCGAGATTCTCTGTGTGGTAGTCATCTTTACGTGGTTTTTTTTTTTATATTAGCTTGAGCCTATTGCTTTAAACTGCAGCCTTCTAAGCCTGAAACGGTGCTGGCGCTGTGGCTGCTGGCTCCGCCCACTTCAGCTTCCCAAAATGGCGGCGGTCCGCTTTCCGCCAGCTCTGGGAGCCATAACTCTCAGAAATAGTGGGTCTATGCTTCTATCAAAGCAGCGTGTAGCCCAGAAACCTTTTTTTTGTTTTGTTTTGTTTTGTACTAGCAAAGGCTAAATCCACCACATAGCTTAATGTGCCACTTGCAGAGGCCTCATTCCCGCCATACTGCAGGTTGAGCATGCACGCCAGGAACCCGCCATAGTAGCTCAAACACGCAGGCTGCCCCTAGCTTGAAAGAGACAACTAGGAGCTGTTTTAAGCTCTGTTTTAGAATCTTTTTTCTAAGTTTTTAGGTGGAAACTCTTGCCACCATGTTGGACGCCATTTGTAGCTGGAGAATTTCTCTCCAGCTCCCTCCACCAAATCACGCCATTCCCAGAGCCCACTTATAAAATAAACACACAGACTCTTACATTATTTAAACTGCTTGGCCATTAGCTCAGGCCTGTTATTGTCTAGCTCTTACTCTTATATTTAGCCCATTTCTATTAATCTTTACTTTGCCACATGGCTCATGGCTTACTGGTACCTTACATCTTCCTTGTCCTGATGGCGGATGGCAGTGTCTCTCTCTCAGCCTTCCACTTCCCAGAATACTTTTCCTTGTCCCGCCTATACTTCCTGCCTAGCCAATGGCCAATCAGTGATTTATTTACTGACCAATCAGCAACACACTTGACATACAGACCATCCCACAGCAGATCTGGCCCTATGGAAAGACAGTACAGTAGAAGAGTGGTCTTTTCTCAAGAGCAGAGGGTGTTTCTTGTAAGGTGAACTACTGTTTGTTTCCCATTCATAAAACTAGTTGAATTACATGCAGTTTCTTGTCCTAGGAGCAATAGTTGTTTTCTGGAAAGGAAAGTCACTTTTGTGCTCCCCCTGCCAAAAAAAGTGCATATTGCACTTGTGTCTGTTCCCAACAAGTACAGTGTATTGGACTGAAGAGAAGCTAGTGTTCTTGTCAGTATCCTAAGCAGAGTTGAACTAGATATGGGCCATGTGTGTAGGAAGCACAGCTCTTTTGTTCTGAGCAAGCTCACACTTCTGGCACTTTAGGAAACACTGTAGAGTAGAAGAGGGCTCTTTTCTCAAAAGCAGAGTGTGTTTCCTTTAAGGCGAGCTTGTGTTTGTTTCCCATTCATAAACAGAGTTGAATCACATGCAATTCCTGCTCCTATGAGAAAGAGTTGCTCTCCGGTAAGGAAAGTCACTATTGTACTCCCATTGCCAAACACAGTGCAAATAGCACTCGCATCTGTTCCCATCAACTACAGTGTATTGGACTGAAGTGAAGCTAGTGTTCTTGTCAGTTTCCTCAGCAGAGTAGAACTAGATCTGGGCCATGTGTGTAGGAAGCACAGCTCTTTTGTTCTGAGCAAGCTCACACTTCTGGCCCTTTAGGAAACACTGTAGAGTAGAAGAGGGCTCTTTTCTCAAAAGCAGAGTGTGTTTCCTTTAAGGCGAGCTTGTGTTTGTTTCCCATTCATAAACAGAGTTGAATCACATGCAATTCCTGCTCCTATGAGAAAGAGTTGCTTTCCGGTAAGGAAAGTCACTATTATGCCCCCGTTGCCATATACAATGGAAATTGCAACTCGTGTCTGTTCCCAGCAAGTACAGTGTATGGGATTGAAGGGAAGCTATAGTTCTTGTCAGTTTCTTAAGCAGAGTTGACCTAGATATGGTCTATGTGTGTAGGAAGCACAGGTCTTTTGTTCTGAGCAAGCTCACTGTTCTAGCCCTGTGGAAACACAGTAGAGAAGAAGAGTGCTCTTTTCTCAAAAGCAGAGTGTGTTTCTTGTAAGGCAAGCTAGTGTTTGTTTCCCATTGATAAACGGAGTTCAATGACATGCAGTTTCTGGTTCTATGTGCAAGAGTTGTTTTCTGGTAAGGAAAGTCACTATTGTGCTCCAATTGCCATTCACAGTGCAAATAGCACTCGTGTCTGTTCCCAGCAAGTAAGTGTATTGTTCTGAAGAGAACTAAAGTTCTTCTCAGTTTTCTAAGAAGAGTTGAGCTAGATATGGCATGTGTGTGTAGGAAGCACAGTTCTTTTTTCCTGAGCGAGCTCACTGTTCTGGCACTATAGGAAACACAGTAGAGTAGAAGAGTGTTCTTTTTCAAAAGAAGAGTGTGTTTCTTGTAAGGCGAGCTAGTGTTTGATTCCCATTCATAAACTTAATTCAGTCACATGCAGTTTCTGGTCCTATGAGCAAGAGTTGTTTTCTGGTAAGGAAACTAACTATTATGTCCCCATTGAAATATACAGTGCAAATTGCAACTCGAGTCTGTTCCCACCAAGTACAGTGTCTTGGACTGAAGAGAAGCAACTATTCTTGTCAGTTTCCTATGCAGCGTTGAACTAGATATGGCCGCTGTGTGAAGGAAATACAGTTCTTTTGTTCTGAGCAAGCTCATTGTTCTGGCCCTATAAGAAACAGTAGAGTAGAAGAATGCTATTTTCTCAAAAGCAGAGTGTGTTACTTGTAAGGCGAGCTAGTCTTTGTTTCCCATTCATAAATGGAGTTGAGTCACATGCAGTTTCTCCTCCTATGCACAAGAGTTTTTTCTGGTGAAGAAAGTCACTATTGTGCTCCCATTGCCATAAAAAGTACAAATAGCACTCGCATCTGTTCCCTGCAAGTACAGTGTTTTGAAATGAAGAGAAGCTACTGTTCTTGTCAGTTTTCTAAGTAAAGTTGAACTAGGTATGGCCTGTGTGTGTTGGAAGCACAGTTCTTTTGTTCTGAGCAATCTCACTGTTCTGACCCTATAGGAAACACATAAGTGTTGAAGGGTGCTCTTTTCTCAAAAGCAGAGTGTGTTTCTTGTAAGGCGAGTTAGTGTTTGTTTCCCAGTCCTAAATGGAGTTGAATCACATGGAGTTTCTGGTGCTAAGAGCTAAATTTGTTTTCTGGTAAGGAAAGTCACTATTGCACTCCCATTGCACACACAGTGCAAAAAGTACTCGCGTCTATTCCCAAAAAGTACAGTGTATTGGACTTAAGAGAAGCTACTGTTCTTGTCAGATTCCTAAGCAGAGTTGAAATAGGTATGGTCCGTGTGTGGAGGATGCGCAGTTCTTTTGTTCTGAACAAGCTAACTGTTCTGACATTATAGGAAACACAGTAGAGTAGTAGAGTGCTCTTTTTTCGAAATCACAGTGTGTTTCTTGTAAGGTAAGCTTATGTTTGTTTCCCATTCATAAACGGAGTTGAATCACATGCAGTTTCTGGTCCTATGAGCAAGAGTTTTTTTCTGGAAAGGAAAGTCACTATGGTGCTCTCATTGCCTTACATGTTGCTAATAGTACTCGAGTCTGTTTCAAGCAAGTACAGTGTATTTTACAAAGAGAAGCTACTGTTCTTGTCCTTTTCCCAAGCAGAAGTGAACAAGATATGGCCCCTGCGTAAAGGAAACACATTTATTTTGTTCTGAGCAAGCTCACTGTTCTGGCCCTATAGGAAACACAGTAGAGTAGAAGAGTGCTATTTTCTCAAAAGCAGAGTGTGTTTCTTGTACACGAGCTAGTATTTGTTTCCCATTCATAAACGGAGTTGAATCACATGTAGTTTCTGGTCCTTTGAGCAATAGTTGTTTTCTTGTAAGGAAAGTCCCTATTGCACTCTCATTGCCATGCACAGTGCAAATAGCACTAGCGTCTGTTCCCAGCAAATACAGTATATTGGATTGAAGAGAAGCTACTGTTCTTGTCAGTTTCCTAAGCAGAGTTGAACTAGATATGGCCTGTGTGAGTAGGATGCACAGTTCATTTGTTCTGAGCAAGCTCACTGTTCTGGCCCTGTAGGAAACACAGTAGAGTAGAAAAGTGCCCTATTCTCAAATGCAGAGTGTGCTTCTTGTAAGGTGATCTAGTGTTTGTTTCCCATTCATAAACGGAGTTGAATCACATTCAGTTTCTGGTCCTTTTAGCAACAGTTGTTTTCTTGTTAAAAAAGTCACTATTATTCTCCCATTGCCATACAGAGTGCAAATAGCACTCGAGTCTATTCCCAGCAAGTAAAGTTTATTGGACTCAGGAGAAGCTACTGTTATTTTCAGTTTCTCAAGCAGAGTTTAACTAGATATGGCCCATGTGTGTAGGAAGCACAGTTCTTTTGTTCTAAGCAAGCTCACTCTTCTTGCACTTTAGGAAACAGGGTGGAGTAGAAAAGTGCTCTTTTTTCAAAAGTGGAGTGTTTTTCTAGTAAGGCAAGCTAGTGTTTGTTTCCCATTCATGAAAGGAGATGTATCACATACAGTTTCTAGTCCTAAGACCAAGAGTTGTTTTCTGGTAAAGAAATTCACAGTTGCACTCCCATTGCCATAAAAAGTACAAATAGCACTCACGTCTGTTTCCAGCAAGTACAGTGTATTGGACTGAATTGAAGCCACTGTTCTTGTCAGTTTCTGAAGCAGAGTCGAACGAGATATGGCCCGTGTGTTTAGGAAGCACAGTTCTTTTGTTCTGAGCAAGCTCACTGTTCTGGCTGTATAGGACCACAGTAGAGAAGAAGAGTCCTCTTTTCTCAAAAGCAGAGTGAGTTTCTTGTAAGGCAAGCTAGTGTTTGTTTCTCATTCATAAATGGAGTTGAATCACATGCATTTTCTGGTCCTACGAGCAAGAGATGTTTTCCGGTAAGGAAAGTCACTACTGTGCTCCCTTTGCCATACGCAGTACAAATAGCACTAGCGTCTGTTCCCAGCAAGTACATTATATTGGACTGAAGAGAAGCTACTGTTCTTGTCAGTTATCAAAGCAGAGTTGAATTAGATATGGCTCATGTGTGTAGGAAGAACAGTTCTTTTGTTCTGAGCAAGCTCACTGTTCTGGACCTATGGAAACACAGTAGAGTAGAAGACTGCTCTTTTCTTAAAAGCAGAGTGTGTTTCCTGTAAGTTGAGGTAGTGGTTGTTTCCCATTGATAAACAGAGTTGAATCACATGCAGTTTCTGATATTACGAGCAAGACTTGTTTTCTGGTAAGGAAAGTAACAATGTGCTCCCATTGCCATACAGAGTGCAAAGAGTTCTCGCATCTGTTCCCAGCAAGTACAGTGTATTGGACTGAAGAGAAGCTACTGTTCTTGTCAGTTTGCTAAGTAGAGTTGAACTAGATATGACCCCTGTGTGTAGAAAGCACATTTCTTTTTTTCTGAGCAAACTCACTGTTTAAGCTCTAAGGAAACACAGTAGAATAGATGAGTGCTCTTTTCTCAAAAGCAGAGTGTGTTTCTTGTAAGGCGAGCTAGTGGTTGTTTCCCATTCATAAACAGAGTTGAATCACATGCAGTTTCTGGTCCTAAGAGCAAGAGGTTTTTATGGTAAGGAAAGTCACTATTGTGTTCCCATTGCCATACACAGTGCAAATAGCACTCTCGTCTGTTACCAGCAAGTACAGTGCATTGTTTTGAAGAGAAGCTCCTGTTCTTGTCAGGTTCCGAAGCACAGTTGAACTAGATATGGCCCGTGTGTGTAGGAAGCACAGTTAATTTGTTCTGTGGAAGCTCACTGTTCTGGCCCTAAGGAAACACAGTATAGTAGATAAGTGTTCTT
Organism: Peromyscus eremicus; assembly: GCF_949786415.1. Lineage (NCBI taxonomy): Eukaryota > Metazoa > Chordata > Mammalia > Rodentia > Cricetidae > Peromyscus > Peromyscus eremicus. The sequence continues at coordinate 657,061 of NW_026734303.1, forward strand.
TTCTCAAAAGCAGAGTGTGTTATTGTAAGGTGAGCTAGTGTTTGTTTCCCATTCATAAATGCCGATGAATCCCAGCAGTTTCTGGTACTACGAGCAAGAGTTGTTTTCTGGTAAGGAACATCACTATTGTGCTACCATTGCATACACAGTGCAAATAGCACTAGCGTCACTTCCTAGCAAGCACAGTGTTTTGGAGTGAACAGAAGCTACTGTTCTTGTCTGTTTCCTAAGTGGAGTTGAACTAAACATGGCCCATGTGTGTAGGAAGCACAGTTCTTTTGTTCTGAGCAAGCTCACTATTCTGGCCTTATGGAAACACAGTAGAGTAAAAGAGTGCTCTTTTCTCAAAGGCAGAGTGTGTTTCTTGTAAGGCAAGCTAGTGTTTGTTTCCTATTCTGAAATGGAGTTGAATCACATGAAGTTTCTGGTCCTATGATCAAGAGCTGTTTTCTGTTAAGGAAAGTCACCTTTGCGCTCCAATTGCCATACACAGTACAAATAGCACTCGCGTCTGTTCCCAGCAATTACAGTGTATTGGACTGAAGAGAAACTACTGTTATTGTCAGATTCCTATGGAGAGTTGAACTAGATATGACCCGTGTGTGTAGACAGCACAGTTCTTTTGTTCTGTGCAAGCTCACTGTTCTGGCCCTATAAGAAAAACAGTTGAGTAGAAGAGTGATCTTTTCTCAAAAGCAGAGTGTGTTTCTTGTAAGGTGAGCTAGTGTTTGTTTCCCATTCATAAAAGAGTTGAATTCCATGCCGTTAATGGTCCTACGAAAAAGAGTTGTTTTATGGAAAGGAAAGTCACTATTGTGTTCCCATTGCCATACACAGTGCAAATAGCACCTCTCATCTGATCCGAGCAAATACAGTGTATTGTTCTGAAGAAAAGCTACTGTTTTGTCAGTTTCTGAAGCAGAGTTGAACTAGATACTGCCCGTGTGTATAGGAAGCACAGTTCTTTTGTTCTGAGTAAGCTCACAATTCTGTCCCTATAGGAAACACAGTAGAGTAGAAGAGTGCTCTTTTCTCAAAAGCAGAGTGTGTTTCTTGTAAGTGGAACTAGTGTTTGTTTCCCAGTCATAAACGGAGTTGAATCAAATGCAGTTTCTGGTCCTACGTGCAAGAGTTGTTTTCTGGTAAGGAAAGTCACTATTGTGCTCCCTTTGCGATACACAGTGCAAAGAGCACTCTCGTCTGTTCCCAGCAAGTACAGTGTATTTTACTGAAGAGAAGCTATTGTTCTTGTCAGTTTCCAAAGTAGAGTTGAACTAGATATGGCAGGAGTGTGTAGGAAGCACATTTCTTTTTTTCTGCGCAAGCTCACTCTTCTGGACCTTAGGAAAAACAGTAGAGTAGTATAGTTCTCATTTCTCAAAAGCAGAGAGTTTTTCTTATAAGACAGGCTAGCATTTGTTTCCCATTAATAAGCAGAGTTGAATCGCATGCATCTTCTGCTCCTATGAGCAAGAGTTGATTCTGGTAAGGAAAGTCACTATTGTGATCCCATTGCCATACACAGTGCAAAAAACTCTCGCGTATGTTCCCAGCAAGTACACTGTATTGGACTGAAGAGAAGCTACTGTTCTTTTCAGTTTCCAAAGCAGAGTTGAACTAGATATGGCCAGTGCATGTAGGAAGCACAGTTCTTTTGTTCTGTGTAATCTCACTGTTCTGGCCATATAGTAAAAACAGTAGAGTACATGAGTGCTCTTTTCTCAAAAGCAGAGTGTGTTTCTTGTAAGGTGAGCTAGTGTTTGTTTCCCAATCATAAACGGAGTTGAGTCACATGCAGTTTCTGGTTCTACAAGAAAGAGTTGCTTTCTGTTAAGGAAAGTCACTATTGCGATCCCATTGCCATGCACAGTGCAAATTCCACTCTCATCTGTTTCCAGCATGTACACTGTATTGGACTGAAGAGAAGCTACTGTTCTTGTCAGTTTCCTAAGCAGAGTGGAACGAGATATGGAAAGTGTGTGTAGTAAGCACACTTCTTTTGTTCTGAGCAAGTTCACTGTTCTGGCACTTTGAATACACAGTAGAGTAGAAGACTGCTCTTTTCTCAAAAGCAGAGTGTGTTTCTTGTAAGGTGAGCTACTGTTTGTTTCCCATTCATAAAAAGAGTTGAATCACATGCAGTTTCTGGTCCTATGAGCAAGAGTTGTTTTCTGGTAAAAAAAAAAAGTCACTATTGTGCTCCCATTGCCACACACAGTGCAAATAGCACTCGCGTCTCTTCCCAGGAAGTACAGTGTATTGGACTGAAGAGAAGCTACTTTTCTTGCTTGTTTCCTAAGCAGAGTTGAACTAGAAATACCCAGTGCATGTAGGAATCAAAGTTCTTTTGTTCTGTGCAAGCTCACTGTTCAGGCCATATAGTAAAAACAGTAGAATACATGAGTGCTTTTTTCTCAAAGGCAGAGGGTGTTATTGTAAGGCGAGCTAGTGTTTGTTTCCCATTCATAAACGGAGATGAATCCAATGCCGTTTCTGGTCCTACAAGCAAGAGTTGTCTTCTGGTAAGGAACATCATTATTGCGCTCCCTTTGCCATACCCAGTGCAAATAGCACTCGCGTGTGTTCCTAGCAAGCACAGTGTATTGGACTGAAGAGAAGCTACTGTTCTTGTCAGTTTCTTAAGCAGAGTTGAACTAAACATGGCCCATGTGTGTAGGAAGCACAGTTCTTTTGTTCTGAGCAAGCTCACTATTCAGGCCTTATGGAAACACAGTAGAGTAGAAGAGTGCTCTTTTCTCAAAAGCAGAATGTTTTTCTTGTAAGACGAGCTACGGTTTGCTTCCCCATCATAATCAGAGTTGAATCCCGTGCAGTTTCTGGTCCTACAATCAACAGTTGTTTTCTGGTAAGAAATTCACTATTGCACTCCCATTGCCATACAACGTACAAGTAGCACACTCATCTGTTCCCAGCAAGTACAGTGTATTGGACTGAAGAGAAGCTACTCTTCTTGTTAGTTTCCTAAGCAGAGTTGACTAGATATGGCACATGTGTGTAGAAAGCACAGATCTTTTATTCTGTGCAAGCTCACTGTTCTGGCCTTATGGGAAACACAGTAAAGTAGAGAGAGCCCTTTTCTCAAAAGCAGAGTGTGTTTGTTGTAAGGCGAGCTAGAGTTTCTTTCCCATTCACAAACGGATTTGAATCTCATGCACATTCTGGTCCTACAAGCAAGAGTTGTTTTCTGGTAAGGAAAGTCACTGTTTCGTTCTCATTGTCATACACAGTGCAAGTAGCACCCGCGTATGTTCCTAGCATGTACAGTGTATTGCAGTGAAGAGAACCTACTGTTCTTGTCAGTTTCCTAAGCAGAGTTGAACTAAATATGACTCGTGTGTGTAGGAAGCACACTTCTTTTGTTCTGAGCAAGCTCACTGTTCTGGCCCTATAGGGAAAACAGTAGAGTAGAAAAGTGCTTTTTTCTAAAAATGAGTCTGTTTCTTGTAAGGCGAGGTAGTGTTTGTTTCCCATTCATAAATGGAGTGGAATCACATACATTTTCTTTTCCTATGAGCAAGAGTTTTTTTTTTTCTGGTAAGGAAAGTCACTATTGCACTCCCATTGCCATACACAATGCAAATAGCACTAGCGTCTATTGCTAGCAATTACAGTGTATTGGACTATAGACAATTTACTGTTCTTGTCAGTTTCCAAAGAAAAGTTGAACTACATAGGCCAGTGTATATAGGAAGCACAGTTCTTTTGTTCTGAGAAAGGTCACTTTTCTGTCCCTATAGGAAACACAGTAGGTTAGAAGAGTGCTCTTTTATCAAAAGCAGCGTGTATTTCTTGAAAGGCAAGCTAATTTTGTTTCCCATTCATAAACAGAGTTGAATCCCATGCAGTTTCTGGTCCTATGAGAAAGAGTTGTTTTCTGGGAATGAAAGTCATTATTGCGCTCCCATTGCCACACACAGTGAAAGTAGCACTCGCGTCTGTTCCCAGCAAGGACAGTGTATTGGACCGAAGAGAAACTACTGTTCTTGTCAGTTTCCTAAGCAGACGTGAACTAGATATGGCTCCTGTGTGTAGGAAGCACAGTTCTTTTGTTTTTAGCAAGCTCACTGTTTTGGCCCAAAGGAATCGCAGTAGAGTAGAAGAGTGCTCGTTTCTCAAAAGCAGATTGTGTTTCTTTTAAGGTGAGATAGTATTTGATTCCCATTCATAAAAAGAGTTGAACCACATGCAGTTTCTGATCCTACGAGTAAGAGTTGTTTTCTGCTAAGGTAAGTCACTATTCGCTTCCATTGCCATACAAAATGAAAGTAACACTTGCGACTGTTCCCAACAAGTACAATGTATTGGCCTGAAGACAAGCTACTGTTCTTGTCAATTTTCTTATCAGAGTTGAACTAGATACGGCCTGTGTGTGCATGAAGCACAGTTCTTTTGTTCTGAGAAAGCTCACTGTCTGGCTCAATAGAAAACACAGTAGAGTAGAGAGTGCTCTTTTCGCAAAAGCAGAGTCTGTTTCTTGTAAGGTGAGCTAGTGTTCGCTTCCCATTCTTAAACAGAGTTGAATCCCATGCAATTTCCAGTCTTAAGAGCAACAGTTTTATTCTGGTAAGAAAGTCACTATTTCGCTCCCATTGCCATATACAGTACAAGTAGCACTGTTTTCTGTTCCCAGCAAGTACAGTGTATTGGATTTAAGAGAAGCTACTGTTCTTGTCCTTTTCATAAGCAGATTTGAACTAGATATGGCCCGTGTGTATAGGAAGCAGAGTTCTTTTGTTCTGATCAAGCTCACTGTTCTGGCCCTATAGGAAACAAGAGTAGAGTAGCAGAGAGCTCTTTTCTCAAAAGTAGAGTGTGTTTCTTGTAAGGCGAGGTAGTGTTTGTTTCCCATTCATTAACGGAGTTGAATCACATGAAGTTTCTGGTCCTATGAGCAAGAGTTGTTTTCTGGTAAGGAAAGTCACTATTGCTTTCCCTTTGCCATACACAGTACAAATAGCACTCGCATCTCTTCCCAGGAAGTACAGTGTATTAGACTGAAGAGAAGCTACTTTTATCATCAGTTTTCTAAGCAGATTTGAAATAGAGATAGCCAGTGCATGTAGGAATCACAGTTCTTTTGTTCTGAACAAGGTCACTGTAAACTAGCCGTAGAGTAAAAACAGTAGAGTACATGAGTGTTCTTTTCTCAAAAGCAGAGTGTATTTCTTGTACGGTGAGCTAGTATTTGTTTCCCATTAATAAACGGAGTTGAATCACATGCAGTTAATGGTCCTATGAGAAAGAGTTGTTTTCTGGTAATGAAAGTCACTATTGTGCTCCCATTGCCATACACAGTGCAAATAGCACCTCTCTTCTGTTCCCAGGTGTACACTGTATTGTTTTGAATAGAAGCTCCTGTTCTTGTCAGTTTCCTAAGCATAGTTGAACTAGATATGGCCCGTGTGTGTAGGAAGCACAGTTCTTTTGATCTGAGCAAGCTCACTATTGTGCCCTTATGGAAACACAGTAGAGTAGAAGAGTGCTCTTTTCTCAAAGGCAGAGTGAGTTTCTTGTAAGGCAAGCTAGTGTATGTTTCCCATTCATAAACGGAGTTGAATGACATGCAGTTGCTTGTCCTATGATCAAGAGATGTGTTCTGGTAAGGAAATTCGCTATTGCGCTCCAATTGCCAAACACTGTACAAATAGCACTCTCGTCTGTTCCAAGCAATTACAGTGTATTGGACTGAAGAGAAGCTACTGTTATTGTCAGATTCCTATGGAGAGTTGAACTAGATATGTCCTGTGTGTAGGAAGCACAGTTCTTTTGTTCTGTAGAAGCTCACTGTTCTGGCCCTATAGGAAACACAGTTGTGTAGAAAAGTCCTCTTTTCTCAAAAGCAGAGTGTGTTTCTTGTAAGGCGAGCTAGTGTTTGTTTCCCATTTATATAAGGAGTTGAATTCCATGCAGTTAATGGTCCTACGAAAAAGAGTTGTTTTATGGAAAGGAAAGTCACTAATGTGCTCCCATTGCCATACACAGTGCAAATAGCACCTCTCCTCGGATCACAGCAAGTACAGTGTATTGTTCTGAAGGGACGCTACTGTTCTTGTCAGTTTCTGAAGTAGAGTTGAGCTAGATATGGCCCATGTGTAGGAAGCTCAGTTCTTTTGTTCTGAGCAAGCTCACTGTTCTGGACCTAAGGAAACACAGAAGAGTAGAAGAGTGCTCTTTTCTCAAAAGCAGAGTGTGTTTCTTGTAAGTCAAGGTAGTGTTTGTTTATCATTCATAAACGTAGATGAATCCCATGCAGTTTCTGGTCCTACGAGCAAGAGTTTTTTTCTGGTAAGGAAAGTCACTATTGTGACCCCATTGCCATACACAGTGCAAACAGCACTCGCGTCTGTTCCCAGCAAGTACAGTATATTCGACTAAAGAGAAGCTATTATACTTGTTAGTTTCCTAAGCAGAATTGAACTAGATATGGCCCATGTGTATAGAAAGCACAGTTCTTTTGTTCTGAGCCAGCTCACTGTTCTGGTCCTATGGAAACAGAGTAGAGTAGAAAAGTGCTCTTTTCTCAAAAGCAGTGTGTGTTTCCTGTAAGGCGAGCTAGTTTTTGTTTCCCATTCATAAATGGAGTTGAGTCACATGCAGTTTCTAGTCCTACGAGCAAGAGTTCTTTTCTGGTAAGGAAAGTCACTATTGCGCTCCCATTGCCATACACAGTCCAAATAGCACTCTCGTCTGTTCCCAGCAAATACACTGTATTGGACTGAAGAGAATGCACTGTTCTTGTCAGTTTTCTAAGCAGAGTTGAACTAAATATGGCTCGTGTGTGTAGGAAGCACAGTTATTTTGTTCTGAGCAAGCTCACTCTTCTGGCCCAATGGAAACACAGTAGAGAAGCAGAGTGCTCTTTTCTCAAAAGCAGAGTGTATTTCTTGTAATTCGAGCTAGTGTTTGTTTCCCATTCATAAACGGAGTTGAATTACATGAAGTTTCTGGTTCTACGAGCAAGAGTTGATTTCTGGTAAAAAAAAAAAAAAGTCACTATTGTGCTTCCATTGCCATACACATTAGAAATAGATCTTGTGTCTCTTCCCAGCAAGTAAAGTGTATTGGACTGAAGAGAAGCTACTGTTATTGTCAGATTCCTATGGAGAGTTGAACTAGATATGACCCGTGTGTGTAGGAAGCACAGTTCTTTTGTTCTGTGCAAGCTCACTGTTCTGGCCCTATAGGAAACACAGTTGAGTAAAAGAGTGCTCTTTTCTCAAAAACAGAGTGTGTTTCTCTTAAGGCGAGGTAGTGTTTGTTTCCCATTCATAAAAGGAGTTGAATTCCATGCAGTTAATGGTCCTACGAGAAAGAGTTGTTTTATGGAAAGGAAAATCCCTAATGTGCTCCCATTGCCATACACAGTACAAATAGCACTAGCGTCTTTTCCCAGCAATTACAGTGTATTGGCCTATAGAGAAGCTACTGTTCTTGTCAGTTTCCAAGAAAAATTTGAACTAGATATGGCCATTGTATATAGGAAGAACAGTTCTTTTGTTCTGAGCAAGGTCACTGTTCTGGCCCTATATTAAACACAGTAGAGTAGACAAGTGCTCTTTTCTCAAAAGCAGAGTGTGTTTCTTGTAAGGCGAGCTAGTGCTTGTTTCACATTCATAAATGGAGTTGAATCCCATGCAGTTTCTGGTACTACGAGAAAGAGTTGTGTTCTGATATTGTAAGTCATTATTGAGCTCCCATTGCTATACACAGTGTAAATAGAACTCTCGTCTGTTCCCAGCAGGTACAGTGTATATGATGAAGAGAAGCCACTGTTCTTGTCAGTTTCCTAAGCAGAGTTGAACTAGATATGGCCCGTGTGTGTAGGAAACACAGTTATTTTGTTCTGAGCAAGCTCACTCTTCTGGCCCTATAGGAAACAGAGTAGAGTAGTGAGTGCTATTTTCTCAAAAGCAGAGTGTGTTTCTTGTAAGGTGAGCAAGTGTTTGTTTCAGATTCATAAACGGAGTGGAATCACATGCAGTTTCTGGTTTATGAGCAAGAGTTGTTTTCTGGTAAGGAAAGTCACTGTTGCGCTCCAATTGCCATACACAGTGCAAGTATCACTCGCGTCTGTTCCCAGCAAGTACCGTGTATTGGACTGAAGAGAATGTACTGTTCTTGTCAGTTTCCTAAGCAGGGTTAAAATAGATATGGCCCGAGTGTTTAGGAAGCACAGTTATTTGGTTCTGAGCAAGCTCACTGTTCTGGCCCTAAAGGAAACACAGTAGAGTATAAGAGTGCTCTATGCTCCAAAGAAGAGTGTGTTTCTTGTAAGGCGATCTAGTGTTTGTTTCCCATTCATTAACGGAGTTGAATCACATGCAGTTTCTTGTCCTATGGGCAAGAGTTGTTTTCTGATAAGGAAAGTCACTATTTTCTAACAATGCCATACACACTGAAAATAGCACTCGCATCTGTTCCCAGCAAGTACAGTGTATTGGACTGAAGATAAGCTATTGTTCTTGTCAGTTTCCTAAGCAGAGTTGAACTACATATGGCACGTATGTGTAGGAAGCACAATTCTTTTTTCTGAGCAAGGTCACTGTTCTGGCCTATATTAAACACAGTAGGGTAGAAGATTGCTCTTTTCTCTTTATCAGTGTGTGTTTCTTGTAAGGCGAGCTAGTGTTTGCTTCCCATTCCTAAACAGAGTTGAATCCCATGCAGTTTCCGGTCCTACGAGCAACAGTTGTTTTCTGGTAAGAAAGTCACTATTGTGCTTCCATTGCTATACACAGAACAAGTAGCACTCACGTCAGTTCCCAGCAAGTAGAGTGTGTTGGACATAAGAGATGCTACTGTTCTTGTCAGTTTCCTAAGCAGAGTTGAACTAGATATGGCCTGTGTGTGTAGGAAGCACAGTTCTTTTGTTCTGAGAATGACCACTCTTCTGGCCCTATAGGAAACACAGTAGAGTAGAAGAGTGCTCTTTACTAAAAAGCAGAGTGTGTTTTTTGTAAGGTGAGTAAGTGTCTGTTTCCCATTCATAAATGGAGTGGAATCACATGCAGTTTATTGTCCTCTGAGCAAGAGTTGTTTTCTGGTAAGGAAAGTCACTATTGTGCTCCCATTGCCATACACAGTGCAAAGAGCACTAGCGTCTGTTCCCAGCAAATACAGTGTATTGGACTATAGAGAAGCTACTGTTCTTGTCAGTTTCCAAGGAAGAGTTGAACTAGATATGGCCCATGTGTCTAGAAAGCACAATTCTTTTGTTCTGAGCAAGGTCGAGTAGTAGAGTGCTCTTTTCTCAAAAGCAGTGTATGTTTCTTGTAAGGCGAGTTAGTGTTTGTTTTCCATTCATAGACGGAGATGAATCACATGCAGTTTCTGGTCGTTCGAGCAATACTTGCTTTCTTGTACGGAAAGTCACTATTGCACTCCCATTGCCATACACATTGCAAATAGAACTCACCTCTGTTCCCAGCAAGTACAGTGTATTGGATTGAAGATAAGCTACTGTTCTTGTGAGTTTCCTAAGCAGAGTTGAATTAGATATGGCCCGTGTGTAGGAAGCACAGGTCTTTTGTTTGGTGTAAAATCACTGTTTTGGCAATAAGGAAACACATTAGAGTAGAAGAGTGCTCTTATCTGAAATACAGAGTGTGTTTCTTGTAAGGCGAGCTAGTGTTTGTTTCCCATTCATAAACGGAGTTGAATCACATTCAGTTTCTGGTACTATGAGCAAGAGTTGTTTACGGGTAAGGAAAATCACTATTGCGCTCCAATTGCCATACACAGTGCAAATAGCTCTCCCGTATGTTCCCAGCAAGTACAGTGTATTGAACTAAAGAGAAGGTACTTTTCCTGTCAGTTTCCTAACCAAAGTTGAACTAGATATGGCCGTGTGTGTAGGAAGCACAGGTCTTTTGTTCTGACCAGGCTCACTCTTCAGGCCCTTTAGGAAACACAGTAGAGTAGAAGAGTGATCTTTTCTCAAAAGAAGAGTGTATTTCTTGTAAGGATAGTTAGTGTTTGTTTTCCATTCATGAACGGAGTTGAATCACATGCAGTTTCTGGTCCTACTTGCAAGATTTGTTTTCTAGTAAAGAAAGTCACTATTGCGCTTCCATTGCCATACACAGTGCAAATAGCACTCCCGTCTTTTCCTAGAAATTTCAGTGTATTGGCCTGAACAGAAACTAATGATCTTGTTAGTTTCCTAAGCAGAGTTGCACAAGATATTACCCGTATTTGTAGGAAGCACAGTTCTTTTGTTCTCAGCAAGCTCACTGTTCTGGCCCTATAGGAAACACAGTTGAGTAGAAGAGTGCTCTTTTTTCAAAAGCAGAGTGTGTTCCTTGTTTTTTGTAAGGCAAGCTTGTGTTTGTTTCCCATTATTAAATGGAATTGAATAACATGCAGTTTCTGGTCCTATGAGCAAGACTTGATGTCTGGAAAGGAATGTCACTATTGTGCTCCCATTGCCATACATAGTGCAAATAGCACTCGCATTTGTTCTCTGGAAGTTCAGTGTATTGGACTGAAGAGAAACTACTCTTCTCGTCAGTTTCCTATGCAGAGTTGAACTATATATGGACTGTGTGTATAGGAAGAGCAGTTCATTTGCTCTGAGCAAGCTCACTGTTCTAGCCACATAGAAAACACAGTAGTGTAGACGAGTGCTCTTTTCGCAAAAGCAGAGTATGTTACTTGAAAGGCGAGCTAATTTTTGTTTCCCATTCAAAAACGGAGTTGAATCACATGCAGTTTCTGGTCTTATGAGCAAGAGTTGTTTTCTGGTAAGGAAAGTCACTATTGCGCTCCCATTGCCAAACACAGTGCAAATACCACTCGCGTCTGTTTCCACCAAGGACAGTGTATTGGACCAAAGAGAAGCTACGGTTCTTGTCAGTTTCCAAAGCAGAGTTGAACTAGATATGCCCCGTTTGTGTAGGAAGCTCAGTTCTTTTGGTCTGAGCAAGCTAACTGTTCTGGCCCTATGGAAACACAGTAGAGTAGAAGAGTGCTTTTTTCTCAAAAGCAGAGTGTGTTTCTTCTAAGGCGAGCTAGTGTTTGTTTCCCATTCATAAACAGATTTGAATCACATGCAGTTTCTGGTCCTTCGAGCAAGAGTTGTTTTCTGGTAAGGAAAGTCCCTATTGTGCTCCCATTGTCATATACTGTGCAAAGAACACTCGAGTCTGTTCCCAGCACGTCCCTGGTATTGGAAGAGCAGAAGCTACTGTTCTTGTCAGTTTCCAAAGCAGAGTTGAACTGTATATGACCCGTGTGTGTAGGAAGCACAGTTTTTTTGTACTGAGCAACTTCACAGTTCGGACCCTATAGGAAACAGTAGAGTAGAAGTGTGCTCTTTTCTCAAATGCAGAGTGTGTTTCTGGTATGGCGAGCTAGTGTTTGTTTCCCATTCATAAACGGAGTTGAATCACATGCAGTTTCTGGTCCTTTGAGCAAGAGTTGTTTTCTGAGAAGGAAAGTCACTATTGTGCTCCCATTTACATACACAGTGCAAATAGCACTCACGTCTGTTCCCAGCAAGAACAGTGTATTGGACAGAAGAAAAGCTACTGTTCTTGTCAGTTTCTTATGCAGAGTGAACTAGATATGGTCCGTGTGTGTAGGAAGCACAGTCCTTTGTTCTGAACAAGCTCACTCTTCTAGCCCTGTGGAAACACAGTAGAGGAGAAGAGTGCTCTTTTCTCAAAACCAAAGTGTGTTACTTGTAAGGCGAGCTTGTGTTTGTTTCCCATTCATAAACGGAGTTGAATCACATGCAGTTTCTGGTCTATGAGCAAGAGTTTTTTCTGGTAAGGTTTGACACTATTTTGCTCCCATTTTCGTAAAAAGTGCAAATAGCCCTCGCGTCTGTTCCCAGCAAGTACAGTGTATTGGACTGAATAAAAGCTACTGTTCTTGAAAGTTTCTAAAGCATAGTTGAACTAGATATGGTCCATGTGTAGGAAGCAGAGTTCTTTTGCTCTGAGCAAGCTCACTGTTTAAGCCTTGTGGAAATATAGTAGAGTAGAAGAGTGCTCTTTTCTCAAAAGCAGAGTGTGTTTCTTGTAAGGCGAGCTAGTGTTTGTTTCCCATTGATAAACGGAGTTGAATCACATGCAGTTTCTGTCCTATGAGCAAGAGTTGTTTTCTGGTAAGGAAAGTCACTATTTGCCCATTGCCATATATACTGCAAATTTCAACTCGCGTCTGTTCCCAGCAAGTACAGTGTCTTGGACTGAAGAGAAGCTACTATTCTTGTCAGTTTCCTATGCAGCATTGAACTAGATATGGCCTGTGTGTGTAGGAAATACAGTTCTTTGTTCTGAGCAAGCTCACTGTTCTGGCCCTATAGGAAACACAGTAGAGTAGAAGAGTGCTCTTTTCTCAAAACCAAAGTGTGTTACTTGTAAGGCGAGCTTGTGTTTGTTTCCCATTCAGAAACGGAGTTGAATCACATGCAGTTTCTGGTCGTATGAGCAAGAGTTTTTTCTGGTAAGGTTTGTCACTATTTTGTTCCCATTTTCTTAAAAAGTACAACTAGCACTCGCGTCTGTTTCCAGCAAGTACAGTGTATTGGACTGAAGGGTATCTACTGTTCTTGTCAGTTTCCTAAGCATAGTTCAACTAAATATGGCCTGTGTGCAGAAGAAGCATAGTTTTTTTTTTTTTTTGAGGAAGCTCACAGTTCTGGCCCTATAGGAAAAAGAGTAGAGTAGGCGAGTGCTCTTTTCTCAAAAGCAGAGTGTGTTTCTTGTAAGGCGAGCTAGTATTTGTTTCCCATTGATAAACGGAGTTGAATCACATGCAGTTACTCGTCCTAAGAGCAAGAGTTGTTTTCTGGTAAGGAAAGTCACTATTTCACTCCCATTGCCATACACAGCGCAAAGAGCACTCCGATCTTTTTCAAGGAAGTACAGTGTATGGGACTGAAAAGAAGCTACATTTCTTTTCAGTTTCCTATGCAGAAATCAACTAGATATGGGCACTTTGTGGGAAGTACTCTTCTTTTGTTCTGAGCAACCTCACTGTTCTGGCCTTATTAAAAACAGAGTAGAGTAGAAGAGTGCTCTTTTCTCAAAAGCAGAGGGTATTTCTTATGAGGCGAGCTAGTGTTTTTTTCCCATTTATAAACGGAGTTGAATCACATGTAGTTTCTGGTCCTAAGAGCCAGAGTTATTTTCTGGTTACTAAAGTCACTATTGCGCTCCCATTGCCATACACAGTGCAAATAGAACTTGCGTCTGTTCCCAGCAAGTCCAGTGTATTGGACTGAAGAGAACTACAGGTCTTATCAGTTTCCTAAGCTGAGTTGAACTACATATAGCCCATGTGTGTAGGAAGCACAGTTTTTTGTTCTGAGCAAGCTCACTGTTCTGGCCCTAGGAAACACAGTAGAGTAGGTGAGTGCTCTTTTCTCCAAAGCAGAGTGTGTCTCTTGAAGGTGAGCTAGTGTTTGTTTCCCATTCATAAACGGAGTTGAATCACATGCAGTTTCTGGTCCTACGATCAAGAGCTGTTTTCTGGAAAAGAAAGTCACTATTGTGCACCCATACCCATACACAGTGCAAATAGCATTCACGTCTGTTCCCAGCAAGTACAGTGTATTGGAATAAAGAGAAGCTACTGCTCTTGTCAATTTCCCAAGAAGAGTTGAATTAGATATGGCCCATGTGTTGGAAGCACAGTTCTTTTGTTCTAAGCAACCTCACTCTTCTGGGCCTATAGGAAAAATTGTAGTGTAGAAGAGGGCTGTTTTTTCAAAAGCACAGTGTGTTTCTTGTAAGGCAAGCTTATGTTTGTTTCCCATTCATAAACTGAGTTGAATCACATGCAGTTTCTGGTCCTACGAGCAGGAGCTGTTTTTTGTAAAGGAAAGACACTATTTTGCTCTCATTGCCTTTCATGTTGCTAATAGTACTCGCATCTGTTCCCAGCAAGTACAGTGTATTGGAATGAAGTGAAGCTACTGTTCTTGTCAGTTTCCTAAGAAAGTGGAAGTACATATCGCCTGTGAGTATAGGAAGCACAGTTCTTTTGTTCTGAAATAGCTCAATGTTCGGGACCTATTGAAAACCCAGTAGAGTACAAGAGTAATCTTTTCTCAAAAGCAGAGTGAGTTTCTTGTAAGGCGAGCTAGTATTTGTTGCCCATTCATAAACAGAGTTGAATCACATGCAGTTTCTGTTCCTATGAGCAAGTTTTCCTATGAGTTGTTTACTGGTAAGGAAAGACACTTTTGCGTTCCCATTGCCATACACAGTGCAAATAGCACTCATTTATGTTCCCAGCAAGTATAGTGTATTGAACTGAAGACAAGGTACTGTTCCTGTAGTTTCCTAAGCAAAAATGAACTAGATATTGAACTAGAACTCACATATCACCTGTGAGTGTAGGAAACACAGTTCTTTTTCTGAGCAAGCACACTCTTCAGGCCATATAGGAAACACAGTCGAGTAGAACAGTGCTCTTTTCTCAAAAGAAGAGTGTTTTTCTTGTAAGGCGAGTTAGTGTTTGTTGCCGGTTCATAAACGGAGTTGAATCACATGCAGTTTCTGGTTCTGTGAGCAAGAGTTGTTTTTTGGTAAGGAAAGTCACTATTGCGCTCAAATTGCCATACACAATGTAAATAGCCCTCGCATGTGTTCCAAGAAGTACAGTGTATTGGACTGAAGAGAAGCTACTCTTCTTGTCAGATTCCTAAGCAGAGTTGAACTAGATATGTCCCGTGTGTATTGGAAGAACAGTTCTTTTGTTCTGAGCAAGCTCACTGTTCTGGCCCTATTGAAAAGACATTAGAGTAGAAGAGTGCTCCTTACTCCAATGCAGAGTGTGTTTCTTTAAGGCGAGCTAGTGTTTGTTTCCCATTCATAAATGGAGTTGAATATCATGATGTTTCTGGTCCAACGAGCAAGAGTTGTTCTCTAGTAAGAAAAGTCATTATTGTGCTCCCATTGCCATACACAGTGCAAATAGCACTCGAGTCTATTCCCAGGAGGGATAGTGTATTGGACTGAAGAAAAGCTACTTTTCACTTCAGTTTCTCAACCAGAGTTGAACTAGATATGGCTCGAGTATGTGGGAAGCACAGTTCTTTTGTTCTGAGCAAACTTACTGTTCTGGCCGTATAGGAAACACAGTAGTGTAGAAGAGTGCTCTTTTCTCAAAAGCAGAGTGGGTTTCTTGTAAGGCGAGCTAGTGTTTGTTTCCCATTCATAAACGGAGTTGAATCACCTACAATTTCTGGTCCTATGAGCAAGTGTTGTTTTCTGGTAAGGAAAGTCACTATTGTGCTCCCATTGCCATACACAGTACAAATAGCACTGGCGTCTCTTCGCAAAAAGTACAGTGTATTGGACTGAAGGGAACCTACTGTTCTTGTCAGTTTGATAAGCAGAGTTGAACTAGAAATGGCTCATGAATGAGTAGGAGGACAGTTCCTTTGTTCTGAGCAAGGTCACTTTTCTGGCCCTATAGGAAACACAGTAGAGTAGAAGTGTACTCTTTTCTCAAAAGCAGAGTATATTTCTTGTAAGGTGAGCTAGTGTTTTTTCCCATTCATAATCCGAGTTGAATCACATGCAGTTTCTGGTCCTATGAGCAAGAGTTGTTTTCTGGTAAGGAAAGTCACTATTGTGATCCCATTGCCATAAACAATGCAAATAACCCTCGCGTGTGTACTAAGCAAGTACAGTGTATTGGACTGAAGAGAAGCTACTGTTCTTGTCAGTTTCCTAAGCAGAGTTGAAGTAGATATGGCCTGTGTGTGTAGGAAGGACAGTTCTATTGTTCTGAGCAAGCACACTGTTCTGGCCCTATAGGAAATGCATTAGAATTTAAGAGTGCTCCTTACTCCAACGCAGAGTGTGTTTCTTGTAAGCCAAGCTAGTGTTTGTTACCCATTCATAAACGGAATTGAATCACATGCAGTTTCTGGTCCTACGATCAAGAGTTGTTTTCTGGTAAGGAAAGTCACTACTGTGCTCCCATTGCCATACACATTACAAATAGCACTCACATCTATTCCCAGGAAGGGCAGTGTGTTGGAGTGAAGAGAAGCTACTGTTCACGTCAGATTCTCAAGCAGAGTTTAATAGTTATGGCCTGAGTGTGTGGGAAGCCCAGTTCTTTTGTTCTGAGCAAGCATAATGTTCTGGCCGTATAGGAAACACAGTAGAGAAGAAGAGTGCTCTTTTCTCAAAAGCAGAGTGTGTTTCTTCTAAGACGAGGTAGTGTTTGTTTCCCAGTCATAAATGGAGTGGAATCACCATAAGTTTCTGGTCCTATGAGCAAGAGTTGTTTTATGGTAAGGAAAGTCACTACTGCACTCCCATTGCCATACACAGTGCAAATAGCACTCGTGTCTCTGTCCAGCAAGTACAGTGTACTTGACTGAAGGGAACCTATTGTTCATGTCAGTTTCCTAAGCAGAGTTGAACTAGAAATGGCCCATGTATGACTAGGAGCACAGTTTTTTTGGTCTGAGCAAGCTCACTGTTCTGGCCCTATTGGAAAGACATTAGAGTAGAAGGGTGCTCTTTACTAAAATGCAGAGTGTGTTTCTGTAAGGCGAGCTAGTATTTGTTTCCCATTCATAAATGGAGTTGAATATCATGAAGTTTCTGGTCTGATGAGCAAGAGTTGTTTTCTAGTAAGGAAAGTCACTATTATGCTCCCATTGCCCTACAGAGTGCAAATAGCACTCGAGTCTATTCCCAGGAGGAACAGTGTATTAAACTGAAGAGAAGCTACTTTTCATGTGTGTGTTTCTTGTAAGGCCAGCTAGTATTTGTTTCCCATTCATAAACAGAGTTGAATCACATGCAGTTTCTGGTCCTACAAGCAAGAGTTGTTTTCTGATAAGGAAAGTCACTATTGCGATCCCATTGTCTTACACAGTGCAAATTTCACTAGTGTCTGTTCCCAGCAAGTAGTGCATTGGACTGAAGAAAAGCTACTGTACTTGTCAGTTTCCTAAGAAGAGTTGAACTAGATATGGCCCGTGTGAGTAGGAAGCACAGTGCTTTTGTCCTGAGCAAGCTCACTCTTCTGGCCCGATAGAAACACCGTTGAGTAGAAGAGGGCTCTTTTCTCAAAGCCAGATTGTGTTTCTTGTAAGGTGAGGTAGTTTTTTTTTCCCATTCATAAACGGAGTTGAATCAAATGCAGTTTCTCTTCTTATGAGCAAGAGTTGTTTTGTGGTAAGGAAAGTCACTATTGTGCTCCATTTACCATACACAGTACAAATAGCACTCGTGTCTCTACCTAGCAAGTATAGTTTATTGTACTGAAGAGAAGCTCCTGTTCTTGTCAGTTTCCTAAACAGAGTTGAGCCAGATATGGCCCGGGTGTGTAGGAAGTCCAGTTCTTTGTTTTGAGCAAGCTCATTCTTCTGGCCGTACAGGTATCACAGAAGATAAGAAGAGTGCGCTTTTCTCAAGAGTGTGTTATTAGTAAGGCGGGTTGCTCTTTGTTTCCCATTCATAAATGGAGTTGAATCACATGCAGTTTCTGGTCTTATGAGCAAGAGTTGTTTTGTAGTAAGGAAAGTCACTATTGTGCTCCCATTGCTGCACATTGCAAATATCACTCGTGTCTCTTCCGAGCAAGTACAGTTATTGGACTGAAGAGAAGCGACCATTCTTGTAAGTTTTTTAGGCAGAGTTGAACTAGATAAGGCCCTTGTGTGTAGGAAGCACAGTTTTTTTGTTTTGAACAAGCTCACTCTTCTGGCCCTATAAGAAACACAGTAGAGTAGAAGAGTACTTTTTTCTCAAAAGCAGAGTGTGTTTCTTGTAAGGCAAGCTAGTGTTTGTTTCCCATGCATAACCGTAGTTGAAAACATGCAGTTAATGGTCCTAAGAGAAAGAGTTGTTATCTGTTAAAAACGTCACTATTGTGCTAAGATTGCAATATACACTGCAAATTGCTCTTGCATTTGTAACAAGAAATTACAGTGTATTGGACTGAAGGGAAGATACAGTTCTTGTAACTTTCCAAACCAGAGTTGAACTAGATATGGCCCATGTGTGTAGGAAGATCTTTTGTACTGAGCAAGCTCTCTCTTCTGGCCCTACAGGAAATACAGTATAGTAGAAGATTGCTCTTCTCTCAACAGCAGAGTGTGTTTATTGTAAGGCAAGCTAGTGTTTGTTTCCCATTCATAAACGGAGTTGAATCACATGCAGTTTCTGGTCCTATGAGCAAGAGTTGTCTCCTGGTAAGGAAATTCACTATTGTGCTCCCATTGCCATACACAGTGCAAATAGCACTTTTGTCTGTTCCCAGCAATTACAGGGTATTGGACTGAAGAGAAGCTACCCTTCTTGTCAGTTTCTTAAACAGAGTTGATCTAGATATGGCTTGTGTGTGTAGGAAGCACAGTTCTTTTATTCAGAACAAGCATACTGTTCTGGTCCAATAGGAAACACAGTAGAGTAGAAGAGTGCTCTTTACTTAAAAGCAGACTGTGTTTCTTGTAAGGCGAGCTAGTGTTTGTTTCTCAGTCATAAGCATAGTTGAATCACATGCAGTATCTGGTCCTATGATCAAGAGTTGTTTTCTGGTTAAAAATTCACTATTGTGCTCCCATTGCCATACACAGTGTAAATAGCACTCGCATCTGTTCCCAACAAGTACAGTGTATTGGACTGAAGACGAGCTACTGTTCTTGTCTGTTTCCAAAGCAGAGTTGAACTACATATGGCCTGTGTGTGTAGGAAGCACAGTTTTTTGTTCTGAGCAAGCTTACTATTCTGGCCCTATAGGAAACACAGTAGAGTAGAAGAGTGCTCTTTTCTCAAAAGCAGAGTTTGTTTCCAGTAAGGCGAGCTAGTGTTTGTTTCCCATTCATAAACGGAGTTGAATCACATGCAGTTTCTGGTCCTACGAGCTAGAGTTGTTTTTTGGTAAGGAAAGTCACTATTGCGCTCCCATTGACATTCACAGTGCAAATAGCACTCACATCTGTTCCCAGCAAGTACAGTGTATTGGACTGAAGATTAGCTGCTGTTCTTGTCCGTCTCCTATGCAGAGTTGAACTAGATATGGCCTCTGTGTGTAGGAAGCACAGTTTTTTCGTTCTGAGCAAGCTCACTGTTCTGGACCAATAGGAAACACAGAAGAGTAGAAGAGTATTCTTTTCTCAAAAGCAGAGTGTGTTTCATGTAAGGCAATCTAGTGTTTGTTTCCCATTCATAAACGGAGTTGAATCACATGAAGTTTCTGGTCCTACTTGAAACATTTGTTTTCTGGTAAGAAAATTAACTATTGTGCTCCCATTGCCATACACAGTGCAAATAGCACACACCTCTGTTCCCAGCAAGTACAGTGTATTGGACTGAAGAAAAGCTACTGCTCTTTTCACTTTCCTAAGGAGAGTTGAACTAGATATGGCCCATGTGTAGGAAGAACAGTTCGTTTGTTCTGAGCAAGCACACACTTCTGGCCCTATAGGAAACACAGTAGAGTAGAAGAGTGCTCTTTTCTCAAAAGCAGATAGTGTTTCTTGTAAAGCGAGCTAGTGTTTGTTTCCCATTAATAAAGAGAGTTGAATCACATGAAGTTTCTGATCCTACTTGCAAGGGTTGTTTTCTGGTAAGAAGAGTAACTATTGTGCTCCCATTGCCATACACAGTGCAAATAGCACATGCCTCTGTTCCCAGGAAGTACAGTGTATTGGACTGAAGAGAAGCTACTGTTCTTGTCACTTTCCTAAGGGGAGTTGAAGTAGATTGTCCCGTGTGTGTAGGAAGGACAGTTCTTTTGTTCTGAGCAAGCTCACTGTTCATGCCCCATAGGAAACACAGTAGAGTAGAAGAGTGCTCTTTTCTCAAAAGCAGAGTGTGTTTCCTGTAACACAAGCTAGCTTTTGTTTCCCATTCATAAACGGAGTTGAATCACATGCAGTTTTTGGTCCTATGAGCAAGAGTTGTTTTCTGGTAAGGAAAGTCACTATTGTGCTACCATTGTCATATACTGTGCAAATAGCACTCGCATCTCTTCCCAGCAAGTACAGTATATTGGCCTGAAGAGAAGCTACTCTTCTTGTCAGATTCCTAGAGCAGAGTTGACCTAGATATGGCCCGTGTGTTTAGGAAGCACAGTTTTTTGTTCTGAGCAAGCTCACTGTTCGGGACCTATAAAAAACACAGTAGAGTAGAAGAGTGCTCTTTTCTCAAAAGCAGAGTGTGTTTCTTGGAGGCGAGCTAGTGTTTGTTTCCAATTCATAAATGGAGTTGAATCACATGCAGTTTCTGGTCCTAATAGCAAGTGTTGTTTTCTGGTAAGGAAAGTCACTATTCTGCTCCCTTTGCCATACACAGTGCAAATAGCACTTGCTTCTCTTCCCAGCAAGCACAGTGTATTGGACTGAAGAGAAGCTACTGTTCTTGTCAGTTTCCTAAGCAGAATTGAACTAGATATGGTTCGTGTGTATAGGAAGCACAGTTCTTCTGTTCTGAGCACGCTCACTCTCTGGACTTATAAGAAACACAGTAGAGTAGAAGAGTGCTCTTTTCTCAAAAGCAGAGTGTGTTTCTTGGAGGCGAGCTAGTGTTTGTTTCCGGTTCATAAACAGAGTTGAATCACATGCAGTTTTTGGTCCTATGAGCAAGAGTTGTTTTCTGGTAAGGAAAGTCACTATTGCGCTCCCATTGCCATACACAGTGCAAATAGCACTCGCGTCTGTTTCCAGCAAGTACAGTGTATTGGACTGAAGAGAAGCTACAGTTCTTGTCAGTTTCCTTAGCAGAGTTTAACTAGATATGGCCCGTGAGTGTAGGAAGCACACTTCTTTTGTACTGAGCAAGCTCACTGTTCTGGCCGTATAGGAAAACAGTAGAGTAGAAGAGTGCTCTTTTCTCAAAATTAGAATGTGTTCATTGTAAGGTGAGCTAGTTTTTGTTTCCCAATCATAAAGAATTTGAATCACATGCAGTTTCTGGTGCAACGAGCAAGATTTGTTTTCTGATAAGGAAAGTCACTTTTGTGCTCCAATTGCCTTACACAGTGCAAATAGCACTCCCGTCTTTTCCCAGCAAGTACATTGTATTGGACTAAGGAGAAGCTACTGTTCTTGTCTGTTTCTTAAGGAGAGTTGAACTCGATATGGCCCGTTTGTGTAAGAAGCACAGTTCTTTTTTCTAAGCTATCTCACCTTACTTGCCCTATAGGAAACACAGAAGAGTAGAAGAGTACTCTGTTCTCAAAAGCAGAGTGTGTTTCTTGTAATTCGTCCTAGCTTTTGTTTCCCATTCATAAACGGAGACGAATCACCTACAGTTTCTGGTCGTATAAGCAAAAGTAGTTTCCTGGTAAGGAAAGTCACTATTGTGGTCCCATTGCCACACACAGTGCAAACAGCACTTGCCTCTGTTCCCAGCAAGTACAGTGTATTGGGTTGAATAAAAGCTATTGTTGTCAGATTCTAGGGCAGAGTTTAACTAGATATAGCCCGTTCATGTAGGAAGCTCAGTTTTTTTGTTCTGAGTAAGCTTCCTTTTCTGGCTGTATAGGCAACAATACGGTAGAAGAGTGCTCTTTTCTCAAAAGCAGAGTGTGTTTCTTGTAAGGGGAGCTAGTGTTTGTTTTCCATTCATAAACAGAGCTGAATCACATGCATTTGCTGGTTCTATGTGCAAGAGTTTTTTTCTGGTAATGAAAGTCACTATTGTGCTCCCACTGCCAAACACAGTGCAATTAGCTCTCGCGTCTGTTCCAAGCAAGTACAGTGTATGGGACTGAAGAGAATCTTCTGTTCTTGTCACATTCCTAAGCAGAGTTGAAGTAGACATGGCCCGTGTGTGTAGGAAGCACAGTTTTTTTGTTCTGAGCAAGTTCACACTTCTGGCACTACAGGAAACACATAAGAGTAGAAAAGTGCTCTTTTATCAAAAGCAGAGTGTGTTTTTTGTAAGGAGGGATAGTGTATGTATCCCATTCATAAACAGAGTTGAATCACATGGATTTTCTGGTGTTACAAGCACGAGTTGTTTTCTGGTAAGGAAAGTCACTATAGCGCTCCCATTGCCATAAAAAGTGCAAATAGAACTCCCATCTGTACTAAGGAAGTACAGTGTATTGGACTGAAGACAAGCTACGGTTCTTGTCACTTTCCAAACCAGAGTTGATCTAGACAAGGCCGGTGTGTGCAGAAAGCACAGTTCTTTTCTTCTGAGTAAGCTCACTGCTCTGGCTCTATATGAAACACAGTAGAGTAGAAGAATGCTCTTTTCTCAAAAGCAGAGTGTGTTTCTTGTAAGGCAAGCTAGTGTTTGTTTCCCATTCATAAATGGAGTTGAATCACATGCATTTTCTGGTCCTACGAGCAAGAGTACTTTTCTGATAAGGAAAATAACTATTGTGCTCCCATTGCCACACACAGTGCAAATAGCACTCACATCTTTTCCCAGCAAGTACAGTGTTTTGGACTGAAGAGAAGCTACTGTTCTTGTCAGTTTCTTAAGCAGAGTTGAATAAGATATGGCCCGTGTGTGTAGGAAGCACAGTTCTTTTGTTCTGATCAAGCTCACTCTTTTGGCACTATAGGAAACACAGCAGAGTAGGAGAGTGCTCTTTTCTCAAAAGCAGAGTGTGTTTCTTGTAAGGCGATCTAGTGTTTTTTTCCCATTCATAAATGGAGTTGAATCACAAGCATTTTCTGGTACTACAAGCAAGAGTTGTTTTCTGGTAAGGAAAGTCACTATTGCGCTCCCATTGCCATACACATTACAAGTAGCACTTAGGTCTGTTTCCAGCAAGTACAGTGTATTGGACTGAAGAGAATCTCCTTTTCATGTCAGTTTCCTAAGCAGAGTTGAACTAGATATGGCCCATGTGTGTAGGAAGCACAGTTCTTTTGTTTTGAGCAAGCAAATTGTTCTGGCCCTATAGGAAACACAGTAGAGTAGAAGAGTGCTCTTTTCAAAAGCACAATGTGTTTCTTGTAACGCAATCTAGCGTTTGTTTCCCATTTATAAACGGAGTTGAATCACATGCAGTTTCTGGTCTTATGAGCAAGAGTTGTTTTCTGGTAAGGATACTAACTATTGAGCTCCCATTGCCGTACACAGTGCAAGTTCCTCTTGCCTCTGTTCCCAGCAAGTACAGTGTTTTGGACTGACACGAAGGTACTGTTCTTGTAAGTTTCTTAAACAGAATTGAACTATATATGGCCCGTGTGTGTAGAAAGTACAGTTCTCTGTACTGAGCAAGCTCACTGTTCTGGCCCTATAGGAAACATATAAGAGTAGATGAGTGCTCTTTTCTCAAAAGCAGAGGGTATTTCATGTAAGGCAAACTAGTCTTTGTTTCCCATTCATTAACGGAGTTGAGTCACATGCAGTTTCTGGTCCAAGAGCAAGAGCTATTTTCTTGTATGTAAAGTCACTATTGTGCTCCCAATGCCACACACAGTTCAAATAGCACTCGTGTCTGTTCCAGGGAAGTACAGTGTATTGGATTGAAGAGAAGCTACTGTTCTAGTCAATTTCCTAAGCAGAGTTGAAGTAGATATGACCTGTGTGTGTAGGAAGCACAGTTCTTTTGTTCTGAGAATTCTCACTGTTCTGTCCCTATAAGTAACACAGTACAGTATAAGAGTGCTCTTTTCTCAAAAGCAGAGTGTGTTTCTTGTAAGTCGAGCTAGCGTTTCTTTCCCATTCATAAACAGAGTTGAATCACCTGCAGTTTTTGGTCCTATGAACAAAAGTTGTTTTCTGGTAAGGAAAGTCACTATTGTGCTCCCATTGCCATACACATTGCAAATAGCAATCGCGTCTGTTCCCAGCAATACTGTGTATTGGACTGAAGAGAAGCTTCTGTCCTTGTCAGTTTCATAAGCAGAGTTGAACTAGATACAGCCCGTTCATGTAGGAAGCACAGTTTTTTTGTTCTGTGTAAACTCACTCTTCTGGCCGTATAGGAAACAATACAGTAGAAGAGTGCTCTATTCTCAAAAGCAGAGTGTGTTTCTTGTAAGGCGAGCTAGTGTTTGTTTTCCATTCATAAACGTAGCTGAATCACTTGCATTTTCTGGTCCTATGAGCAAGAGTTGTTTTCAGGTAAGGAAAGTCACTATTTTGCTCCCATTGCCAAACACAGTGCAATTAGCACCTGCGTCTTTTCCCAGGAAGTACAGTGTATTGGACTGAAAAGAATCTAATGTTCTTGTCAGAAACCTAAGCAGAGTTGAAGTAGATATGGCCCCGTGTGTGTAGGAAGCACAGTTTTTTTGTTCTGAGCAAGCTCACGCTTCTGGCACTACAGGAAACACAGAAGAGTAGAATAGTGCTCTTTTCTCAAAAGCAGAGTGTCTTTCTTGTAAGGGGAGCTAGTGTTTGTATCCTATTCATAAACGGAGTTGAATCACATGCAGTTTCTGGTGCTACGAGCAAGAGTTGTTTTCTGGTAAGAAAAGTCACTATAGCGCGCCCATTGCCATACACAGTGCAAATAGAACTCCCATCTGGTCCCAACAAGTACAGTGTATTGGACAGAAGAGAAGCTACACTTCTTGTCACTTTCCAATGCAGAGTTGAACTAGATAAGTTCCGTGTGTGTAGGAAGCACAGTTGTTTACTTCTTAGTAAGCTCTGCTCTGACACTATAGGAAAAACAGTAGAGTAGAAGAATGCTCTATTCTCAAAAGGGGAGTGTGTTTCTTGTAAAGCGAGCTCGTGTTTGTTTCCCATTCATAAATGGATTTGAATCACATGAAGTTTCTGGTCCTATGAGCAAAAGTTGTTTTCCAGTAAAGAAAGTCACTTTTGTGCTCCCATTGCCATACACAGTACAAGTAGCATTCGCGTCTGTTCCCAGCAAGTGCAGTGTATTAGACTGAAGAGAAGTTACTGATTTTGTCAATTTCCTAAGCAGAGTTGAACTAGATATGGCCCGTGTGTATAGGAAGCAAAGTTCTTTTGTTCTGAGCAAGCTCACTGTTCTGGCACTATTGGAAACACAATAGAGTAGAACAGTGCTATTTTATCAAAAGCAGAGTGTATTTCTTGTAAGGCGAGTTAGTGTTTGTTTATCATTCATAAACGGAGTTGAATCACATGCAGTTACTAGTCCTACAAGCAAGAGTTTCTTTGGTAAGAAAAGTAACTCTTGCGTTCCCATTGCCATGCACAGTGCAAATAGCACTGGCGTCTGTTCCCAGCAAGTACAGTGTGTTGGACTGAAGAGAACCTAATGTTCTTGTCAGTTTCCTAAGCAGAGTTGAACTAGATATGGCCCGTGTGTGTAAAAAGCACAGTTCTTTTGTTCTGAGCAAGCTTACTGTTCTGGTACTATAGGAAACACAGTAGAGTAGAAGAGTAATCTTTTCTCAAAAGCAGAGTGTGTTTCTTCTAAGGCGAGTTAGTGTTTGTTTCCCATTCATTAATGGAGTTGAATCACATGCATTTTCTGGTCCTACAAGCAAGAGTAGTTTTCTGATAAGGAACGTCACTATTCTGCTCCCATTGCCATACACAGTGCAAATAGCACTTGCATCCTTTCCCAGCAAGTACAGTGTATTGGACTGAAGAGAAGCTACTGTTCTTGTAAGTTTCTTAAGCAGAGTTGAACTCGATATGGCCCGTGTGTGTAAGAAGGTCAGTTCTTTTTTTTCTAAGCAATCTTACCTTTCTGGCCCTATAGGAATCACAGTAGAGTAGAAGAGTGCTCTTTTCTCAAAAGCAGAGTGTGTTTCTTGAAAGGCGAGCTAGTGTTTGTTTCCCATTCATAAAAAGAGCTGAATCTCGTGCAGGTTTTGATCCTATGAGCAAGAGTTGTTTTCTGATAAGGAAACTCGCTATTCTCTCCCATTGCCTTACACAGTGCAAATAGCCCTCTCGTCTGTTCCCAGGAAGAACAGTGTATTGGACTGAAGAGAAGCTACTGTTCTTTTCAGGTTCCTAACCAGAGTTGAATTAGATATGGCCCGTGTGTGTAGGAAGCACAGTTCTTTTGTTCTGAGCAAGCTCACTCTTCTGGCACTATAAGAAACACAGCAGAGTAGAAGAGTGCTCTTTTCTCAATAGCAGAGTGTATTTCTTGTAAGGCGATCTAGTGTTTGTTTCCCATTAATAATCGTATTGAATCACATGGAGTTTCTGGTCCTACGAGCAAGAGTTGTTTTTGTTAAGGAAAGTCACTCTTTTGTTCCCATTGCCTTACACAGTGTTAATAGCACTCGTGTCTGATCCCAGCAAGTAAATTATATTGGATTGATGAGAAGCTACTGTTCTTGTCAGTTTCCTAAGCAGAGTAGAACCTAATATGGCCCGTGTGTGTAGGGAATACATTTTTTTTTCAGAGCAAGCTCCCTGTTCTGGCTCTATAGGAAACACGGTAGAGAAGAAGTGTGCTTTGTTCTCAAAAAGAGAGTGTGTTTCTTGTAAGTCGAGCTAGCATTTTTTCCCATTCATAAACCCTGTTGAATCACCTGCAGTTGCCGGTCCTATTATCAAAAGTTGTTTTCTGGTAAGGAAAGTCACTATTGTGCTCCCATTGCCACACATAGTGCAAATAGCACTAGCGTCTGTTCCCAGCAAGTACAGTATACTGGGTTGAATAAAACGATTGTTGTTGTCAGATTCCTAAGCAGAGTTAAACTAGATATGGCTCGTGTGTGTAGCAAGCACAGTCTTTTTTCTGAGCTAGCTCACTCTCCTGGCCCTTTAGGAATCACAGAAGTGTAGAAGAGTGCTCTTTTCTCAAAGGCAGAGTGTGTTTCTTGTAAGGCGAGCTAGTGTTTGTTTCCCATTCATAAACGGAGTTGAATTACATGCAGTTTCTGATCCTACAAGCAAGAGTTGTTTTCTGGTAAGGAAAGTCACTATTCCCTCCCATTGCCATACACAGTGCAAATAACACTCACGTCTGTTCCCACCAAGTACAATGTATTGGATCAAGAGAAGCTACTGTTCTTGACAGTTTCCTAACCAGAGTTGGACTAGATATGGCACATGTGTGTAGGAAGCACAGTTCTTTTCTTCTGAGCAAGCTCACACTTCTGGCCCTATTGGAAACACAGTAGAGTAGAAGAGTGCTATTTTCTCAAATGAGAGTGTGTTTATTGTAAAGCGAGCTAGTGTTTGTTTCCCATTCATAAACGGAATTGAATCACATGCAATTTCTGTTCCTACCAGCAAGAGTTGTTTTCTGGTAAGGAAATTCTCTATTGTGCTCCCATTGCCATACACAGTACAAAGAGCACTCGTGTCTCTTCCCAGCAAGTACAGTGTATTGGACTGAAGAGAAGATACTGTTCTTGTCAATTTCACAATCAGAGTTGAACTAGATATGGCCGTGTCTGTAGCACAGTTCTTTGTTCTGAGCATTCTCACTGTTCTGGCCCTATAGGAAACACAGTAGAGTACAAGAGTGCTCCTTTCTCAAAAGCAGAGTGTGTTTCTTGTAAGGCAAGCTAGTGTTTATATCCCATTCATAAATGGCTTGAATCCCATACAGTTTCTGGTCAAAGGAGCAAGAGTTGTTTTCTGGTAAGAAGAGTCACTTTTCAGCTCCCATTGCCATACACCCTTCAAATAGCAGTGGTGTCCGTTCCCAGCAAGTACAGTTTATGGGACTGAAGTGAAACTCCTGTTCTTCAGGGTTTCCTAAGCAGAGTAGTACTTGACATGGCCTGTGTAGGAAGCACAGTTCTTTTGTTCTGAGCATGCTCACTGTTCTGGCCATGTAGGAAACACAGTAGCATAGAAGAGTGTTCTTTTCTCAAAGGAGAGTGTCTTTCTTGTAAGGTGAGCTAGAGTTTGTTTCCCATTCATAAACGAAGTTCAACCACATGCAGTTTCTGGTCTTACAGCAAGAGTTGTTTTCTGGTAAGGAAAGTCACTATTGTGCTCCCATTTAAATACACAGTGCAAATAGCACTCACGTTTTTTCCCAGCAAGTACATTGTATTGTACTGAGGAGAAGCTACTTTTCTTATCAGTTTCCTAAATAGAGTTGAACTAGATATGGCCCATATGTGTTGGAAGCACAGTTTTTTGTTCTTAGCAATCTCACTGTTCTTGCCCTATAGGAAACACTGCAGATTAGAAGAGTGCTGTTTTCTCAAAAGCAGAGAGTGTTTCTAGTAAGGCAAGCTAGTGTTTGTTTCCCATTCATAAATGGAGTTGAATCACATGCAGTTTTTGGTTCTATGAGCAAGAGTTGATTTCTGGTAAGGAAAGTCACTATTGTGCCCCCACTGCCATGCACAGTGCAATAGCAGTCGCGTCTGTTCCCAGTGAGTACAGTGTATTTGACAGAAGAGAATCTACTGTTCTTGTCAGTTTCCTAAGCAGAGTTGATCTAGATATGGCCCGTGTGTGTAGGTAGCACAGTTCTTTGGTTCTGAGCAAGCTTACTGTATTGGCCCTATATGAAACACAGTAGAGTAGAAGAGTGCTCTTTTATCAAAAGCAGAGTGTGTTTTTTGTAAGGCGAGCTAGTGTTGGTTTCCCATTCATAAATTGAGTTGAATCACATGCATTTTCTAGTCCTACGAGAAAGAGTTGTTTTCTGGTAAGGAAAGTCACAATTGTGCTCCAATTAACTTACACAGAGCAAATAGCAATTGCGACTGTTCCCAACAAGTACAGTGTATCAGATTGAAAAGAAGCTACTGTTCTTGTAAGATTCCTAAGCCGAGTTGAACTAGATATAGCCCGTGTGTGGATGTAGCACAGTTCTTTGGTTCTGAGCAAGCTCACTGTATTGGCCCTGTACGAAACACAGTAGAGTAGAAGTTTGCTCTTTTATCAAAAGCAGAGTGTGTTTTTTGTAAGGCAAGCTAGTGTTGGTTTCCCATTCATAAATGGAGTTGAATCACATGCAGTTTGTGGCCCTACTAGCAAGAGTTGTTTTCTGGTAAGGAAAGACACTATTGAGCACCCTACCATTGCCATATACAGTGCAATTAGCACTCGCGTCTCTTTCCAGCAGGTACAATGTAAAGGACAGAAGAGATGCCACTGTTTTTGTCAGTTTCCTAAGCAAAGTTGAACGAGATATGGCCCGTTTGTAGGAAGCACAGTTCTTTTGTTCTAAGCAAGCTCACTGTTCTGTCCCTATAGGAACACAGAAGAGTAGAAGAGTGTTCGTTTCTCAAAAGCAGAGTGTGTTTCTTGTCAGGCAAGCTAGTGTTTGTTTCCCTTTCATAAACGGTTTTGAATCACACACATTTTCTGGTACTATGAGCAAGAGTTTTTTTCTGGTAAGGAAAGTCACTATTATGCTCCCATTGCCACACACAGTGCAAATAGCCATTGCGTCTGTTCCCAGCAAGAACAGTGAATTGAACTGAAGAGAAGCTACTATTCTTGCCAGTTTCCTAAGCAGAGTTGAACTTTAAGGACCACATTTATAGTAAGCTCAGTTCTTTTGTTCTTAGCAAGCTCACTGTTCTGGCGCTATAGGAAATACAGTAGAGTAGAAGAGTGCTCTTTTCTCAAAAGCAGAGTGTGTTTCTTGGAAAGCGAGCTAGTGTTTGTTTCCCTTTTCTAAACAGAGTTGAATCACATACAGTTTCTGGTCCTACGAGCAGGAGTTGTGTTTTGGTAATAAAAGTCATTATTGTGCTCCAATTGCCATAAACAGGGCAAATAGCACTCTCATCTCTTCCCAGCAAGTATAGTGTATTGGACAAAAGAAGCTACTGTTCACCCAGTTGTGGTGGTTCACGCCTTTAATCCCAGCACTCGGGAAGCAGAGCCAGGCGGATCACTGTGAATTCTAGGCCAGCCTGTGCTACCAAGTGAGTACCAGGAAAGGCCAAAAGCTACACAGAGAAACCCTGTCTCAAAAAAAAGCAGCTACTGTTCTTGTCAGTTTCCTCAGCAGAGTTGACCAAGATATACTCCATGTGGGTAGGAAGCACAGTTCTTTTGTTCTGAGCAAGCTTACTCTTCTGGCCTATAGGAAACCAGTAGAGTCGAAGAGTGCTCTTTTATCAAAACCAGAGTGTGTTTCTTTTAAGGCGAGGTAGTGTTTGTTTCCCATTCATACACGGAGTTGAATCACATGTCGTTTCTGGTACTATGATCAAGAGTTGTTTTCTGGTAAGGAAAGTCACTATTGCACTCCCATTGCCATACACAGTGCAAATAGCACTCGCGTCTGTTCCCAGCAAGCACAGTTTTTTGGACTGAAGAGAAGCTGCTGTTCTTGTCACTTTCCTAAGAATAGTTAAACTAGATATGGCCCGTGTGTAAAAAGCACAGTTCTTTGATTCTGAGCAAGCTCACTCTTCTGGCCCTATATGAAACACATTAGGGTACAAGAGTGCTCTTTCTTCAAAAGCAGAGTGTGTTTCTTGTAAAGCGAGGTAGTGTTTGTTTCACATTCATAAATGGAGTTGAGTCCCATGCAGTTTCTGGTCCTACGAGCAATAGTTGTTTTCTGGTAAGGAAAGTCATTATTGCGCTCCCATTGTCATACACAGTGCAAATAGCACTTGCGTCTGTTCTCAGCAAGTACAGTGTATTGTACTGAAGAGAAGCTACTGTTCTTGTCAGTTTCCTATGCAGAGATGAACTAGATATGGCCCGTGAATGTATAAAGCCCAGTTCTTTTTTTCTGCTCAAGCTCACTCTTCTGGCCTTTAAGTAACACAGTAGAGTAGAATAGTGCTCTTTTCTCAAAAGCAGTGTTTCTTCTAGGCGAGCAAGTTTTTGTTTCCCAAACATAAACGGAGTTGAATCACATGCAGTTTCTGTTTCTAAGAGCAAGACTTGTTTTCTGGTAAGGAAAGTCACTATTGCACTCCAATTGCCATACACAGTGCAAATAGCCCTCGCATCTGTTCCCAGCAAGTACAGTGTATTGGACATAAGAGACTTGTATTCTTGTCATTTTCCTAAGCAGTGTTGAACTAGATATGGCCCATGTGTGTAGGAAGCACAGTTCTTTTGTTCTGAGCAAGCTCACTGTTCTGGCCCTACAGGAAACATCTTAGAACAGAAGAGTGCTCTTTTCTCAAAAGCAGTATGTGTTTCTTGAAGGCGAGCTAACATTTGTTTCCCATTCATAAACGGAGTTGAATCAGATGCAGTTTCTGGTCCTACGAGCAAGAGTTGTTTTCTGGTAAGAATAGTCACTATTGTGCTCCCATTGACAAACTAGGTGCAAAGAGCACTCGCGTCTGTTTCCAGTAAGCACAGTGTATTGGTCTGAAGAGAAGCTACTGTTCTTGTAAGTAAAATCCCCTCGCCACATAATAATTAAACAACTAAATGTACAGAATAAAGAAAGAATATTAAGAGCAGCAAAGGAAAAAGGCCAAGTGACATATAAAGGCAAACCTATCAGAATAACACCCGATTTCTCAATGGAAACTTTGAAAGCCAGAAGGACCTGGACAGATGTAATGCAGACACTAAGAGAACACTGATGTCAGCCTAGATTAACATACCCAGCAAAACTTTCAATCATCATAGATGGAGTGTACAAGACATTCCATGACAAAGCCAGATTTAAACAATATTTATCCACAAACCCAGCCCTACAGAAAGCCCTAGAAGGAAAATTCCAACCTAAGGAAGTCAGATATATCCTCGAAAACACATGCAATAGATAAAGCCACAGCAGTAAACCCCAAAAAAGAGAAGTACACACACATCACCACCAAAAAATAACAGGAATGAACAATCACTGGTCATTAATATCCCTCAATATCAATAGAATTAATTCACCTATAAAAAGACATAGGCTTACAGAATGGATATGAAAGCAGGACCCATCTTTCTGCTGCGTACAAGAAACACATCTCAAATTCAAAGATAGACACTACCTAAAAATAAAAGGCTGGGAAAAGACTTTCCAATCAAACGGTCTTAAGAAACAAGCGGGTGTAGCCATCCTGATATCCAGGAAAATAGACTTCAAACTAAAATCAATCAAAATAGATCAATAAGGGCATTACATAATCATCACAGGAAAGATCCACCAAGATGAAGTCTCAATTCTGAACATTTATGCCCCAAACAAAGGGCACCCACATATGTAAAAGAAACATTACTAAAGCTTAAATCACGTATAAAACCCCACACATTAATAGTGGGAGACCTCAACACCCCACTTTCACCACTGGACAGATCTCCCAAATTGAAACTTAACAGAGAAATAAAAGACTTAACTGAAGTCATGACTCAAATGGACTTAATCGATATCTACAGAACATTCCTTCCTAACAAAAAAGAATATACCTTCTTCTCAGCACCCCATGGAACCTTCTCTAAAATCGACCACATACTTGGCCACAAAACAAATCTAAACAGATACAAAACAATTGGAATAACCTCCTGTGTTCTATCAGACCACCATGGTCTAAAGTTAGATTTCAACAACAAGAAAATTACAGAAAACCTACAATCTCATGGAAATTGAATAATACCCAACTGAATCACCAATGGGTTAAAGAAGAAATAAAGAAAGAAATCAAAGACTTCCTAGAGATCAACGAAAATGAAGACACTACATATCCAAACCTATGGGACCCTATGAAAGCAGTATTAAGAGGGAAATTCATAGCACTAAATGCCCACATAAATAAGTTGGAGAAATCTCACACTAGTGACTTAACAGCATACCTGAAAGCTCTAGAACAAGAAGAAGCAAAGTCTCCCAGGAAAAATAGATGCCAGGAAATTATCAAAGTGAGAGCTGAAATCAATGAAATAGAAACAAAGAGAACAATACAAAAAATTAATGAAACAAAGAGTTGGTTCTTTGAGAAAATCAACAAGATAGACAAGCCCTTATCCAAACTAACCAAAAGACAGAGAGAGAGCATCCAAATCAACAAAATCAGAAATGAAAAGGGGGACATAACAACAGACATTGAGGAAATCCAGAGCATCATCAGGTCATACTTCAAAAACCTCTATTCCACAAACTGGAAAACCTAAAAGAAATGGATAATTTTCTGGATAGGTACCACATACCTAAATTAAAACAAGACCAGATAAACTATTTAAATAGTCCAATAACCCCTAATGAAATAGAAACAGTCATTAAAAGTCTCCCAACCAAAAAAAGCCCAGGACCAGATGGTTTCAGTGCAGAATTCTACCAGATCTTCAAAGAAGAGTTAATACCAATACTCTCTAAATTGTTCCACACAATAGAAACAGAAGGAACATTACCAAACTCCTTCTATGAGGCTACAATTACCAAGATTCCTAAACCAAACAAGGATACAACAAAGAAAGAGAATTACAGACCGATCTCCCTCATGAACACTGATGCAAAAATACTCAATAAAATACTGGCAAACAGTCTCCAAGAACACATCAAAACAATTATCCACCATGATCAAGTAGGATTCATTCCAGGCATGCAAGGATGGTTCAAAATATGAAAGTCTGTCAATGTAATACACCATATAAACAAACTCAAAAAAAGACACATGATCATCTCACTAGATGCTGAAAAGGCATTTGACAAAATCCAACACCCCTTCATAATAAAGGTCTTGGAGCGATCAGGAATACAGGGAACATATTTAAACTAATAAAGGCAATTTACGGCAAGCCAACAGCCAACATCAAATTAAATGGAGAGAAACTCAAAGCAATTCCACTAAAATCAAGAACGAGGCAAGGCTGTCCGCTCTCCCCATACTTATTCAATATAGTACTTGAAGTTCTAGCCAGAGCAATAAGACAACATAAGGAGATTAAGAGGATACAAATTGGAAAGGAAGAAGTCAAGCTTTCCCTATTTGCAGATGACATGATAGTATACTTGAGCAACCCCAAAGATTCCACCAAGGAACTGACACAGCTTTAAACACCTTCAGCAACATAGCAGGATACAAGATCAACTCAAAAAAATCAGTAGCCCTCCTATATACAATGGACAAAGAAGCAGAGAAGGAAATCAAAGATACATCACCCTTTACTATAGCCACAAATGACATAAAATACCTTGGGGTAACACTAACCAAGCAAGTGAAGGACCTATATGACAAGAACTTTAAGTCCCTGAAAAAAGAAATTGAAGAAGATGTCAGAAAATGGAAAGATCTCCCATGCTCATGGATAGGCAGGACTAACATAGTAAAAATGGCAATCTTACCAAAAGCAATCTACAGAATTAATGCAATCCCCATCAAAATACCAACACAATTCTTCACAACCTGGAAAGAATAATACTCAACTTCATATGGAAAAACAAAAAACCCAGGGTAGCCAAAAGAATCCTGTACAATAACACAACCTCTGGAGGCCAAAAGAATCCTGTACAATAACACAACCTCTGGAGGCATCACGATCCCTGACTTCAAGCTGTACTATAGAGCTACAGTAATAAAAAACAACTTGGTACTGGCATAAAAACCGACATGTGGACCAATGGATTCGAATTGAAGACCCTGACATTAATCCACACACCTATGAACATATAATTTTTGACAAAGAAGCCAAAAGTGCACAATGGAAAAAAGAAAGCATCTTTAACAAATGGTGCTGGCAAAACTGGATATTAACATGTAGAAGGCTGCAAATAGATCCATATCTATCACCGTGCACAAAACTTAAGTCCATGTGGATCAAGGACCTCAACATAAATCCAGCTACTCTGAACCTGCTAAAAGAAAAAGTAGAAAGTAGTCTTGAACACATTGGCATAGGAGACCACTTCCTAAATAGAACACCAGTAGCACAGAAACTGAGAAAAACAATCAATCAATGGGACCTCTTGAAACTGAGAAGCTTTTGTAGAGCAAAGGATACGGTCAACAAGGCAAAGCGACAGCCTACAGAATGGGAAAAGATCTTCACCAACCCCACATCTGACAGAGGACTGATATCCAGAATATATAAGGAACTCAAGAAATTAGACATCAAAATGCCCAATAATCCAATTAAAAAATGGGCTATAGAACTAAACAGAGAATTCTCAACAGAGGAAACACAAATGGCTGAAAGACATTTAAGAAATTGCTCATCATCCCTAATCATCAGGGAAATGCAAATCAAAACAACTCTGAGATACCACCTGTCAAAATGGCTAAGATCAAAAACACTGAAGACACCTTATGCTGGAGAGAATGTGGAGCCAGGGGAACTATCCTCCACTGCTGGTGGGAATGCAAGCTTGTACAACCACTTTGGAAATCAATATGGCGCTTTCTTAGAAATGTGGGAATCCATCTCCCCCAAGATCCAGCTATACCACTCTTGGGCATATACCCAAGGAATGCTCAACCACACCACAAGAGCACTTGTTCAGCTATGTTCATATCAGCATTGTTTGTAATAGCCAGAACATGGAAACAACCTAGATGCCCTTCAACTGAAGAATGGATAAACAAAATGTGGTACATATACACAATGGAATACTACTCAGCAGAGAAAAACAATGACATCATGAGGTTTGCAGACAAATGGATGGATCTAGAAAAAAATCATCCTGAGTGAGGTAACCCAGACTCAGAAATACAAACATGGTATGTACTCACTCAAAGGAGGATACTAGATGTGGAACAAGGATGACTGGCCTGCTACTCACATCACTAGGGAGGCTACTTGGAAAACAGGACCCCAAAAAAGACACCGGGATCGCCCAATGACAGAGAAATGGAATGAGATCTACATGAACAGCCTGGACATGAGTGGGGGTAGTGAAGGGCGAAGGTCAAGGGAAAGAGAGTTTGGGGGAGCGGAAGATCCCAGCTGGATCAACAACAGAGAGGGAGAACAAGGAATAGGAGACCATGGAAATGAACACCACATGAGAATAGGAAGAAGCAAAGTGCTAGAGAGGCCCACAGAAATCCACAAAGATACCCCCACAACAGACTGCTGGCAATGGTCGAGAGACAGCCCAAACTGACCTACTCTGGTGATGGGATGGCCAAACACCCTAATTGTCGTGCTAGAAACCTCATCCAACTACTGAGGGATCTGGATGCAGAGATCCATGACTAGGCCCCAGGTGGATCTCTGGGAGTCCAATTAGCGAGAATGAGGAGGGTTTATATGAGTGAGAATTGTTGAGACCAAGGTTGGATAAAGCACAGGGACAAATAGCCAAACGAACGGAAACATATAAAAGATGAACCAATGGCTGAGGGGTCACCAACTGGATCAGGCCCTCTGAGTGGGTGAGACAGTTGATTGACCTGATCTGTTTGGGAGGCATCCAGGCAGTGGGACCGGGTCCTGTGCTCATTGCATGAGTTGGCTGTTTGAAACCTAGGGCCTATGCAGGGTTGCTTGGCTCGGCCTGGGAGCAGGGGACTGGACCTACCTGGACTGAGTCGACCAGGTTGATATCAGGCTGCGGGGAAGGCTTTGCGCTGGAGGAGATGGGAATGGGGGGTGGGTTTGGGAGGGAAGGTGGGGGGAAGGTGAGGGGGGCGGGAGGGGGGAGAACAAGGGAATCCGTGGCTGATATGTAGAACTGAATTGTGCTGCAAAATAAAAATTTAAAAAAATATGTTGGGTACACTTAAGGCACAGTGCTATCTTTACCCTCTTCAGCTTACAATCTTGGAAGAATGAAACACTTGCTAAACAAGTCAACAAATGCATATACAAAATTTCAATTTTTAATGTACAATGGATTATCTGTGAGCTACATTCAAAACACTGCACCAGGATGGTCAGAGGTGGCTTTTATAGGTTTTGGATCTTTGCATCAAGGCTTAAAAATGGCAGGTGGAAAGAAGAAGCCTACAGTAAGGGAGAAGAACCTCCAGATATAAGAAGAGTGAGTGCCAAGCTGTTAAGTAGTGTTCTGGATACCCAAGGAAAACTCATGAAATGTTGTGACTGGAGTGGATTCAGTGGGATTGGGAATTCTTTAGGGTAAGACAGGCTACACAGGAAGGCTGGTAGCTGGTAATGCCTTTGGACCACTCTAGACATGTATGAGTTTTACTTAGGGTGAGATAAGAATCCTCTACAGGGTATTAGTCAAAGGAGATACATACATCTTTGTTTCAAATGGATGACCCCCCTAGTGTGGGAAATAGAGTTGAATAGATAGTAGGAGGAAAAACAAAAGGGGACATAGCAATCTCAATACATAATGGATGGAGATACAGCACCAATATGGTGGATGTGGTCAGATCCAGGATATATTTAAAAGGATGAACTGACAGCTCTTCTGTGACATTGAATGTAGAATGTGACATTCATTAAGAAAGCGAGGAATCTTATGGACCTGGGTTAAGCGATTGATCGAAGGAGATTGCTTTCTGGTGAAACAAAAAAGACTGTAGAAGAAACTGCTTGGCAAGTGTGTCCAGAACCAAGAGTTTACATTCAGATATGTGAGTTCAAAGTGTCTATTGAAGACTTAAGTGGGCATGTTCCACAGACAAATTAAGACATATTTCAAGGACTCCAAGGGACTCTGAAAGCAGATCCTACATACCATTCCAATCTGTCCAAGTGTGCTTCTTCTGTTCCTAGGTGACTTATTGAATGTGCATATATTAAAATTTCTTGCTTGTTTATCTGATCTCCAACAGCAAGATATAGGTAAGAAGTAGCTTTTTATCTTGCTCAATTTAGGAGCTCAATAAAGTCTGATTAATTGAAAAAAGAGTTGTTTTCTGGAGAGGAAAGTCACTATTGCACTCCCATTGCCATACACAGTACAAATAGCACTCGCGTCTGTTCGCAGCAAGTACAGAGTATTGGACTGACTAGAAACTACTGTTCCTGTTAGTTTCCTAAGCAGAGGTGAACAAAGTATGGCCCATGTGTGTTGGAAGCACAGTTCTTTTGTTCTGTGCAAGTTGACTTTTCTGGCCCTATGGGAAACACAGTAGTGTAGAAGAGTGCTGTTTTCTCAAACGCAGAGTGTGTTTCTTGTAAGGCGAGCTTGTGTTTGTTTGCCATTCATAAACGGAGTTGAATCACATGCAGTTTCTGGTCCTACCAGCAAGAGTTGTTTACTCTTAAGTAAAGTCACTATTGTGCTGCCAATGCAGGACAGTGCAAATAGCACTCATGTCTGTTCCCAGCAAGTACAGTGTATTGGACTGAAGAGAAGCTACTGTTCTTGTCAGTTTCCTAAGGAGATTTGAACTAGATATGGCCCGTGTGTGGAGGAAGCAAATTTCTTTTTTTCTGAGCAAGCTCACTCTTCTGGCCCTTTCAGAAACACTGTAGAGTAGAAGAGCGCTCTTTTCTCCAATCCAGAGAGTATTTCTTGTAAGGCGAGCTAGTGTTTGTTTTCCATTCATAAATGGAGATGAATAGCATGCAGTTTCTGGTCCTATGAGCAAGAGTTGTTTTCTGGTAAGGAAAGTCACTATTGTTTCACCATTGACATACACAGTGCAAATACCACTCGCGTCTGTTCCCACCAAGTACAGTGTATTGGACTGAAGAGAAGCTACTGTCTTGTCAATTTCCTAAGCAGAGTTAAACTTGATATGGCCCGGGTTTGTAGGAAGCACAGTTATTTGTTCTAAGCAAGCTCGCTGTTCTGACCGTATGGAAACACAGAAGAGTAGAAGAGTGCTCTTTTCTCAAAAGCAGAGTGTGTTTTTCTAAGGCATGCTAGTGTTTGTTTCCCATTCATGAATGGAGTTGAATCAAATGCAGTTTCCCATTCTACGAGCAAGAGCTGTTTTCTGGTAAGGAAAGTCACTATTGTGCTTCTATTGCTATACACAGTGCAAATAGCACTCGCGGCATTTCCCAGCAATTACAATGTGTTGGACTGAAGTGAAGCTACTGTTCTTGTCAGTATCCTAAGCAGAGTAAAAGTAGATATGCCCCGTGTGTAGAAAGCACAGTTCTTTTGTTCTGAGCAAACTCACTGTTCTGGCCCTATGGAAACACAGTAGGGTAGAAGAGTGCTCTTTTCTCAAAAACAGAGTGTGTGTTTTAAGGCAAGCTCATGGTTGTTTCCAATTCATAAACGGAGTTAAATCACATGCAGTTTCTGGTTCTACGAGCAAGAGTTGTTTTTTGGTAAGGAAAGTCACTATTTTGCTCCCATTGCCATACACACGGCAAATGGGACTAGAGTCTGTGTTCAGCAAGTACAGTGTATTGGACTGAAGAGAAGCTATTGTTTTTGTCAATTTCCTAAGAAAAGTTGAACTAGATATGGCATGTGGGTATAGGAAGCACAGTTTTTTTGTTCTGAGCAAGCTAACTGTTCTGGTCCTATAGGAAACAAGTAGAGTAGAACAATACACTTTTCTCAAAAGCAGAGTGTGTTCCTTGTAAGGCAAGCTAGTGTTTGTTTTCCATACATAAATGGAGTTGGATCACATGCTATTTCTGGTCCTACGAGCAAGAGTTGTTTTCTGGTAAGGAAAGACACTGTTGTGCTCCAATTTCCATACACAGTGCAAGTAGCACCTGGGTCTGTTCCCAGGAAGTACAGTGTGTTGGAGTGAAGAGAAGCTACTCTTCTATTCAGATTCCTAGGCCAAGTTGAACTAGATATGCCCCGTGTGTCTAGGAAGCACAGTTCTTTTTTTCTGAGCAATCTCACTGTTCTGGCCCTAAAGAAAACACAGTTGAGCAGAAGAGTGCTCTATTCTCAAAAGCAGAGGGAGTTTCTTGTAAGGCGAGAAGTGTTTGTTTCCCATCCATTAATGGAGTTGAATCACATGCACTTTCGAGTCCTACGAGCAAGAGTTGTTTTCTGGTAAGGAAAGTCACTATTGCCCCATTGCCATACACAGTGGAAATATCACTCGCGTCAGTTCCCAGTAAGAACAGTGTATTTGACTGAAGAGAAGCTACTGTTCTTTTCAATTTCCTAAGAAGAGTTGAAGTAGATATAGCATGTGTGTGTAGGAAGCACATTTCTTTTCTTCTGAGCAAACTCACTGTTCTGGCCCTATGGAAACACAGTAGGGTAGAAGAGTGCTCTTTTCTCAAAAACAGAGTGTGTTTTTTAAGGCGAGCTCATGGTTGTTTCCCATTCATAAACGGAGTTGAATCACATGCAGTTTCTGGTCCTATGAGCAAGAGTTGTTTTTTGGTAAGGAAAGTCACTATTTTGCTCCGATGGCCATACACACGGCAAATGGGACTAGAGTCTGTGTTCAGCAAGTACAGTGTATTGGACTGAAGAGAAGCTATTGTTTTTGTCAATTTCCTAAGAAGAGTTGAACTAGATATGGCACGTGGGTATAGGAAGCACAGTTTTTTTGTTCTGAGCAAGCTAACTGTTCTGGTCCTATAGGAAACAAGTAGAGTAGAACAGTACACTTTTCTCAAAAGCAGAGTGTGTTCCTTGTAAGGCAAGCTAGTGTTTGTTTCCCATACATAAACGGAGTTGGATCACATGCTATTTCTGGTCCTACGAGAAAGAGTTGTTTTCTGGAGAGGAAAGTCACTATTGCGCTCCCATTGCCATTCACAGTGCAAATAGCACTGGCGTCTGTTCCCAGCAAGTACAGTGTATTGGACTGAAGAGAACCAACTGTTCTTGTCAGTTTGCTAAGATTTGAAATAGATATGACCCATATGTGTAGAAAGCAAAGTTCTTTCGTTCTGAGGAAGCTCACTGTTGTGGCCCTACAGGAAACAGAGTAGAGTTAAGAGTAATCTCTTCTCAAAATCAGCACGTGTTTCTTGTAAGGAAAGCCAGTGTTTGTTTCCCATTCATAAACGGAGTTGAATCACATGCAGTTTCTGGTCCTACCATCAAGAGTGTTTTCTGGAAAGGAAAGTCACTATTTCTCTCCCTTTGCCATACACAGTACAAATAGCACTCGTGTCTGTTCCCAGCAAGTACAGAGTATTGGACTGACTAGAAGCTACTGTTCCTGTTGGTTTCCTAAGCAGAGGTGAACTAAATATGGCCCATGTGTGTTGGAAGCACAGTTCTTTTGTTCTGTGCAAGCTCACTTTTCTGGCCCTATGGGAAACACAGTAGTGTAGAACAATGCTGTTTTCTCAAAAGCTGAGTGTGTTTCTCGTAAGGCGAGCTAGTGTTTGTTTCGCATTTGTAAACCGAGTTGAATCACATGTAGTTTCATGGTCCTACCAGCAAGAGTTGTTTTATGGTAAGAAAAGTCACTAATGTGCTTCCAATGCATTCACAGTACAAATATCACTCACGTCTGTTCCCAGCAAGTACAGTGTATTAGACTGAAGAGAAGCTACTGTTCTTGTCTGTTTCCTAAGCAGAGTTGAACTATATATGTGCCGTGTTTTTGTGAAGCATAGTTCTTTTATTCTGTGCATGAAACACTGTTCTGGACATACAGGAAACAGAGTAGAGTAGAAGAGTGCTCTTTTCTCAAAAGCAGAGTGTGTTTCTTGTAAGGCAAGTTAGAGTTTGTTTCCCACTCATAAACGGAAGTGAATCACATGAAGTTTCTCGTCATATGAGCAAGAATTGTTTTCTGGTAAGGAAAGTCACTATTGTGCTCTCATTGCCATTCTCACTGCAAATAGCACTCGCGTCTGTTCCCAGCAAGTACAGTGTATTGGACTGAAGAGAAGCTACTGTTCTTGTCAGTTTCCTAAGCAGATTTGAACTAGATATGGCCCATGAGTGTAGGAAGCACAGTTCTTTTGTTTTGAGCAAGCTGACTATTCTGGCCCAATGGAAACACTGTATTTTAGAAGAGTGCTCTTTTCTCAAAAGCAAAGTGTATTTCTTATAAGGCGAGCTAGTGTTTGTTTCCCATTCATAAACTGAGTTGAATCACATGCAGTTTCTAGTCCTATGAGCAAGAGTTGTTTTCTGGTAAGGAAAGACCCTATTGAGTTCCCATTGATATACACAGTGCATATAGCACTCTCGTCTGTTGCCAGCAAGTACAGTGTATTGGATTGAAGAGAAGCTACTGTTCTTGTCAGTTTCCTAACCAGATTTGAAGTAGAATTGGCCAGTGTATGTAGGAACCACATTTCTTTTGATCTGAGCAAGCTCACTGTTCTTGCCTTATAAAAAACATAGTCAGGGGGAAGAGTGCTCTTTTCTCAAAAGCAGAGTGTGTTTCTTGTAAGGCGAGCCAGTGGTTTTTTTTCAATTCATAAACGAAGTAAAATTACATGCAGTTTCTGGTCCTAAGAGCAAGAGATGTTTTCTGTTAAGGAAAGTCACTATTGATCTCCCATTGCCATACACAGTACAAATGGCACTCGCGCCTGTTGCAAGCAAGTACAGTGTTTTGGACTGAAGAGAAGCTACTGTTCTTGTCAGTTTCCTAAGCAGAGTTGATCTAGGTATGGCCCATGTGTGTAGGAAGCAAAGTTCTTTTGTTCTGAGCAAGCTCACTCTTCTGGCCCTATGGAAACCCCGTAGAGTAGAAGAGTGCACTTTTCTCAAAAGCAGAGTGTGTTTCTTGTAATGGGAGGTAGTGTTTGTTTCCCTTTCTTAAATGGAGTTGAATCACATGTAGTATCTGGTCTACGAGCAGAAGTTGTTTTCTTGTAAGGAAATCACTATTGTGCTCCCATTACCATACAAATTGCAAATAGCAATCATTCTGTTACCAGTCATTACAGTGTATTGAACTGAAGAGAAGCTACTGTTCTTGTCAGTTTCCTAAGAAGAGTTGAACTAGATATGGCCAGTGTGTGTAGGAAGCACAATTCTTTTGTTCTGAGCAAGCTCACTGTTCTGGCCGTATAAAAAACACAGTAGAGTAGAAGGGTACTCCTTTCCCAAAAGCAGAGTGTGTTTCTTGTAAGGCGAGCTAGCATTTGTTTCCCATTTATAAAGGGAGTTGAATCACATGCAGTTTCTGGTCCTTCCGAGCAAGAGTTGTTTTCTGGTAAAGAAAGTCACTATTGTGCTCTCATTGCCTTGCACAGTGCAAGTAGCACTCGAGTCTGTTTTCAGCATTACTGTTTGTTGTACTGAAGAGAAGCTACTGTTCTTGTCAGTTTCCTATACAAAATTGAACTAGATATGGCCCGTGTGTGTAGGAAGCACAGTTCTTTTATTCTCAGCAAGCTCAATGTTCTGGCCCTATAGTAAACACAGTAGAGTAAAAGAGTGCTCTTTTCTCAAAAGCAGAGTGTGTTTCTTGTAAGGCGAGCTAAAGTCTGTTTCCCATTCATAAACGGAGTTGAATCACATGCAGTTTCTGATCCTACGAGCAAGAGTTGTTTTCTGGTAAGGAAAGTCACTACTCTGCTCTCATTGTCATACACAGTGCAAATAGCACTAACGTCTGTTTTCATCAAGTACAGTGTATTGGACTAAAGAGAAGTTACTATTTTTGTCAGTTTCCTAAGAAGAGTTGAACTAGATATGGCGCGTGTGTGTAGGAAGCACAGTTCTATTGTTCTGAGCAAGCTCAATGTTCTAGCCCTGTGAAAATACAGTAGAGTAGAAGAGTCCTCTTTTTTTCAAAAGCAGATGTGTTTCTTGTAAGGCGAGCTAGTATTTTTTCCCATTTATAAATGGAGTTGAATTACATGCATTTTCTGGTCCTACGAGCAAGAGTTGTTTTCTAGTAAGGAAAGTCATTATTGCGCTCCCATTGAAATACACAGTACAAATAGCACTCGTGTCTGTTCCCAGGAAGTACAGTGTATTGGACTGAAGAGAAGCTACTGTTCTTGTCAGTTTCCTATACAGAATTGAACTAGATATGACCCGTGTGTGTAGGAAGCACAGTTCTTTTATTCTGAAAAAGCACACTGTTCTGGCTTTATAGGAAACACAGTAGAGTAGAAGAGTGCTCTTTTTTTAAAAAACAGAGTGTGTTTCTTGTAAGGCGAGCTAGTGTCTGTTTCCCATTCACAAACGGAGTTGGATCATATGCAGATTCTGGTTCTATGAGCAAGAGTTGTTTTCTGGAAAGACAATCACTACTGCACTCCCATTGTCATACACAGTGAAAATAGCCCTCACGTCTGTTCCAATCAAGTACAGTGTACTGGACTGAAAAGAAGCTACTGTTCCTGTCAATTACCTATGCAGAGATGAACTAGATATGGTCCCTCTTTGTAGGAAGCACAGTTCTTTTGTTCTGAACAAGCTCACTCTTCTGGCCCTACAGGAAACACAGTAGAGTAGAAGAGTGCTCTTTTCTCAAAAGTGAAGTGTTTTTCTTGTTAGGGGAGCTAGTGTTTAATTCAAATTCATAAATGGAGTTGAATCACATGCAGTTTCTGGTCCTATGAGCAAGAGTTGTTTTCTGGAAAGGAAAGTCACTATTGCGCACCCATCTCCATACATTGTGCAAATAGCACTCACATCTGTTCCCAGCACACAGTGTATTGGACTGAAGAGAAGCTACTGTTCTTGTCAGTTTCCTAAGCAGAGTTGAACTAGATATGGCCCATGAGTGCAGGAAGCACAGTTCTTTTGTTCTGAGCAAGCTCAATCTTCTGGCCCTATAGAAAACACAGTAGAGTACAAGAGTGCACTTTGCATAAAAGCAAAGTATGTTTCTTGTAAGGCGAGCTAGTGTTTGTTTC
The DNA here is from genome assembly GCF_949786415.1 of Peromyscus eremicus. Taxonomy (NCBI): domain Eukaryota; kingdom Metazoa; phylum Chordata; class Mammalia; order Rodentia; family Cricetidae; genus Peromyscus; species Peromyscus eremicus. The sequence goes on from NW_026734303.1 coordinate 701,403, forward strand.
CCATTTAAACAAAGTTGAAACACATGCAATTTCTTGTCTTATGAGCAAGAGTTGTTCTCTGGTAAGAAAAGTCACTATTGCGCTCCCATTGCCATACACAGTACAAATAACACTTGTGCCTGTTCCCTGCAAGTACAGTGTATTGGACTGAAGAGAAGCTACTATTCTTGTCAATTTCCTAAGCAGAGGTGAACTAGATATGTCCTGTGTGTGCAGGAAGCACAGTTCTTTTGTTCTGAGCAAGCTCACTGCTCTGGACCTATGGAAACACAGTAGAGAAGAAGTGTGCTCTTTTCTCAAAAACAAAGTATGTTTCTTGTAAGGCGATCCTGTGTTTGTTTCCCATTCATAAATGTATTTGAATTACAAGCAGTTTCTGGTCCAATGAGCAAGAGTTGTTTTCTGGAAAGGACAGTCACTATTGTGCTCCCATTGCCATACACAGTGAAAATAGCCCTCGTGTCTGTTCCTTCAAGTACAGTGTATTGGACTGAAAAAAAAGCTACTGTTCCTGTCAATTTCCTTTGGAGATTTGAACTAGATATGGTCCCTCTGTGTAGGAAGCACAGTTCTTTTGTTCTGAACAAGCTCACTCTTCTGGCACTACATGAAACACAGTAGAGTAGAAGAGTAGTCTTTTCTCAAAATCAAAGTGTGTTTCTTGGAAGGCGAGCTAGTGTTTGTTTCCTATTCATAAATGGAGGTGAATCTCATGCAGTTTCTATTCCTATGAACAATAGATATTTTCTGGTAAGGAAAGTCACTATTGAGCTCCCATTTCCATACACAGAACAAATAGCACTCGCATCTGTTCCCTGGAAGTACAGTGTATTGGACTGAAGAGAAGCTACTGTTCTTGTCAGTTTCCTATACAGAATTGAACTAGATATGGCCCGTGTGTGTAGGAAGCACAGTTCTTTTATTCTTAAAAACGCACACTGTTCTGGCTTTAATGGAAACACAGTAGAGTAGAAGAGTGCTCTTTTCTCAAAAGCAGAGTGTGTTTCTTGTAAGGCGAGCTAGTGTCTGTTTGCCATTCATAAATGGAGTTGAATCACATGCAGATTTTGGTTCTACAAGCAAGAGTTGTTTTCTGGTAAGGAAAGTCACTATTATGCTCCTATTGACATACACAGTGCAAATGGCCCTGGCATCTGTTCTCATCAAGTACAGTGTATTGGACTGAAAAGAAACTACTGTTCTTGTCAGTTTCCTAAGCAGAGTTGAACTAGGTATGGCCCATGTGTAGGAAGCACAGTTCTTTTGATCTGAGCAAGGTCACTCTTCTGTCCCTATAGGAAACACAGTAGAGTAGAAGAGTGCTCTTTTCTCAAAAGCAGATGTGTTTCTTTTAAGCCGAGCTAGTATTTGTTTCTCATTGATAAACGGAGTTGAATTACATGCAGTTTCTGGTCCTATGAGCAAGAGTTATTATGTGGTATGGAAAGCCACAATTGTGCTCCCATTGTCATACACCATTCAAATTGCACTCGTGTCTGTTCCCTGCAAGTACAGTGTATTGGACTGAAGGGAAGCTACTGTTCTTGTCAGTTTCTAGCACAGAGTTGAACTGTATATGTCCCGTGTGTGAAGGAAGCACAGTTCTTTTTTTCTGAGCAAGGTCCAAGGTCAGGCCTTATAGCAAACTCAGTAGATTAGAAGAGTAATCTTTCTCTAAAAGAGAGTGTGTTACACGTTAGGCAAGGAAGTGTTTGTTTCCCATTGATAAACAAAGTTGAATCACATGCAGTTTCTGGTCCTATGAGCAGGAGTTGTTTTCTGGTTAGGAAAATCACTATTGCACTCCCATTTTCATACACTGTGCAATAGCACTCGCATGTGTTCCCAGCAAGTACAGTGTATTGGACTGAAGAGAAGTTATTGTTCTTGTCAGTTTCCAAAGCTGAGCTTAAGTAGATGTGCCCCGTGTGTGTAGGTAGAACAGTTCTTTTTTTCTGTGCAGGCTAACTGTTCTGGGCGTATGTACAGAGTGCTCTTTTCCCAAAAGCAGAGTATGTTTCTTGTAAGGTGAGCTAGTGTTTGTTTCCCATTCATAAATGGAGTTGAATCACATGCAGTTTCTGGTCCTACGAGCAACATTTGTTTTCTGGTAAGGAAAGACACTACTGCACTTACTTTGCCATACACACTACAAATAGCTCTCATGTCTGTTCCCAGCAAGTACAGTGCATTGGAATGAAAAGAACTATTGTTCATGTCAATTTCCTAAGCAGAGTTGAACTAGATATGGCCCGTGTGTTTAGGAAGCACAGTTCTATTGTTCTGAGAAAGTTCACTGTTCTGGCCCAATAGGAAACACAATAGAGTAGAAGAGTGGTCTTTTCTCAAAAGCAGAGTGTGTTTTTTGTAAGGCAAGCTAGTGTTTGTTTCCCATTGATATAGAGTGTTGAATCACATGCAGTTTCTGGTTTTATGAGCAGGAGTTGTTTTGTGGTAAGGAAAGTCACTATTGTGTTTCTCTTGCCATAAATAGTGGAAATAGCACTGGCATCTGTTCTCAGCAAGTACAGTGCATTGGACTGAAGAGAATCTACTGTTCTCTCAGTGTTCTAAGCAGAGTTGAACTAGATTTCGTCCGTGTGTGTAGTAAGCACAGTTGATTTGTTCTGAGCAAGCTCACAGTTCTGGCCTGTGGAAACACAGTAGAGTAGAAGAGTGCTCTTTCCTCAAAAGCAGAGTGTGTTTTTTGTAAGGTGAGCTAGTATTGTTTCCCATTGATAATCGGCATTGAATCACATGCAGTTTCTGGTCCTACAAGTAAGAGTTGTTTTCTGGTTAAAAAAAAAGTCACTATTGCACTCCCATTACCATACACAGTGCAAATAGCACTAGAATGTTTCCTGGGAAGTACAGTGTATTGGACTGAAGAGAAGCTACTGTTCTTGTCAGTTTCCTATACAAAATTGAACTAGATATGGCCCGTGTGTGTAGGAAGCACAGTTCTTTTATTCTCAGCAAGCTCAATGTTCTGGCCCTATAGTAAACACAGTAGAGTAAAAGAGTGCTCTTTTCTCAAAAGCAGAGTGTGTTTCTTGTAAGGCGAGCTAAAGTCTGTTTCCCATTCATAAACGGAGTTGAATCACATGCAGTTTCTGATCCTACGAGCAAGAGTTGTTTTCTGGTAAGGAAAGTCACTACTCTGCTCTCATTGTCATACACAGTGCAAATAGCACTAACGTCTGTTTTCATCAAGTACAGTGTATTGGACTAAAGAGAAGTTACTATTTTTGTCAGTTTCCTAAGAAGAGTTGAACTAGATATGGCGCGTGTGTGTAGGAAGCACAGTTCTATTGTTCTGAGCAAGCTCAATGTTCTAGCCCTGTGAAAATACAGTAGAGTAGAAGAGTCCTCTTTTTTTTCAAAAGCAGATGTGTTTCTTGTAAGGCGAGCTAGTATTTTTTCCCATTTATAAATGGAGTTGAATTACATGCATTTTCTGGTCCTACGAGCAAGAGTTGTTTTCTAGTAAGGAAAGTCATTATTGCGCTCCCATTGAAATACACAGTACAAATAGCACTCGTGTCTGTTCCCAGGAAGTACAGTGTATTGGACTGAAGAGAAGCTACTGTTCTTGTCAGTTTCCTATACAGAATTGAACTAGATATGACCCGTGTGTGTAGGAAGCACAGTTCTTTTATTCTGAAAAAGCACACTGTTCTGGCTTTATAGGAAACACAGTAGAGTAGAAGAGTGCTCTTTTTTAAAAAAACAGAGTGTGTTTCTTGTAAGGCGAGCTAGTGTCTGTTTCCCATTCATAAACGGAGTTGGATCATATGCAGATTCTGGTTCTATGAGCAAGAGTTGTTTTCTGGAAAGACAATCACTACTGCACTCCCATTGTCATACACAGTGAAAATAGCCCTCACGTCTGTTCCAATCAAGTACAGTGTACTGGACTGAAAAGAAGCTACTGTTCCTGTCAATTACCTATGCAGAGATGAACTAGATATGGTCCCTCTTTGTAGGAAGCACAGTTCTTTTGTTCTGAACAAGCTCACTCTTCTGGCCCTACAGGAAACACAGTAGAGTAGAAGAGTGCTCTTTTCTCAAAAGTGAAGTGTTTTTCTTGTTAGGGGAGCTAGTGTTTAATTCAAATTCATAAATGGAGTTGAATCACATGCAGTTTCTGGTCCTATGAGCAAGAGTTGTTTTCTGGAAAGGAAAGTCACTATTGCGCACCCATCTCCATACATTGTGCAAATAGCACTCACATCTGTTCCCAGCACACAGTGTATTGGACTGAAGAGAAGCTACTGTTCTTGTCAGTTTCCTAAGCAGAGTTGAACTAGATATGGCCCATGAGTGCAGGAAGCACAGTTCTTTTGTTCTGAGCAAGCTCAATCTTCTGGCCCTATAGAAAACACAGTAGAGTACAAGAGTGCACTTTGCATAAAAGCAAAGTATGTTTCTTGTAAGGCGAGCTAGTGTTTGTTTCCCATTTAAACAAAGTTGAAACACATGCAATTTCTTGTCTTATGAGCAAGAGTTGTTCTCTGGTAAGGAAAGTCACTATTGCGCTCCCATTGCCATACACAGTACAAATAACACTTGTGCCTGTTCCCTGCAAGTACAGTGTATTGGACTGAAGAGAAGCTACTATTCTTGTCAATTTCCTAAGCAGAGGTGAACTAGATATGTCCTGTGTGTGCAGGAAGCACAGTTCTTTTGTTCTGAGCAAGCTCACTGCTCTGGACCTATGGAAACACAGTAGAGAAGAAGTGTGCTCTTTTCTCAAAAACAAAGTATGTTTCTTGTAAGGCGATCCTGTGTTTGTTTCCCATTCATAAATGTATTTGAATTACAAGCAGTTTCTGGTCCAATGAGCAAGAGTTGTTTTCTGGAAAGGACAGTCACTATTGTGCTCCCATTGCCATACACAGTGAAAATAGCCCTCGTGTCTGTTCCTTCAAGTACAGTGTATTGGACTGAAAAAAAAGCTACTGTTCCTGTCAATTTCCTTTGGAGATTTGAACTAGATATGGTCCCTCTGTGTAGGAAGCACAGTTCTTTTGTTCTGAACAAGCTCACTCTTCTGGCACTACATGAAACACAGTAGAGTAGAAGAGTAGTCTTTTCTCAAAATCAAAGTGTGTTTCTTGGAAGGCGAGCTAGTGTTTGTTTCCTATTCATAAATGGAGGTGAATCTCATGCAGTTTCTATTCCTATGAACAATAGATATTTTCTGGTAAGGAAAGTCACTATTGAGCTCCCATTTCCATACACAGAACAAATAGCACTCGCATCTGTTCCCTGGAAGTACAGTGTATTGGACTGAAGAGAAGCTACTGTTCTTGTCAGTTTCCTATACAGAATTGAACTAGATATGGCCCGTGTGTGTAGGAAGCACAGTTCTTTTATTCTTAAAAACGCACACTGTTCTGGCTTTAATGGAAACACAGTAGAGTAGAAGAGTGCTCTTTTCTCAAAAGCAGAGTGTGTTTCTTGTAAGGCGAGCTAGTGTCTGTTTGCCATTCATAAATGGAGTTGAATCACATGCAGATTTTGGTTCTACAAGCAAGAGTTGTTTTCTGGTAAGGAAAGTCACTATTATGCTCCTATTGACATACACAGTGCAAATGGCCCTGGCATCTGTTCTCATCAAGTACAGTGTATTGGACTGAAAAGAAACTACTGTTCTTGTCAGTTTCCTAAGCAGAGTTGAACTAGGTATGGCCCATGTGTAGGAAGCACAGTTCTTTTGATCTGAGCAAGGTCACTCTTCTGTCCCTATAGGAAACACAGTAGAGTAGAAGAGTGCTCTTTTCTCAAAAGCAGATGTGTTTCTTTTAAGCCGAGCTAGTATTTGTTTCTCATTGATAAACGGAGTTGAATTACATGCAGTTTCTGGTCCTATGAGCAAGAGTTATTATGTGGTATGGAAAGCCACAATTGTGCTCCCATTGTCATACACCATTCAAATTGCACTCGTGTCTGTTCCCTGCAAGTACAGTGTATTGGACTGAAGGGAAGCTACTGTTCTTGTCAGTTTCTAGCACAGAGTTGAACTGTATATGTCCCGTGTGTGAAGGAAGCACAGTTCTTTTTTTCTGAGCAAGGTCCAAGGTCAGGCCTTATAGCAAACTCAGTAGATTAGAAGAGTAATCTTTCTCTAAAAGAGAGTGTGTTACACGTTAGGCAAGGAAGTGTTTGTTTCCCATTGATAAACAAAGTTGAATCACATGCAGTTTCTGGTCCTATGAGCAGGAGTTGTTTTCTGGTTAGGAAAATCACTATTGCACTCCCATTTTCATACACTGTGCAATAGCACTCGCATGTGTTCCCAGCAAGTACAGTGTATTGGACTGAAGAGAAGTTATTGTTCTTGTCAGTTTCCAAAGCTGAGCTTAAGTAGATGTGCCCCGTGTGTGTAGGTAGAACAGTTCTTTTTTTCTGTGCAGGCTAACTGTTCTGGGCGTATGTACAGAGTGCTCTTTTCCCAAAAGCAGAGTATGTTTCTTGTAAGGTGAGCTAGTGTTTGTTTCCCATTCATAAACGGAGTTGAATCACATGCAGTTTCTGGTCCTACGAGCAACATTTGTTTTCTGGTAAGGAAAGACACTACTGCACTTACTTTGCCATACACACTACAAATAGCTCTCATGTCTGTTCCCAGCAAGTACAGTGCATTGGAATGAAAAGAACTATTGTTCATGTCAATTTCCTAAGCAGAGTTGAACTAGATATGGCCCGTGTGTTTAGGAAGCACAGTTCTATTGTTCTGAGAAAGTTCACTGTTCTGGCCCAATAGGAAACACAATAGAGTAGAAGAGTGGTCTTTTCTCAAAAGCAGAGTGTGTTTTTTGTAAGGCAAGCTAGTGTTTGTTTCCCATTGATATAGAGTGTTGAATCACATGCAGTTTCTGGTTTTATGAGCAGGAGTTGTTTTGTGGTAAGGAAAGTCACTATTGTGTTTCTCTTGCCATAAATAGTGGAAATAGCACTGGCATCTGTTCTCAGCAAGTACAGTGCATTGGACTGAAGAGAATCTACTGTTCTCTCAGTGTTCTAAGCAGAGTTGAACTAGATTTCGTCCGTGTGTGTAGTAAGCACAGTTGATTTGTTCTGAGCAAGCTCACAGTTCTGGCCTGTGGAAACACAGTAGAGTAGAAGAGTGCTCTTTCCTCAAAAGCAGAGTGTGTTTTTTGTAAGGTGAGCTAGTATTGTTTCCCATTGATAATCGGCATTGAATCACATGCAGTTTCTGGTCCTACAAGTAAGAGTTGTTTTCTGGTTAAAAAAAAAGTCACTATTGCACTCCCATTACCATACACAGTGCAAATAGCACTAGAATGTTTCCTGGGAAGTACAGTGTATTGGACTGAAGAGAAGCTACTGTTCTTGTCAGTTTCCTATACAAAATTGAACTAGATATGGCCCGTGTGTGTAGGAAGCACAGTTCTTTTATTCTCAGCAAGCTCAATGTTCTGGCCCTATAGTAAACACAGTAGAGTAAAAGAGTGCTCTTTTCTCAAAAGCAGAGTGTGTTTCTTGTAAGGCGAGCTAAAGTCTGTTTCCCATTCATAAACGGAGTTGAATCACATGCAGTTTCTGATCCTACGAGCAAGAGTTGTTTTCTGGTAAGGAAAGTCACTACTCTGCTCTCATTGTCATACACAGTGCAAATAGCACTAACGTCTGTTTTCATCAAGTACAGTGTATTGGACTAAAGAGAAGTTACTATTTTTGTCAGTTTCCTAAGAAGAGTTGAACTAGATATGGCGCGTGTGTGTAGGAAGCACAGTTCTATTGTTCTGAGCAAGCTCAATGTTCTAGCCCTGTGAAAATACAGTAGAGTAGAAGAGTCCTCTTTTTTTTCAAAAGCAGATGTGTTTCTTGTAAGGCGAGCTAGTATTTTTTCCCATTTATAAATGGAGTTGAATTACATGCATTTTCTGGTCCTACGAGCAAGAGTTGTTTTCTAGTAAGGAAAGTCATTATTGCGCTCCCATTGAAATACACAGTACAAATAGCACTCGTGTCTGTTCCCAGGAAGTACAGTGTATTGGACTGAAGAGAAGCTACTGTTCTTGTCAGTTTCCTATACAGAATTGAACTAGATATGACCCGTGTGTGTAGGAAGCACAGTTCTTTTATTCTGAAAAAGCACACTGTTCTGGCTTTATAGGAAACACAGTAGAGTAGAAGAGTGCTCTTTTTTAAAAAAAACAGAGTGTGTTTCTTGTAAGGCGAGCTAGTGTCTGTTTCCCATTCATAAACGGAGTTGGATCATATGCAGATTCTGGTTCTATGAGCAAGAGTTGTTTTCTGGAAAGACAATCACTACTGCACTCCCATTGTCATACACAGTGAAAATAGCCCTCACGTCTGTTCCAATCAAGTACAGTGTACTGGACTGAAAAGAAGCTACTGTTCCTGTCAATTACCTATGCAGAGATGAACTAGATATGGTCCCTCTTTGTAGGAAGCACAGTTCTTTTGTTCTGAACAAGCTCACTCTTCTGGCCCTACAGGAAACACAGTAGAGTAGAAGAGTGCTCTTTTCTCAAAAGTGAAGTGTTTTTCTTGTTAGGGGAGCTAGTGTTTAATTCAAATTCATAAATGGAGTTGAATCACATGCAGTTTCTGGTCCTATGAGCAAGAGTTGTTTTCTGGAAAGGAAAGTCACTATTGCGCACCCATCTCCATACATTGTGCAAATAGCACTCACATCTGTTCCCAGCACACAGTGTATTGGACTGAAGAGAAGCTACTGTTCTTGTCAGTTTCCTATACAGAATTGAACTAGATATGGCCCGTGTGTGTAGGAAGCACAGTTCTTTTATTCTTAAAAACGCACACTGTTCTGGCTTTAATGGAAACACAGTAGAGTAGAAGAGTGCTCTTTTCTCAAAAGCAGAGTGTGTTTCTTGTAAGGCGAGCTAGTGTCTGTTTGCCATTCATAAATGGAGTTGAATCACATGCAGATTTTGGTTCTACAAGCAAGAGTTGTTTTCTGGTAAGGAAAGTCACTATTATGCTCCTATTGACATACACAGTGCAAATGGCCCTGGCATCTGTTCTCATCAAGTACAGTGTATTGGACTGAAAAGAAACTACTGTTCTTGTCAGTTTCCTAAGCAGAGTTGAACTAGGTATGGCCCATGTGTAGGAAGCACAGTTCTTTTGATCTGAGCAAGGTCACTCTTCTGTCCCTATAGGAAACACAGTAGAGTAGAAGAGTGCTCTTTTCTCAAAAGCAGATGTGTTTCTTTTAAGCCGAGCTAGTATTTGTTTCTCATTGATAAACGGAGTTGAATTACATGCAGTTTCTGGTCCTATGAGCAAGAGTTATTATGTGGTATGGAAAGCCACAATTGTGCTCCCATTGTCATACACCATTCAAATTGCACTCGTGTCTGTTCCCTGCAAGTACAGTGTATTGGACTGAAGGGAAGCTACTGTTCTTGTCAGTTTCTAGCACAGAGTTGAACTGTATATGTCCCGTGTGTGAAGGAAGCACAGTTCTTTTTTTCTGAGCAAGGTCCAAGGTCAGGCCTTATAGCAAACTCAGTAGATTAGAAGAGTAATCTTTCTCTAAAAGAGAGTGTGTTACACGTTAGGCAAGGAAGTGTTTGTTTCCCATTGATAAACAAAGTTGAATCACATGCAGTTTCTGGTCCTATGAGCAGGAGTTGTTTTCTGGTTAGGAAAATCACTATTGCACTCCCATTTTCATACACTGTGCAATAGCACTCGCATGTGTTCCCAGCAAGTACAGTGTATTGGACTGAAGAGAAGTTATTGTTCTTGTCAGTTTCCAAAGCTGAGCTTAAGTAGATGTGCCCCGTGTGTGTAGGTAGAACAGTTCTTTTTTTCTGTGCAGGCTAACTGTTCTGGGCGTATGTACAGAGTGCTCTTTTCCCAAAAGCAGAGTATGTTTCTTGTAAGGTGAGCTAGTGTTTGTTTCCCATTCATAAACGGAGTTGAATCACATGCAGTTTCTGGTCCTACGAGCAACATTTGTTTTCTGGTAAGGAAAGACACTACTGCACTTACTTTGCCATACACACTACAAATAGCTCTCATGTCTGTTCCCAGCAAGTACAGTGCATTGGAATGAAAAGAACTATTGTTCATGTCAATTTCCTAAGCAGAGTTGAACTAGATATGGCCCGTGTGTTTAGGAAGCACAGTTCTATTGTTCTGAGAAAGTTCACTGTTCTGGCCCAATAGGAAACACAATAGAGTAGAAGAGTGGTCTTTTCTCAAAAGCAGAGTGTGTTTTTTGTAAGGCAAGCTAGTGTTTGTTTCCCATTGATATAGAGTGTTGAATCACATGCAGTTTCTGGTTTTATGAGCAGGAGTTGTTTTGTGGTAAGGAAAGTCACTATTGTGTTTCTCTTGCCATAAATAGTGGAAATAGCACTGGCATCTGTTCTCAGCAAGTACAGTGCATTGGACTGAAGAGAATCTACTGTTCTCTCAGTGTTCTAAGCAGAGTTGAACTAGATTTCGTCCGTGTGTGTAGTAAGCACAGTTGATTTGTTCTGAGCAAGCTCACAGTTCTGGCCTGTGGAAACACAGTAGAGTAGAAGAGTGCTCTTTCCTCAAAAGCAGAGTGTGTTTTTTGTAAGGTGAGCTAGTATTGTTTCCCATTGATAATCGGCATTGAATCACATGCAGTTTCTGGTCCTACAAGTAAGAGTTGTTTTCTGGTTAAAAAAAAAGTCACTATTGCACTCCCATTACCATACACAGTGCAAATAGCACTAGAATGTTTCCTGGGAAGTACAGTGTATTGGACTGAAGAGAAGCTACTGTTCTTGTCAGTTTCCTATACAAAATTGAACTAGATATGGCCCGTGTGTGTAGGAAGCACAGTTCTTTTATTCTCAGCAAGCTCAATGTTCTGGCCCTATAGTAAACACAGTAGAGTAAAAGAGTGCTCTTTTCTCAAAAGCAGAGTGTGTTTCTTGTAAGGCGAGCTAAAGTCTGTTTCCCATTCATAAACGGAGTTGAATCACATGCAGTTTCTGATCCTACGAGCAAGAGTTGTTTTCTGGTAAGGAAAGTCACTACTCTGCTCTCATTGTCATACACAGTGCAAATAGCACTAACGTCTGTTTTCATCAAGTACAGTGTATTGGACTAAAGAGAAGTTACTATTTTTGTCAGTTTCCTAAGAAGAGTTGAACTAGATATGGCGCGTGTGTGTAGGAAGCACAGTTCTATTGTTCTGAGCAAGCTCAATGTTCTAGCCCTGTGAAAATACAGTAGAGTAGAAGAGTCCTCTTTTTTTTCAAAAGCAGATGTGTTTCTTGTAAGGCGAGCTAGTATTTTTTCCCATTTATAAATGGAGTTGAATTACATGCATTTTCTGGTCCTACGAGCAAGAGTTGTTTTCTAGTAAGGAAAGTCATTATTGCGCTCCCATTGAAATACACAGTACAAATAGCACTCGTGTCTGTTCCCAGGAAGTACAGTGTATTGGACTGAAGAGAAGCTACTGTTCTTGTCAGTTTCCTATACAGAATTGAACTAGATATGGCCCATGTGTGTATGAAGCATAGTTCTTTTATTCTGAGCAAGCTCACACTCTGGCCTTATAGAAAACACAGTAGAGAAGAGTGCTCTCTTCTCAAAATCAGTCGGTGTTTCTTGTAAGGCTAGCTAGTCTTTGATTCCCATTAATAAACAGAGTTGAATCACTTTCAGTATCTGGTCCTATGTGCAAGAGTTGTTTTCTGGTAAGGAAAGTCACTATTGTTTTCCTGTGCCATAAACCGTGCAAATAGCACTCGCATCTGTTCCTAACAAATACAGTGCATTGGACTGAAGAGAAGCTACTGTTCTTGTCGGTTTCCTAAGCAGAGTTGAACTAGATATGACGCGTGTGTGTAGGAAGAACAGGTCTTTTGTTCTGAGCAAGCTCACTGTTCTGGCCTTGTGGAAACACGGTATTGTTGAAGAGGGCTATTTTTTAAAAGCAGAATGTGTTTCTTGTAAGGCAAGCTATTGTTTGTTTCCCATTCATAAACGGAGTTGAATCACATGCAGTTTCTGGTCCTACATGCAAGATTTGTTTTCTGGTAAGGAAAGTCACTATTGTGCTCCCATTGCCATATACAGTGTAAATAGCACTCTTGTCTGTTCCCAGCAAGTACAGTGTATTGGACTGAAGAGAATCCACTGTTCTTGTGAATTTCTTAAGCAGAGTTGAACTAGATATGTTCTGTGTGTAGGAGGCACAGTTCTTTTGCTCTGAACAAGCTCATTGCTCTGGCCATATAGGAAACACAGTGGAGTAGAAGAGTGCTATTTTATCAAAAGCAGAGTGTGTTTCAAGTAAGGCGAGCTACTGTTTGCTACCGATTCATAAAAGGAGTTGAATCACATGCAGTTTCTGGTCCTATGAGCAAGAATTGTTTTCTGGTAAGAAAAGTCACTATTGTGCTCCCATTGTCATACACAGTGCAAATCGCACTGGTGTCTGTTCCCAGCAAGTACAGTGTATTGGACTGAAGAGAAACTTCTGTTCTTGTCAGTTTCTTAAGCAGAGTTGAACTAGATAAGGCACGTGTGTGTAGGAAGCACAATTTTTTTGTTCTGAGCAATCTCACTGTTCTTGCACTATGGAAACACAGTACAGTAGAAGAGTGATTTTTTTATCAAAAGCAGAGTTTGTTTCTTATAAGGCAAGGTAGTGTTTGTTTCCCATTCATAAATGGAGTTGAATCACATGCAGTTTCTGGTCCTACGAGAAAGAGTTGTTTTCTGGTAAGGAAAGTCACTATTGCATTCCCATTGCCATACACAGTGCAAATAGCACTCGCGTCTGTACCCAGCAAGTACATTGTATCAGACTGAACAGAACTACAGTTTTTTGTCAGTTTCCTAAGCAGAGTTGTACTAGATATGGCCCATGTGTAGGAATCACAGTTCTTTTGTTCTGAGCAAGCTCTCTGTTCTGGCACTGTAGGAAACACAGTAGAGTAGAAGAGTGCTCTTTTCTCAAAAGCAGAGTGTGTTCTTGTAAGGAAAGCTAGTGTTTATTTCCCATTCATAAATGTAGTTGAATCATTTGCAGCTTCTGATCCTAGAAGCAAGAGATGTTTTCAGGTTGGAAAGTCACTATTGCGCTCTCATTGCCATAAAAAGTAAAAATAGCACTCGTGTCTGTTCCCAGCGAGTACAGTGTATTGGACAGAAGAGAAGCTACTATTCTTGTCAGTTTCCTAAGCAGAGTTGTACTATATATGGCCCGTGTGTATAGGAAGCACAGTTCTTTTATTCTGAGCAAGCTTACTCTTCTGGCCCTATAGGAAACACAATAGAGTAGAAAAGAGCTCTTTTCTCAAAAGCAGAGTGAATTTCAGGTAAGGCGATCTAGTGTTTGTTTCCCATTCATAAACGGAGTTGGATCACATGCAGTTTCTGATCCTAAGAGCAAGAGTCGTTTTCTTTTAAAGAAATTTACTATTGTACTCTCAATGCCATATACAGTACAAATAACACTTGCGTCTCTTCCCAGCAAGTACAGTGTATTGGACTGAAGAGAAGGTGCTGTACTTGATAATGTCCTAAGGAGAGTTGAACTAGATATGGTCCGTGTGTGTAGGAAGCACAGTTCTTTTGTTCTAAGCAAACACACTGCTCTGTCGCTGTGGAAACACAGTAGAGTAGAAGAGTGTTCTTTTCTCAAAATCAGAGTGTGTTCCTTGTAAGGCGAGCTATTGTTTGTTTCCCATTCATAAACGGAGATGAATCACATGCAGTTTCTATTCCTACGTGCAAGAGTTGTTTTCTGTTAAGGAAAGTCATTACTGTGCTCCCATTGCCACATACACTGCAAATAGCACTGGCGTCTGTTCCCAGCAAGTACAGTGTATTGCACTGAAGATAAGCTACTATTCTTGTCAGTTTCCAAAACTGAGTTGAACTACATATGGCCCGTGTGAGTAGGAAGCACAGTTCTTTTGTTCTGAGCAAGCTCACTTCTGGCCTTTTAGGAAACACAGTAGAGTAGAAGAATGCTCTTTTCTCAAAGGCAGAGTGTGTTTCTTGTAAGGCGAGATAGTGTTGTTTCCAATTCATAAATGGAGTTGAATCACATGCAGTTTCTGGTCCTACAAGCAAGAGTTGTTTTCTGGTAAAGAAAGTCACTCTTGCGCTCCCAATGCCATATACAGTGCATATAGTTCTTGCATATGTTCCCAGCAAGTAAAGTGTATTGGGCTGAGGAGAATCTACTGTTCTTGTCAATTTCCTAAGGAGAGTTGAAGTAGATATGGCCCGAGTGTGTAGGAAGCACAGTTCTTTTGTTCTGAGCAAGCTTGTGTTCTGGACCTATAGGAAACACAGTAGAGTAGAAGAGTGCTCTTTTCTCAACAGCAGAGTGTTTTTCTTGTAAGGCGATCTAGTGTTTGTTTCCCATTCATAAACGGAGATAAATCTCATGCAGTTTCTATTCCTACGAACAAGAGATGTTTTCTGATAAGGAAAGTCACTATTGCGCTCCCATTGCCATACACAGAACAAACAGAACTCGCATCTGTTCCCAGGAAGTACAGTGTATTGGACTGAAGAGAAGCTACTATTCTTGTCAGTTTCCAAAACAGAGTTGAACTAGATATGGCCCGTGTGTGTAGGAAGCACAGTTCTTTTGTTTTGAACAAGCTCACTCTTCTGGCCATACAGGAAACACAGTAGAGTAGAAGAGTGCTCTTTTCTCAAAAACAAAGTGTTTTTCTTGTTAGGGGAGCTAGTGTTTATTTCAAATTCATAAATGGAGTTGAATCACATGCAGTTTCTGGTCCTATGAGTAAGAGTTGTTTTCTGGAAAGGAAAGTCACTATTGTGCACCCATCTCCATACACTGTGCAAATAACCCTTACGTCTCTTCCTAGCACACAGTGTATTGGACTGAAGAGCAGCTACTGTTCCAGTCAGTTTCCTAAGCAGAGTTGAACTAGATATAGCCCATGAGTGCAGGAAGCACAGTTCTTTTGTTCTGAGCAAGCTCACTCTTCCGGGCCTATAGAAAACACAGTAGAGTAGAAGAGTGCACTTTGCTTAAAAGCAAAGTGTGTTTCTTGTAAGGCGAGCTAGTGTTTGTTTCCCATTAATAAACGGAGTTGAAACACATGCAATTTCTCATTGTATGAGCAAGAGTCGTTCTCTGGTAAGGAAAGTCACTATTTCGCTCCCATTGCCATACACAGTGCAAATAACACTTGTGCCTGTTCCCTGCAAGTACAGTGTATTGGACTGAAGAGAAGCTACTATTCTTGTTAATTTCCTAAGCAGAGGTGAACTAGATATGTCCTGTGTGTGTAGGAAGCACAGCTTTTTTGTTCTGAGCAAACTCACTGCTCTGGACCTATGGAAACACAGTAGAGAAGAAGTGTGCTCTTTTCTCAAAAACAAAGTATGTTTCTTGTAAGGCGATCCTGTGTTTGTTTCCCATTCATAAACGGATTTGAATCACATGCAGTTTCTGGTCCAAAGAGAAGATTTGTTTTCTGGAAAGGACAGTCACTATTGTGCTCCCATTGCAATACACAGTGAAAATAGCCCTCGTGTCTGTTCCTTCAAGTACAGTGTATTGGACTGAAAAGAAGCTACTGTTCCTGCCAATTTCCTATGCAGATTTGAACTAGATATAGTCCCTCTGTGTAGGAAGCACAGTTGTTTTGTTCTGAACAAGCTCACTCTTCTGGCCCTATATGAAACACAGTAGAGTAGAAGAGTGCTCTTTTCTCAAAAGCGAAGTGTTTTTCTTGTAAGGGAATCTACTGTTTATTTCCCATTCATAAACAGAGTTGAATCACATGCAATTTCTGGTCCTATGAGCAAGAGTTGTTTTCTGGAAAGGAAAGTCACTACTGTGCTCCATCTCCATACACTGTGCAAATAGCCCTCATGTCTGTTACCAGCACACAGTGTATTGGACTGAAGAGAAGCTACTGTTCCTGTCAGTTTCCTAAGCAGTGTTGAACTAGATATGGCCGTGTGTGTAGGAAGCACATTCCTTTTGTTCTGAGCAAGCTCACTGTTCTGGCCCTATAGGAAACACAGTAGAGTATAAGAATGCTCTTTTGTAAAAAGCAAAGTGTGTTTCTTGTAAGGCGAGCTAGTGTTTGTTTCCCATTCACAAACGTAGTTGAATCACATGAAGTTTCTTGTCGTACAAGCTAGAGTTCTTTTCCAGTAAGGAAAGTCACTATTGTGCTCCCATTGCCATACAAAGTTCAAATACCACTCACGCCTGTTCCCACCAAGTACAGTGTATTGCACTGAAGAGAAGCTACTGTTCTGGTCAATTTCCTGAGCAGAGTTGAACTAGATATGGCCCGTGTGTGTAGGAAGCACAGTTCTTTTGTTCTGAGCACGGTCACTGTTCTGGCCCTATACGAAACACAGTAGAGTAAAAAGTGCTGTATTCTCAAAAGCAGAGTGTGTTTCTTGTAAGGCGAGCAAGAGTTATTTTGTGGAAATGAAAGTCATTATTACGCTCCCATTGCCATACACAGTGAAAATAGCACTGGCGTCTGTTCCCATCAAATACATTGTATTGGACTGAAGAGAAGCTACTGTTCTTGTAGTTTCCTCAGCAGAGTTGAACTAGATATGGCCTGTGTTTTCAGGAAGCACAGTTATTTTGTTCTGTGCAAGCTCACTCCTCTAGCCCTATAGGAAAAACAGTAGAGTAGAAAAGTGCTCTTTTCTCAAAAGCAGAGTGTGTTTCTTGTAAGGCTAGCTAGTGTTTGTTTCCCATTCATAAACAGAGTAGAATTACTTGCAGTTTCTGGTCCTATGAGCAAGAGTTGTTTTCTGGTAAGGAAAGTCACTATTGAGCTCCAACTTGTATACAAAGTGCAAGTAGCACTAGAGTCTGTTTTCAGCAAGTACAGTATATTGGACTGAAGAGAAGCTACTGTTCTTGTCATTTTCTTAAGCATAGTTGAACTATATGTCCCGTGTGTGTAGGAAGCACAGTTTTTTGTTTTGAGCAAGCTCACTCTTCCGGCCCTATAGGAAGCACAGTAGAGTAGAAGAGTGCTCTTTTCTCAAAAGAAGAGAGTGTTTCTTGTAAGGCGAGCTAGTGTTTGTTTCCCATTTATAAACGGAGTTGAATCACATACAGTTTCTGGTCCTACGAGCAAGAGTTGTTTTCTGGTAAGGAAAGTCACTATTGTGCTCCCATTGCGATACACAGTACAAATAGCACTCGCTTCTCTTCCCCACAAGTACAGTGTATGAGACTGAAGAGAAGCCACTGTTCTTGTCAGTTTCCTAAGCAGAGTTGAACTAGATATGGCCTGTGTATGTAGGAAGCACAGTTCTTTTGCTTTGAGCATACTCACTCTTCTGGTACTATAGGAAACACAGTAGAGTAGAAGAGTGCTCTTTTTTCAAAAGCAGAGTGTGTTTCTTGTAGGGCAAGCTAGTGTTTGTTTCTCATTCATAAACAGATTTGAATCACATACAGATTCTGGTCCTACAAGCAAGAGTTGTTTTCTGGTATGGAAAGTCACTGTTGAGTTAGCAAATTCATACACAGGGCATATAGCACTCATGTCTGTTCCCAGTAAGTACAGTGTATTGGACTGAAGAGAAGCACTGTTCTTGTTAGTTTCTGAGCAGAGTTGAACTAGATATGGCCCTTTGTGTTGTTGAAGCACAGTTTTTTTTTTCTGAGCAAACTCACTGTTCTGGCCCTATAGGAAACAAAGTAGAGTAGATGAATGCTCTTTTCTCAAAAGCAGAGTGTGTTTCTTGTAAGGCGAGCTAGTGTTTGTTTCCCATTCATAAACAGAGTTGAATCACATGCAATTTCTGGTCCTACGAGCAAGAGTTGTTTTCTTAAGGAAAGTCACTATTTCACTCCCATTGCCATATACAGTGCAAATAGCACTCGCGTTTGTTCCAAGCAAGTACAGTGAATTGGACTGAAGAGAAACTACTGTTCTTGTGAGTTTCCTATGCAGAGTTGAAGTAGATATGGTACGTGTGTGTAGCAAGCACAATTCTGAGCAAGCTCAATCTTCTGGCCCTACAGGAAATAGTAGAAAAGAAGAGTGCTCTTTTCTCAAAGCAGAGTGTGTTTCTTGTAAGGCTATCTAGCGTTTGTTTCCCATTCATAAACGGAGTTGAGTCACATGGAGTTTCTAGTCCTATGGGCAAGAGTCATTTTCTTGTAAGGAAAGTCACTATTGTGCTCCCATTGCCAAACACAGTGCAAGTAGTACTCGCGTCTGTTCCCAGCAATTACAGTGTATTGAACTGAAGAGAAAGCAATGTTCTTGTCAGTTTCCTAAGCAGAGTTGAACTAGATATGGCCTGTGTTTGTAGGAAGCACAGTTCTTTGTTATGAGCAATCTCACGGTTCTGGCTCTATAGGAAACACAGAAGAGTAGAAGAGTGCTCTTTTCTCAAAAACAGAGTGTGTTTCTTGTAAGGCAAGCTAGTGTTTGTTTCCCATTCATAAGAGGATTTGAATCACATGCCGGGTCTGGTTCTAAAAGCAAGAGTTGTTTTTTTGTAAGGAAAGTCACTACTGTGCTCCCATTGCCATACACAGTACAAATAGCACTCGCGTCTGTTCCCAGCATGTACAGTGAATTAGACTGAAGAGAAGCCACTGTCTTATGAGTTTCCTATGCAGAGTTGAAGTATTTATGGCCCATGTGTGTAGGAAGCACAGTTCTTCGTTCTGAGCAAGCTCACTCTTCTGGCCCTAAAGGAAACACAGCAGAGCAGAAGAGTGCTCTTTTCTCAAAAGCAGAGTGTGTTTCTTGGAAAGCGAGTCAGCGTTGGTTTCC
Organism: Peromyscus eremicus; assembly: GCF_949786415.1. Lineage (NCBI taxonomy): Eukaryota > Metazoa > Chordata > Mammalia > Rodentia > Cricetidae > Peromyscus > Peromyscus eremicus. Next base: position 720,188 of record NW_026734303.1, read on the forward strand.
CATTCATAAACAGAATTGAATCACATGCAGTTTCTGTTTCTATGCGCAAAGTTGTTTTCTGGTAAGTAAAGTCACTATTGTACTACCATTGCCATACACAGTGCTAATAGCATGCGCATCTGGTCCCAGCAAGTACAGTATATTTGACTGAAGAGAAGCTACTGTTCTTGTCAGTTTTTTAAGCAGAGTTGAACTAGATATGGCTCGTGTGTTTAGGAAGCACATTTTCTTTTTCTGAGCAAGCTCACTGTTCTGGCCCTATAGGAAACACAGTAGAGTAGAAGAGAGTGATTTTCTCAAATCAGAGTGTGTTTCCTGTAAAGCAAGCTAGTGTTGGTTTCCCATTCATAAAAGGAGTTGAATCAAATGCAGTTTCTGGTCGTACGAGCAAGAGTTGTTTCCTGGAAAGTAAGTCACTATTGTGCTCCCATTGCCATACACACTGAAAATAGCACTCGCATCTCGTCCCAGCAAGTACAGTGTATTGGACTGAAGAGAAGACACAGTTCTTGTCATTTTCCTAAGCAGAGTTGAACCAGATATGTCTTGTGTGTGTAGGAAGCACAGTTCTTTTGTTTCGAGCAAGCTCACTGTTCTGGCCCTATAGGAAACTCATTAGAGTAGAAGAATGCTCTTTCCTCAAAAGCAGATGATGTTTCTTGTAAAGCGAGCTAGTGTTTGTTTCCCATTCATAAACGGAGTTGAATCACATGCAGTTTCTGGTCCTACGAGCAAGAGTTGTTTTCTGGTAAGGAAAGAAACTCTTGTGCTCCCATTATCTTACACAGTGCAAATTTCACTCGTGTCTGTTTCCAGCAACTAGTGTATTAGACTGAAGAAAAGCTACTGTTCTTGTCAGTTTCCAAGACAGAGTTGAACTAGATATGACTCATGTTAGTAGGAAGCACAGTGCTTTTGTCCTGAGCAAGCTCACTCTTCTGGCCTGATAGGAACACAGTTGAGTAGAAGAGGGCTCTTTTCTTAAAACCAGAGTGTGTTACTTGTAAGGTGAGGTAGTTTATTTTCCCATTCATAAACGGAGTTGAATCACATGCAGTTTCTGGTCGTAGGAGCAAGAGTTGTTTTCTGGTAATGAAAGTCACTAGTGTTCTCCCATTGCCATACACAGTGCAAAGAGCATTGGCGTCTGTTCCCAGCAAGTACAGTGTATTGGCCTGAAGGGAAGCTGCTGTTCTTGTCAGTTTCCTAAGCAGAGTTGAACTAGATATGCCCTGTGTTTAGGAAGTACAGCTCTTTTGTTCTCAGCAAACTCACTCTTCTGGCTCTTTAGGAAACACAGTAGAGTAGAAGAGTGCTCTTTTCTCAAAAGCAGATTCTGTTCCTTTTAAGGTGATCTAGTGTTTGTTTCCAATTCATAAAAGGAGCTGAATCACATGCAGTATTTGGTCCAATGAGCAAGAGTTTTTTTCAGGTAAGGAAAGTCACTATTGTGCTCACATTGTCTTACACAATGCAAATAGCACTCGCGTCTGTTCCCAGGAAGTACAGTGTATTGGACTGAAGAGAAGGCACTCTTCTTGTCAGTTTCCTAAGCAAAGTTGAACTAGATATGGCCCGTGTGTGTAGGAAGCACAGTTCTTTGTTATGAGCAATCTCACTGTTCTGGCCCTATAGGAAACACAGAAGAGTAGAAGAGTGCTCTTTTCTCAAAAGCAGAGTGTATTTCTTGTAAGGCGAGCTAGTGTATGTTTCCCATTCATAAACAGAGATGAATCACATGCAGTATGTGGGTTTACGAGCAAGAGTTGTTTTCTGGTAAGGAAAGTCACTATTTCGCTCCCATTGCAATATACAGTACAAATAGCACTCGCGTCTGTTCCCAGCAAGTACAGTTTATTGGACTGAAGAGAAGCTACTGTTCTTGTCAGTTTCCTAAGCAGAGTTGAACTAGATATGGTTCGTGTATGTAGGAAGCACAGTTCTTTTGTCCTGAACAAGATCATTGTTCTGGCCATATAGGAAACACAGTAGAGTAGAAGAGTGCTCTGTTCTCAAATCAGTGTGTGTTTCTTGTAAGGCGAGCTAGTGTTGTTTTCCCCTTCATAAACAGAGTTGAATTACATGCAGGTTCTGGTCCTACGAGCAAGCGTTGTTTTCTCTTAAGGAAAGTCACTATTATCCTCCAATTGCCATACACAAAGCAAATAGCACTCGTGTCTCTTCTCAGCAAGTACAGTGTATAGGACTGAAGGGAAGCTACTGTTCTTGTCAGTTTCCTAAGCAGAGTTGAACTAGATATGCCCTGTGCGTTGGAAGCACAGTTCTTTCGTTCTCAGCAAGCTCACTGTTCTGGCCCTATAGGAAACACAGTAGAGTAGAAGAGAGTTATTTTCTCAAAAGCAGAATGTGTTTCTTGTAAGCTGAGCTAGTGTTTGTTTCACATTCATAAACAGAGATGAATCACATGCAGTTTCTGGTCCAGCAAACAAGAGTTGTTTTCCGGTAAGGAACATCACAATTTTGCTCCCATTGCCATACACAGTGCAAAGAGCACTCGCGTCTGTTCCCAGAATGTACAGTGTATTGGACCGAAGAGAAGCTACTGTTCTTTTAAGTTTCCTAAGCATAATTGAACTAGATATGGCCCATGTGTGTAGGAAGCACAGTTGTTGTTTTTTTTTCTGAGCAAGCTCACTCTTCTGGCCCTATAGGAATCACAGTAGAAAAGAAGAGTGCTCTTTTCTCAAAGCAGAGTGTGTTTCTTGTAAGGCGATCTAGTGTTTGTTTCCCATTCATAAACAGAGTTGAATCACATGGAGTTTCTAGTCCTATGAGCAAGAGTTATTTTCTTGTAAGGAAAGTCACTATTGTGCTCCCATTGCCAAACACAGTGCAAGTAGTACTCGCGTCTGTTCCCAGCAATTACAGTGTATTGAACTGAAGAGAAAGCAATGTTCTTGTCAGTTTCCTAAGCAGAGTTGAACTAGTTATGGCACGTGTGTGTAGGAAGCACAGTTCTTTTGTTCTGAGCACAGTCACTGTCCTAGCATTATTCGAAACACAGTAGAGTAGAAGAGTGCTCTTTTCTCAATAGCAGAGTGTGTTACTTAAGGCAAGCTACTGTTTTTTCACATTCATAAAGAGAGTTAAATCACATGCAGTTTCTGGTCCGACTAGCAAGCGTTGTTTTCTGGTAAGCAAAGTCACTATTGCGCTCCCTGTGCCATACACTAGGAAAAGAGCACTCGTGTCTGTTCCCAGCAAGTACAGTGTATTGGACTGAAGAGAAGCTACTGTTCTTGTCACTTTCCTAAGCAGAGTTGAACTAGATATGGTCCCTGTGTGTAGGAAGTACAGTTCTTTGTTCTGATCATGCTAACTATTCTGGCCCTATGGAAAAACAGTGGAGTAGAAGAGTGCTCTTTTCTCAAAAGCAGAGTGTGTTTTTTGTAAGGCAAGCTAGTGTTTGTTTCCCATTCATAAACGGCATTAAATCACATGCAGTTTCTGGTCCTAAGACAAAGAATTGTTTTCTGGTAAGAAAGTCAGTATTGCGCTCCCATTGCCATACACAGTGCAAATAGCACTCACGTCTTGTTCCAGCAAGTACAGTGTATTGGACTGAAGAGAAGTTACTATTCTTTCTGTTTCCTAAGCAGAATGGAACTCGATATAGTCCGTGTGTGTAGGAAGCACATTTCATTGCCTGTGAGCAAGTTCACTGTTCTGGCCCTATGCAAACACAGTAGAGTGTAAGAGTGCTCTTTTCTCAAAAGCAGAGTGTGTTTCTTGAAGGCGAGCTAGTGTATGTTTGCCATTCCCAACCAGAGTTGAATCCCATGGAATTTTTATTACTATGAGCAAGAGTTGTTTTCTGGTAAGGAATGTCACAATTGTGCTCTCTTTGCCTTACACAGTGGAAGTAGCACTCGCGTCTGTTCCCAGCAAGTACAGTGTATTGGACTGAAGAGAAGCTACAGTTCTTGTTAGTTTCCTAAGCAGAGTTGAACTAGATATGTCTTGTGTATGTACGAAGAACAGTTCTTTTGTTCTGAGCACGCTCACTGTTCTAGCCCTATAGGAAACACAGTAGAGTAGAAGAGTGCTCTTTTCTCAAAATCAGAGTGTGTTACTTGTAAGGCAAGTTACTGTTTGTTTCCCATTGATAAACGGAGTTGAATCTCATGCAGTTTCTGGTCCTATGAGCAAGAGTTGTTTTCTCGTAAGGAAAGTCACTATTGTGCTGCCTGTGCCATACACTCAGAAAATAGCACTTGCGTCTGTTCCCAGCAAGTACAGTGTATTGGACTGAAGAGAAGGTACTGTTCTTTTCAGTTTCCTAAGCAGAGTTGAACTAGATATGTCCCATGTGTGCAGGAAGTACAGGTCTTTTTACTGAGCAAGCTCACTATTCTGTCCCTATATGAAACACAGTAGAGTAGAAGAGTGCTATTTTCTCAAAAGCAGAGTGTGTTTCTTTTAGAGCAAGCTCGTGTTTGTTTCCCATTCATAAATGGAGTTGAATCACAAGCAGTTAATAGTCCTACGAGAGAGAGTTGTTATCTGGTATAAAGGTCACTATTGCGCTCCCATTGCCATACACATTGCAAGTAGCACTCGTGTCTGTTCCCCGCAAGTAAAGTGTATTGGACTGAAGAGAAGCTACTGGTCTTGTCAGTTTCCTAAACAGAGTTCAACTAGTAATCGCCAGTTTGTGTAGGAAGCACATTTTTTTTTTTGTTCGGAGCAAGCTCACTGTTCTGCCCTATAGGAAACACAGTAGAGTAGAAGAGTGCTCTTTTCTCAAAAGCAGAGACTGTTTCTTGTAAAGTGAGCTAGTGTTTGTTTCCCATTCATAAACGGAGTTGAATCACATGCAGTTTCTGGTCCTAAGAGAAAAAATTGTTTTTGGTAAGAAAGTCACTATTGCGCTCCCATGGACATACACAGTGCAAATATCACTCGCGTCTTTTTCCAGCAAGTACAGTGTATTGGACTGAAGAGAAGTTACTTGTATGTAGGAAGCACTGGTCTTTTGCTGTGAGCAAGTTGTGTCCCCTTCTTCATTTCTAAGCTCTCATATGTCCTGAATTCATTGATCTTTATGTCTCCCCACACATGTTCCCATGGCAACCCCAAACCTAACAGGGAGAGTATTAGACGGAAGACAGTGTGCCCTCCTGCCTCTTCATTTTCCTTCAGGATGGCACCTTTAGAGGTAAGGTCCTTCCCTTGTGCAGATTTGCATGGAGCTCCTTCTTACTAATTACAGGTTTTCTGCAGTGAGCATCTGTTTGCTGTGAGAAAGTTTCTCTGGAAATAAGCAGGTATAAAGATGACAGGTTGAAGCCAAGGAATGTTCTGTGCTGAAGGTATAAACAGAGCCTGCACACTGCAGTGTTGTGTAGATACCACTAGAGGACCTCATACAGTTCGGTTCCAAGGTTGCTGAGTTGCCTGGCAACTAACTGTTCAAGGCCATGCTTATCTCTCCTGAACTGTGACTCTGACATTGCTATGCTGCTATTTTTTTTTTCAAAATAATGTATCTGAACTTTTGGAGAAATGTGCTGGGTTTTTTTTGTTTGTTTTTTTGTTTTTGTTTTTAGTTTAGGTGTATATTTCTCAGTTCAATCTCTAGCAATTTTTAAAGGCTGAGAAAAAATCCAGGGCCAGCTGCTCTCTGGCCCTTCTCTCTTGAGGAAGAAAGGGATAAGCTCAGCTGAAATGTAAAGTTGATTTTCCAGCTGAGTAGAGCTGGTGGGGACTCAAATGCTGGCATGGCAGGTCCCCACCAGGCCTGTGTTTCAGCTGCCTTCCTCTCCTAGGTCTAAAAAACTCCAACATGATATAGAACAGGCCACAGCCCAGGGTCAGAGCCTGCTGCAAACAAACCTGCTTCAGCAGGAACACTAAGTGAACCAGTCAAAAGAGCCACCATTGACTCCTATCCCCTGCAACAACGGCATTCATGGGGTGGTCTTTCTTCCTTCACATTGGTGTCCATGAGTGAATAGGCCCTGGTTTTGTCTAGGCCATGGCAGAGTTAGGATGCTTATGGGAATAATTGCCATTCTTTCTCTTGACAGCACCACTTAAGAGAACTCCACTCTAGCATCAACACCTCCTCAACAAAAGACATCTTGTAGCTCTGAACTAACCAGTGAGGAAAATCTCAACCTACCAGCAAGGGATCCATGTGTCTGTTGGTACATTATTCCAGGAGAAAATAAATCATCAGAAAGAAGCTTGAGCTACAGAGGACCTGCCAAGATTACTCAGAACCCAGACATCTATTAACAAGTGGCCCTCAAACGTAGCACAGCAGCATGGGGATGGTATGTTGGTGAGCCAGAGTTACTCTGTCAGTTTACTCTCCATGTCTTTAGTAAGCTGTCTGAGACCTCCACATGTGGTGAGAAATCTGACAAGAAAGCCAGCATGGCTGTCATGCTGTTATCTATACATACCACATGGAGAAGAATAGGATTCCCTCCCCAGGGCAATGCTGAAGCCAACTCCATGTGACATGAAAGTGTTGCTGAAGATGACGCACTGCAGATACTACAGCACTCCATCATACCTATGTTAGTCAGTCATCAGATCTTCCATAAAGAAAATGACTAGGGATTCTCCAGTGTCACAGCCTGGATTGGCATGACTGGTCCTGAGAAAGAACTTATAGAGGAGGTCTGAGTCATCTTTGGTGCTTTGGAAAGCCAAATGTACTCCATTGATTCGTTGAGTCTAGAGTAGAAGAATATTTGTAGCTTATGTTTTTGGATGGGTCTTTTCTTTGCTGGGGTTTTGTTTGCTTGGTGTTTTTAGTTTAGTTTAGTTATAAATTTTGTTATTTTTTGTTAATTCTTTTATTCTTGTCAGTGTTTTAATAGTTGGTAAATATATACACTACATTTACTGACTGCCTTTTAAAAGTCCCCACTGAAGACTTTTTATGAATAAAAAAGCAATTTCCAATTCTTCACTTTTACAGCTCTTCTTTATTCAGGCATGGTGTTGCACTCCTGTAACTTCAGAACTCAGAGGCAGAGATGAATCTCTGCAAGTTCCAGGAGCCTTGGCTACAAAGTGAATTCCCATCTAACCAGGCCTACATAGGGGGTTTACACATTGAATGTGGATGGCATGATCTACTCCAGTCTTCATGGTCTAGCCTTTATGTTAACAGCCAGATTTAGAGAATGTAACAATGATGAGCTTCTGGAAAGAAAGGAATCTCCTTTCTGCACTACATTAGTCCTTTCCCCATGCCCTTTCACAATTGCCCTTTGTGGTTCTGGGATAGCAAAACAGTGAAAGTGGCCTTGAAATGCATGAACAAAGTTTACCACTACCCACAGCAGAGGAGAACTGCTGAGCTGGAAGTGTGAATACTGGAGATGCCTTCTGACCTCTCACTCCTTTAGCATGACTGTTGCATTGGGGAGATGTAGAGTAATGACCTGCTCTGGCACTGTCATCTGCTTCCATTAAGAATATTGTGAACAAAGTCTGAAGGATTCATTCCAATCTCTGAAATGGTTTTTCCCGTTGGTTTATGACACAAAACATTTCATAAAATTCCATAAGGCTGTCTCAGATAGGTTACTCAGAATACCAATTCCATCTGCTAAATTTAAGAAGTATGAGTTTGGGGTTTGGGGAGATGGTTCAGTAGTTAAGAGCATTTGGGTTTGGTTCCCAGCACACATAAGGGGGCTCATATCCATCTGAAATTCTAATTCCAGAGGACCCAATGCCTTCTTCTGACCTCCGTACCAAGCATGCCTCTGGTACTCAGATATACATGCAAGCAAAACATTCACACACTCATATACATTAAAGTAAAATAGGTAAGTATTACCAACTAACTTAATGCTACTTGGCAGATGAAAAGCTTCAGCTATTTTTTTTTCAAGACAAGGTATCTCGGTGTAGCTTTGTGCCTTTCCTGGAACTCACTTGGTAGCCCAGGCTGGCCTTGAACTCACAGAGATCTGCCTGGCTCTGCCTCCCGAGTGCTGGTATTAAAGGCGTGCACCACTACCGCCGGGCTACTTCATCTATTTTTACTTTTAAATATTATCTCCAGATTTTTCTCAGGCTATATCAGAATTCAGTATCCTACTTTGGCATCAAATATCAAGTTTGTTTATTTTATTTTTTTCTAATAAAACTAAATTTATTCAATATCCTACAGTAATGGCTTTGATAATAACTATCCAAGAGTATAAAAAGTTTAAGACATATTTGTAGAGTTAATATATTAATACAAAGTGCATGCCTAAATACAGTAAGTTTATAGGCAGAGAGTTGAGTGGGAGAAGACTGCAGTTGAGGTCTAATAATAAATATATAAATGCAGAAATAGAGATGCTCAATCATTGGGCACTCTGTGCATATGGTGGCTTATACTAGGTAGGTTTTTCACAAAAGGAAGAAGCACACTAGGTAAAACTATAAAACTACAGGTTGTCATAAAAACTGTGGCTCTCCTTGTTGTGAAACACTAACAGACTTTAACAATCCAGTTTTCATAATAATCACGAGTGACAGAATACTAAGGCAGCATGTACCCTTCCCTCTACAATATGTCTGACATGGAAGTATTGTTTTTTCCTGAATTTTGAGAAGAAGCCATTGGACAGCTTCAGGAGTGTTCTACGGAGAAACCTTCTCTGAGATCTTAATGTGAGGCATTCCATTCAGCTACCTGGATGTTCAGAAGCCCAACTCCAAGAAACCAACTCAACTAACCAATTCAATCTCAATATACAACTCTTCTCTTTAGCCTACTTTAAATAGTGGGAGAAAAGCAACAAAAGCCCAAATCCTAATAAGGTCAAGACAAGGCAAAGGGCTACTCTATAGATAAAACCTCCACAAAAATCAACTGAGGAAATCCAGAGATAGAACTGAATCATACAGATTTCAGTGAGTTGCAGTCATGTAGCAGCAATGTCAATTATTTATACACTGCAAGTTTTCTAAGCAATGTCCCTCAAGCAGCATCAGCTATGCCCAGTGCATCCCCAGGACTTACACATTCTAATAAGTGGTTTCTAACCACGTGTTCTCTACTGTATGGTGATGTTTTGATACTATCTGTATAGGACCTCTCCCATCCTACAGATTTGCCTTCCCCCAAAGGAGCTCTGGTTCTGTTTTAGAAGATTCACATAAAGTCTTCTTATCAAATATGAAGGGAGGTGACACGATGCTACCTGTGTGTTCAGAAATTGCTTCCTCCTCCAAGCTATTTGGAGAAATCTCAGTCTCCCCTGCTTAATAGTCAGTAGTACAGGTCTGAATCATCAGAAGTTTGGTAATGCTGAAGCATTCCAAAATTTTTAGCTGTCTCTAGAGGCAGGCCATGCTACTGAATTATGACAAATTATCATGAGGAAAAATAAGTGTAGCCAGACATTTTAAAATGCCTCAACCAGGCTGGGCGGTGGTGGGGCACGCCTTTAATCCCAGCACTTGGGAGGCAGAGCCAGGCGGATCTCTGTGAGTTCGAGGCCAGCCTGGGCTACCAAGTGAGTTCCAGGAAAGGCGCAAAGCTACACAGAGAAACCCTGTCTCGAAAAACCAAAAAAAAAAAATGCCTCAACCACAACCTTTCCACAGAAAGACTAAATTACATATGGTTTATCATAGAAAAATGGCACCTCTGGCCCCTGAAATCCCCTAATTTCATTCATTTGGGGGTATTAAACAAGCAAAAACACTTAACTAGTACTTTACAACAGCATTCAGCTTTCCTATGAAATACTCTTAAATATTATGTACACTTTTTTTTCCTGCAGTAAGCTAGACACTGGCTTCTGAGTTTGTTGGATGGGGAATGGGTAACACATTAAAACTGTTATATAAAATGTCTTTTGGCAGAATAATAGGTATCCAAGTTAAAAATAGGAGGGTCAGTTTGTTACTTTGTGGACTTTTCAAAGTTGAAATCAATCTTTGTTCCCTTCTACTGAACCTCAATAACTACTCCTGAGTGGAGATGGGCAGAGGTGCCAGCCCCTCCTCCTCAGGCTTCTCAGCAGCTGCTTGCTTTGTGCTGCAGCAAGGCTTGAAGAGATGGGTGTCAATGAGGACTTCGCCAAAACTGCCCTTAAAGATGATCCCACAATATATTTTCTGTCTTTTCCAGTAGGTAATATGTAAAAAGGAAAAACTGGAGTCTTCTTAGAGCTGGAAGCCATCTCTATATCTGAGCCTTGATCTGACTGGTTACTGAAGCAGAGACTGGGCTGGAGAGGCACTTGAGGTGCTATGAGCATCAGGATTGTGGTGTTTAAATTCCTTCCACAGTTTACTCATGTGATTGCTTTTCATCCTGTTTCCAGATAGAGTTCTCACTTTTTTTGTTTTAAATGTTGCCTTTAGACTGGGTCCTGCCCTTGCATCTACCACATGATTCCAGTTTTGTTGTTTTTTTTTGTTGTTATTTTGTTTTTGTTTTTTGTTTCGCTTTGTTTTTCTGGATCAGGTGGCGACTTCTTCCATCTTTCCACAAGCAACACACAGACACTGCAGATGTCATGTGCAACCCAAAATAGCTCTGAAAATCCTTTTTGTAATGTTTACTGTCCATGAACCAAGAGCTAGAAGACTTGGCTCTGCAGATACAACAGTCCTCTGTTCTTCAGTGCACCTTTGGTTTGTGAAAACCAAACATATTTCCTTCTGGGCAATAGCTTCCATGTGCAGCAGCATCCACACAGGGCAGGCTGCACTGAGAAAACCCCTGCAAGCACTCACTGTGCCCACAGTGAATCCAGCAAGTTTGCTGATTTTATATGATGCCTAAGTTAAAAAAAATTCTAAAACCTACCGAAATGTTATAGCCTAGAGCAGTAATGAAACAAAAATGCTAAGGCAGATTAATGATAAAAAAAGTCAACGTTTATATACTTGTCAAAATTCTTAAAGTGGTAGTGTGGAGCTATTTTAATGGTTGTAGCAAAAGAGATGAAGTCGAACCACAGGGGAAAAAATGAGTTTGATGGGATATACTTCATAGTTCTCATTCATTGTTTGCTCCTCATTATGCAATTTATTTTAAAAGAACAAAAACAACTCCCCATATTTATAACACTTTTATTATCTCCCTCTATTTTGTAGTCAGAAGGTCCTATGGTATATACCTGTGGTTACTTTACCATGATATGGACCATGTGGAAGACAGAAACAATGAAGATGATTGAGGAACAAAGAAATGAAAATGTTTTCATCAGCTCCTATTTAGACATCAAAAACAATCCATATTATGAGGTGTGGTGGTGCATGTCTTTAGTCCTAGCACTAGGAAGGCAGAGGCAGGACGCAGTGTTTTACACACACCCCAATTGTTAGTTTCTGCCACGCCGCAGCAGCCTGCATCTGCTGCTGCCACCACAGCAGTTACGTCATCACTTTTCATCGGGTTCTTTCCACCCTCAGCTCTGCCACACGTGCAGCCTTAAAAATGCCCGCCAGGCACAGCTCACTCCCTTTCCATCTCTGCCTTTTTCACATCTCTTTGCTTCTCCTCTCTTGCCTCTTCTTTTCTCTCTTGCGTCTCTTCTTCCTCTTGTCATTCTGTCTCTCTCAAGTCCCCACTCCCACACAGCCCTTCACACTTCCACTCACCATTCCCCAATGAACCTCTTTGCACTAACTGTTGCTGGGGCTGTGTGTTGCTTAGTGGCATACCTTGGCAGGACCTGCTGAAAGGTACTCAGTATCACCTTGCTTTCTTTTTTATTTATCATTTCACCAATTACTTAATTTAGTTTATGTGTTTGTGGGTGTGGGATAGGGAGAGGTATGCATGTGGAGTTAAGAGGACAACTCTTTGGAAGTCTTTTTGAGAGGATGCCAGGGTTGCAGCCATCTTAGAGAAGGGTCAGACAGGGGACAACAGGCCCTTGGATAAATTGTTCTTAAAAACCCACCAGATGATCTGCTGCCCCTTCACCTCTAGACAATTAGGAGCTGCACACCAGGCATTTCCTGCCATAACCTAAAGGACATGCTATAACATAACTGGCATAATAAACAAAGCACCAGATATGTCCTCTGAGATGTTTTCTGCTGTTACAGATTGTATACCATAGCTGTCATAGGGAATGAGTTTCCTGCAGATAAAAATGGGATGTCTAACTATCAGAGGAAATGGATCTGCTGGTCAAATGGATACAATAACATAGATTGCTAGAGGATAGGGCAATTTCCTTTCAGTTGCAACTCTCCAATCAGTTCACACCAAGCATCTCTAACCTGACGTAAGCACCAGTCTTGAGCTTGTAATGGTATAGAGTTGGAATTCCCCTAGATCTCCTACCCTAACCATTAGAAAGCCCTGGTTGAGTGCTACTCAGGGTCTCTCCTGCTCTGCTGCATCAGATGGATGGAGACGCCCAAGTTAACTGGCAGCAATAAAAAGACTTTGCAGAATTTGGTCTCTTGGTGGGACTCAAGGTACAACATGTTCCATCCCGCTACCTTGTGGGATTTCAGGGTTGAACATAAATTCTCTGGTCTGCTTGGAAATGCCTCTTCCCAATGAATGTTGCTAGTCCTCAAACAGTTTCATGAAGAAGAACTCTTTTCCCAATTTTATTTAAATTCCAAGTAAAGTTTTTCTGCCTTATTGTTGAATTTCAGATTTGATAGAGGAGCTGACAAGATGGTTCAGCTGGTAAATTAGGCACTCGTCACCAAGCCTGATGATCTGAATTCAGTCCTTGGGACCCACATTTGGGGGGGCAGAGTACCAATCCCTTACATTAGTTTCTGACCTCTATACATGTACTGCACATGCATGTCACACAAGTGCACAGAAATAATAATAAATAATAAATCTAATTTAAAATTGATGGAGAATATTGTTATGCCTATCTCACAGAATTTTAAGTTTTACTGGAGCTGTATGTCAATAAAAATTATGTTGATTTCTATATTTTATAAACCCAAAATCTGTGTTAACTTTGTATTAAGATTAAAAAAAATATGCTTCCAAATTTATTTAACTCAGTTGTGCTCTGTTATTAGCTGCCTATGTCTAAACATGAAAAAGAGTACCAGACTCTAGTTACAGAGATTATAATGCAGGACTAACACTTGCCTCTAAAACAAACATGTTTTTGTCAGATGACTTGCAGGGTGCACAGTCAGAAACTGAGCCCAAACAAAAATCCAGCATCTTTCCAAAGAATCCATTAAGGCCCAGGAGCTAACTAGAGCAAGTATACAAAAATGCTTTGAACTCAAGGTGAGGTCAAGGTCACTGGGTCTTATGAAGGCAGCACAGTGTGATTGATGGCACAGAACTCAGAACCTGGAGGTAAGGCTGGGTGTCCAGAGCCAGGGCTTTGCTAGCCTTGTTCTCAGGCATTCACTCAACCTCCCAGCTTTCATTTCAGATGGTGAGATGAGAATTGTTACAGTTGACCACCTTCCTTCTTTGTGATTGTGAAGAGCATTAAGAGTTCTAACAGCAAATGACCACCATTGTTAATTGTTAATTATATGCTAATTGCAAGCTGAATGTTCCTTTTATGAAATGCTTGGGATCAACAGTTTCAGAATTCACAGCATTTCATATTTCAGATGTTTTTTAGATGTGAAATGCCCAATCAACCAGTGCAAGGTAAGCATGGGGTGCACGGGGTGGTGGTGGTGGTGGTGGTGGTGGTAATTTCAGTTATATATAGAGAGAGTGAATTGAATTATGTCAGTACTCACTTTTGACGAGATTTATTTAACAAGTTTCAGACACGCTTCAAGGTATGGAATCTTCTGTGCCAAGCACAGCAGCACACATAAAAGAAAGAAATCCTCAGGTTTAAGATCAGCCTGGGTAGCTAGACTTAAAACGAAAAGAGGACGAGATAGACAGACAGACAGATAGATAGATAGATAGATAGATAGATAGATAGATAGATAGATCGAAGGTGTAATACTGAGGTGCAGATTGCTTTGGAAACCTTGGCCTACTGTGTCTACCAGTTCATGCCCTATGGAGCTAAGTGATATGGTAGAAGCCATTAGGGCTGAATTGTCAGGAAGGCATGTCTTGAGAGAGAAGTGATAACCAAAGCCACTGAGACAGAAATTCCTGAATTATAGATCTGTTAGCCTCATATTTTTATTTACTTAGTTTATGTGTCCAAGTGTTTTACCTAATGTGTGTCTGTGTGCCATTTACATGCTTGGTGCCTATGAAGTCCAGAGCAATGCCCCTGGACCTGGAGTTACAGGCTGCCATGAGCCATCAGGAACTGAACCTGGGTCTTCTGCAAGAGCAGCCAGTACTTATAGCCACTGATCCATCTCTTCAGCCCCCCATTAGCTCTATTATAATTGAGATTTAATTATTTTTGTCTTCTGATTCGATGTAACCCTGATCTAACTAATGTTAGTGTGATGGTGTGTAGACACACATGCAGGCAACACTTTGTACACATAAAATAAATCTTCTTTTTCCTTCTTTTTTAAAGAAAAACACAATCCAACATGATGGCATGACTTTAGTCCCAGACCTCAGGGAGCTCTATGGTTGCTTAGGTGGTTTCTGCAAGGAGTAGGTTTTAGTTTTCCTCTTCCACCCTTATGGTGATATTTTATTTGTGCTGAAATGTGATTTTATTTGTATGTTAATAAATGAAGTTGCCTGGGGGTCAGAGCTAATAGCAAGCCATAGCAGAAGTCTGGCAGTCGTAGCACATGCCCTTAATCCCAATCACATGACAGGCAGATCTCTGTGTTTTCAAGAACACCACCAGCACGGAGACACACGTCTTTAATCTCCATAACAACCATAGAAGACCTGGAGTTCTGTATAGACAGGTAGTGATGAGAAGGTCATGTGGTTGGGTTTACAACCAATGAGAAGGCAGAACAGAAAGTCAATAAAAAGACAGACACACAGGAAGTAGGTCTCTTTCTCAGGGGAAGGATGGCAGCCTCAGTGAGGGGTAAGAAGACGGTTTTAGTCTCAGTTCTTAGCAACTGCTCTGATCTCTTGGGCTTTTAACTCTGCATTTGGCTCTGTGTTTCTTATTTAATAAGACCGTTACATCGACACACCCTGCTGTCTCTTTATTTCCTAGGGAGGGTCCCCTGCTCCAGTGGTGAATGAGAAGGGCATGAACCACAACATCACCCCCACCGTGCTCCTTCTTGCTTTACCTGGGGTAACTGGCAGCCTGGCATCCACTGTTGCTTGTTGTGCTGTTGCTGTTTGTAAGCTTTGAAGACTTATGCCAGTGTAGAAATTTGGTGTCCTCTTAAGTTCAAAGCAATATGTATAGAAAACAAGCATATCTTGAGAATGCCACAGGAAGTCAGCTGCCAGGACCTCCACAGCACACAGGAGCACAGGCCCATCGAGATGGCTGGGTGTTGAAGGCAGTCCAACAGATGTGCCATTAAATTCTCATGTCTGATAAATGTGACTGTCCCCTATTAAACAAATCCTTCTTGTCCTGTATACACAGTTTCAAGACTCCTGCATCTTTCTCTGACCTCTAAGCAAGTACATCAAAGGTCAAGTGGCTTGATCTCTGACTGTTCCATAACAGGTTTCTGTACCAGCTGCTGGAAAGCCACCTGAAGGAAGGAGCAGCATATTGCCAAGGACCAAAGGCAGGGCCTGGCTGGGGCTTGGGGGTTGGCATTCTGGCATCAGACAAGGAGGTGTCAGGCCTCCCCAAGAGCAAGCAAGACAACCTCTCACAGACATGTCCACAGTCCAGCCTAATCCAGACAACCCCTCACTTCCCAGGTGATCCTAGATTGTGTCAGGTGGACAATGAAAACTGACCATCAAGGGGTCTCAGTCAGAAAGGATATGATTCAAGTGTTTGTGACAGGAGCATGGGGCAGTGTGAATGAGGGCACAGCCATATGTCCAAGGAACTACTTGCAGAACCAGGGACCAGGTGGGGATTGGCCAGGAGCTACTGTTTGCTGTTGGTTTAGGGGCTCTGCAGAAATTAGAGCCCACTGGGTACCTGACATCTGGGCACTTAGGAGTTGGAGATAGGAAGATCAGGAGCTCAAAGTCATCCTTGGCCACACTGGGGAGATTTAATCCAGTCTGGGTCACATGAGACCCTACCTCAAAAAAAAAAAAGCAACAAAAAATTCTCCAGGTGGGGATGAGAGCAGCGCATGAGTCTGGCTAGGATTTTCTCATGTCACTGAGTGAGGGCTGTGATTGAATCTGGGCCAGTCAGGGTCCAGGACCTGCCTGGATTAAACAGGGTGCTCATCTAACAGTGACGATGACTGGTTAGGGATGTGTGCAGACATTTTATTTGGATTTTCGTCATTGGTGGATGGAACTACAGCTGCTGGTTGAACCCTTGGTGGACACAGCAACCCTGGAGAGGCCCTGACTAGCCCAGATGTCAGCAGTACCAAAGCTGAGGAACTACTTTTATCTTATTTCATTTTGTCATCATAGATAGTTGTTCCTCGCACCTTGGCATGTGTGGCATCAGAGGACAACTCTGTGGAGTTCTTCTCTCCTTCCAGATTCCTGTGCATTCCCCAGATTGAGTCCATCGTCAGGCTTAACAGGCAAGGAAGGGCCTTTATGGGCTGAGCCAGCCAACCCATCCCAGTGTTTTTTGGCTTTTGGTTTTTGTTTTGTTTTTTGTTTGTTTGTTTGTTTGTTTGGTTTGTTTGTTTGTTTGTTTTTTGATACAGAGTCTCATGCAGCCCAGACTGGCCCAGAAGTTGCCTTGCATCTGAGGGCAGCTCTGAATTCCTGAGTGCTGGGTTGGGTCTTGAGCACAGGAGCTACTTACTTCATAGCTCCAGAAGTTAGTAGCTCCTGTGTTACTGTGAAGTTTCTTAACGGTTTCCTTGCATAGCATGGTTGTAAAAGCAGTAAAATAGAGCCCCTCCCTACCTCTTTATAGGTCACCACTTTGAACAGATTTATCTTTATATCTAGGAATTACTTGTTGTGGTTTACGGGTTATGATCATCCCAAGACTTGCTAGCAGGGCTCCATCTTCAGCACCACAAAGAAGAAACACTTAGCCTAGTGGCATCCATGGTCCCTTTAGTCTGTTTAGAATGCCTGTGCCTGGGGAGTTGACAGGGTTTGTTGTTTGTTTTTGAGACAAGGTCTCACTGTGTGGCCCTGGCTGTCCTGTAACCCATAGAGATCCAACTGCCTTTGCCTCCTGAGTCCTCTAAAAGTAAAGGTGTGGGCCACTAAATTATGCTTGGCAGTAATTTGCTCTTCTGAGAAAGAATTTGTTGGGGCTAGAGAGAAGGCTCAGCAGATCTTAGAAGGCTGGAGAGGTGGCTCAGAGATTAAGAGCACTGGCTGCTCTTCCAGAGGACCTGAGTTCAACTTGTAGAACCCACATGGCAGCTCACAACCATCTATAATGAGATCTGGTGCCCTTTTTGGCCTGTAGTGATACATGCAGGCAGAACTCTGTATACATAATAAATACAATCTTAGAAAAAATGGAAGGGTAAGTCTCTGTTTGTTTGCTTGCTTGCTTGTTTTTCATGACACCTGGCTGTTCTGAAACTAGCTCCATAGACCAGGCTGGCCTTGAACTCATAGAAATCTGCCTGCCTCTGGCTCCCAAGTGCTAGGATTAAAGGTGTGTGCCACCACCTGGCAAAAAAAAATAGATCTTAAAGAAATAAAAAGATTCCCCCCACCCACCCAACTCCCAGCCCGTGAGATGGCTCAGCCATTAAAGGCACTGCCTGCATGCCTGGTGCCCTGAGTTCAGTCCCTAGGACCAGCCTAGAAGGACCTCAGCCCACAACAGTCTCACTCACCACAGTAAATAACTTCCTAAAAACAAGACACTTAAAGAGGCTTATTGAGCTCATGCTTCTGTAAGTCTGTGCACAAAGACAAGAGAATTGAGGAGCTGCCCCTCACCTCAGCCACGGGGCTCACAGGCACAAGAGTCCAGCACCCACACAGCCTGGAAGAAACAGTCCTGGGGGCCCCAAGCAGTACTGTACCAAGAGGTGCAGGCCCAATGGCACTGACAGTGACATTCTTTGGGCAGAAGACAGCTGGGTGATGATGGGAAAAGGAAACCTGCAGTCCACCATGCTGGATGGGCACGGCACAGCTCCTCCTGACCTAGACCTTTCAGCCATCAATGGTAAGTAGTTTCTTTTAGCCCTTCAGCAGCTGAGGTTGTAAGGATGGTCCACAACCTTAGAAAGCCCTTGTTGCCAGTTTGACTCACTGCTGTGAGAAGAATCTGTGCCTTTCATGCACACCAGGCCTAGGATTGTGGGTCCCAGTGTGTTCTCAACTGACAGTGTGGGTCAGTTCCCTCCTGCCTGGTGGGGTGGCAGGTCCCAGGCAGGGTGACTGTACCAATTACAGGTCACAGGCCAGGTGGTGGTAACAGGTGTGGGTCCCAGGCAGGGTGGTGGTAACAGGTGTGGGTCCCAGGTGGGATGACAACAGCAGGTGCGGGTCTCAGGTGGGATGACAGCAGCAGGTGTGGGTCTCAGATGAGGTGGCCTCAGCAGGTGCAGGTCCCAGTTGGGATGACAGCAGCAGGTGTGGGTCTCAGATGAGGTGGCAACAGCAAGTACAGGTCCCAGGCAGAGTTACAGCAGCAGGAACAGGTCCCAGGCTGTGCTTCTGTCATAAAGGGCATGAGGGCCTGGGTGCTGGGGTTGAGGGTGACATCTTCCTCTTGTGACAGTCTGAGTCATGAGTCAAGAGGCACCTGTTATGTTCTTGGTCACTTATGGTAGCACAAGCCTGAAGCCCCAAGCTGGGGCAGGAAGATTGAGTCTTAGGCCAACCTAGACTACATCTCCAAAAATCAAGTGAAAGACTCTTTTTTAAATAAATAAAATGGGTCTATTTTAGACAAAAGCATGTTCAGGGAGGCTCCCCAGCTAGACAAGACAATGTCAAAGAAAGCTAACTTCAAGTCCTTTACCACCCCTCAGAGAAAGAGAACCCTTTACAAGAAGAGACAGGTAAGTACAGAGGTATTGGGCAGTGGGTAGTTCTGACTCTCAGCACCTAAGGCTTCAGGTCAGAGGCAGTCAGTCCTCCTCTAGGAAAGAGGCCAGGACTATGGTGCCCATGAGACCTGCTCAGGTGAGTGTGTTCATATACTGAGTGGGGTAGGGGATACCCATACAATTTCCAGGCAAGTATAGACCTGGCTCCACCCCCAACCCCTCTGACACTATTTCCATTTGAACCTATAAAGTACACAGAGGTTGGGGGTTCTGCCATACCCGGAAGAGCCAGGTGAACATGGCTTACTGAGAACTGAACAGCTGGGCCCTGCAGGATCTGCAGCAGACCATGGACATGATGGAGTTGCAGATGCTGCTGACCCTGCTGTCTGTATGAGTAGCTTAGATGGACCTCATGAGCACCAGTGTGTCTTCTGCCATCTCCCCCACCCCACCTGAGTTGGTCTTGCACCCACAGATGAAAGAGAACATGATTCTGCTGGAGAAGGATGAGAAGGACTTGGCAGCCATGTGCTGTGAGGAGAGGCTACAGGACAGGTGCTGGAGATGCAGCACTAGCTGCTGCTCTAGCAGAAAGACCAGGAGCAGAATGCCATCCTGGATGCACAGGTGGGTCTGAACATGCTCCTGAAGCCAGGGGTGCATGAGGAAGCAAGGATCAGGGTGTCACTGCTGTGGGATGGTCTATATGTCAAGTGTGTTGCTGATTGGTCAATAAATAAAACACTGATTGGCCAGTGACCAGGCAGAAAGTATAGGCGGGACAAGGAGGAGAATAAAACTGGGAAGTGGAAGGCTGAGTCAGAGACACTGCCAGCCACCATGATGACAAACAGCATGTGAAGATGCCGGTAAGCCACGAGCCACGTGGCAAGGTATAGATTTATAGAAGTGGATTAATTTAAGCTGTAAGAACAGTTAGCAAAAAGCCTGCCACGGCCATACAGTTTGTAAGCAATATAAGTCTCTGTGTTTACTTGGTTGGGTCTGAGCGACTGTGGGAGTGGCAGGTGAGAGAGATTTGTCCTGACTGTGGGCCTGGCAGGAAAACTCTAGCTACAAATGGTGCCCAACGTGTTGGCAAGAGTTTCCACCTAAAACCTGAGAAAAGATTCTAAAATGGAGCTAAAAACAGCTTCCTAATTGTCTCTCTCAAATGAGCAGCAGCTGCCGGTTTGAGCTACTGGCGGGTTCCTGGCATGTGTGCTCGACCTGCAGTATGGCGGGAATGAGGCCTCTGCAAGTGGCACATTAAGCTGTGTGGTGGATTTAGCCTTTGCTAGTACAAAACAAAAAAAGAGGTTTCTGGGCTACACGCTGCTTGGATAAAAGCATAGACCCAAGATAGCTTCCAGAGCTGGCAGTAAACTACCACTGCCATGTTGGGAAGCTGAGGTGGGCGGAGCCAGCAGCCACAGCTGCTGCAGTTTAAAGCAAAAGATTCACAGTAAGACAGATTCAGATGTAATAGTTTACAATTTGTGTAAAATATATGTAGGCTTGAAAGAGACAAAATAGGTGATATATAGAGTTATAGAAACAAATACATAGTTTTAAAAAATAAAGTCTTTAAAGAGACAGTAAATGTAGTATAAAAAATAAGCCACGTAAAAATGGATATTACACAGAGAATCTGGATTGTGTTGTCTTTGGGATTCTTAACTGCAGAGAGATATTTGATTGTAAAAGAAGCTGAGTTAAACCAATATGCATTTTTAAAGACATCTTGACTCCAAAATTTGGATGTAAGGGTATGTTACTTTGGAAAGGAGACTCTGCCTTTGTTCCCACAGAAAGCCAGAGGCTGTGGATTTGTTCAAGATTAAGATACATCAGGTTTGACCAGCCAAGACCCCCTGAAAGGTCTCTGATGACACCATGGCCCAGATGATCCAACATCCAGAAAGATTTGAAGGCAACTGGCTCAGACGATACACCCTCATGGACTGTTCCATAATCCTAAAATTTTCTTTGTATCCCCATAAGATACAGCGCCCCCCTCCAGCAGGAAGTAGTAAGAGAAGCTACGCCCAAATTCCCATATTATATGTAATTTTACTTTGTTAAGGTTAAAACCTTCCTTTTTGAAATAAAAAAAAAGGGGGGGGAGTGCTGTGGGATGTTCTGTATGTCAAATGTGTTGCTCTGATTGGTCAATAAATAAAACACTGATTGGCCATTGGCTAGGCAGGAAGTGTAGGCGGGACAAGGAGGAGAATAAAACTGGGAAGTGGAAGGCTGAGTCAGAGAGACACTGCCAGCCGCCAAGATGACAAACAGCATGTGAAGATGCCAGTAAGCCATGAGGCACATGGCAAGGTATAGATTAATGGAAATGGATTAATTTAAGCTGTAAGAACAGTTAGCAAGAAGCCTGCCATGGCCATACAGTTTGTAACCAATATAAGTCTCTGTGTTTACTTGGTTGGGTCTAAGCGGCTGTGGGACTGACAGGTGAGAGAGATTTGTCCTGACTGTGGGCCAGACAGGAAAACTCCAGCTACAATGATCCTCCTGCCTCAGGTTCCCAAGTTGCTAGGTTTAGAAACATGCACCACTATTCCCGATAAAATGTATTACTCAAACTGGGTGGTGAGATCTATGTATTTGCTTGTATAAGGTATATGAAATTGAAGTTTATATAGCTACTGCCAGGTTGCTCTGTCTAGAAGCATCTGCAGAGCTCAAAATGTAACATAGGTCTATTTTCCAGTTTCCTGTCTCAAACTTTACTCTTGTGCCTTTCATACGGTCCTACTGATAATGAGTGGAAGTTGGCAAGAACAAAGCTCTGGATGAGATACTTTGATGAAGGTGGAACTTTCAGCCTCCTTGCAACATTATCCCCAGCCCCAAATCTTTTCTCTATCTTGCCAACTGATTCAACAACACTTCCATTCCCCACAGTGACCCTGATAGAAGACAGAGGAGGCACAACTTGAGAAGCCTCACAGTGACACTAAAATGAAATCTGTTTCCCTGGACACAAATTGTTTTCCTCCTTTCCCTTCTGCAGGACAGCTCTTATCTTAACGATCACGAAATCACTCAAACTTATGCTTTTGACATTTCTCAGCCATGATCCACTAAGTCATTTTGCCTGCCGAATATTTACCAAATCACTTGGAGAGGTGAATGATAAGAGCGCAGTCCGACAGATGCAAGCTCCCTATCCATGCTGAGTCACAGGAACGCCTAGCTGGTGACCTGATACAATGTCAACATTATTACATACCACTTCCTCACTGGGACTAAACACAGCCAGTTCTGTGGAATAGAAGTCAACTCTAATCTAGCTGTCTGTGGAATTGACTTGACTAGGGTCCCTGTCACATACAAGCAGCTGTGTAATTTTGAGAAAGTGACTCTCTGGTTGTCATTTTAATTTTCTCCTCTTTGCAATAAAGCAGCACTATCTTGTGGCCTCCCAGATGGCCAAATGGGTTTTCTGCTCCAGGTAAGAGGATGTGAGTCTAGGTCAGATAAGATGAGGCAAGGTGAGACAGAACAAGAACTATGGGATGGTAGGTGTGCAGCTCTGGCCACAAAGCCTCCCTCTGTAACTTATGAGCAGACCATGGAGGCCTGAGCACCCACTTGTCCTGTGCTGAGCTGGAAGCCTGCGATGTGCAGACCCCCAGTGTTGAGAGGCTCCACAACCTTTGTCCCCATTGAGACACTGCGGACCATTCCCTCCAAAGCCACATCCCACCAGAAAAGGCCAGCCTCCAAATAGAGCCACATGCAACACATCCAATCATAAATGGAATGTGAGGCTTAAGCCTGTCCCTGAAGCACTCTGGCCCAATGAGCATCCGGGCAGAGACTGTAAACCTCCCCCATTCCACCTGTACTTCCGGCCTGGTACATTGAGCATGCTCAGACTTGAGGACGTGAAGGAACTGCTGAGGAGCTGCTGAACCATTGTGGAGGAGGTCTGTGCAGTTCATTCTGGTGAAGGCAATCCCAGGCCAGGGTGGCCAGGCTCAGGGTCTCTGAGGGGTGGACCACACGGGTACTGCACATGCATGTCACACAAGTGCACAGAAATAATAATGGCAATCATAAATCTAATTTAAAATTGATGGAGAATATTGTTATGACTATCTCACAGAATTTTAAGTTTTACTGGAGCTGTATGTCAATAAAAATTATGTTGATTTCTATATTTTATAAACCCAAAATCTGTGTTAACTTTGTATTAAGACTAAAAAAAAAAACAAATATGCTTCTAAATTTATTTAACTCAGTTGTGCTCTGTTATTAGCTGCCTATGTCTAAACATGAAAAAGAGCACCAGACTTTAGTTACAGAGATTATAATGCAGTACTAACACTTGCCTATAAAACAAACATGTTTTTGTCAGATGGCTTGCAGGGTGCAGTCAGAAACTGAGGCCAAACAAAAATCCAGCATCTTTCCAAAGAATCCATTAAGGCCCAGGAGCTAACTAGAGCAAGTATACAAAAATGCTTTGAACTCAAGGTGATGTCATGGTCACTGGGTCTTATGAAGGCAGCACAGTGTGATTGATGGTACAGAACTCAGAGTCTGGAGGTAAGGCAGGGTCTCCAGAGCCAGGGCTTTGCTAGCCTTATTCTCAGACATTCACTCAACCTCCCAGCTTTCATTTCAGATGGTGAGATGAGAATTGTTATAGTTGACCACCTTCCTTCTTTGTGATTGTGAAGAGCATTAAGAGTTCTAACAGCAAATAACCGCCATTGTTAATTGTTAATTACATGCTGATTGCAGGCTGAATGTCCCTTATATGAAAGGATTAGGATCAACAGTTTCAAATTTCATAGCATTTCGTATTTCAGATGTTTTTAGATGTGAGATGCCCAATCAACCAGTGCAAGGTAAGCTTGGGGTGCACGGGTGGTGGTGGTGGTGGTGGTGGTGGTGGTGGTGGTGGTGGTAAATTTAGTTATATATAGAGAGAGTGAATTGAATTATATCAGTACTCACTTTTGAGGAGATTTATTTAACAGGTTTCAGACACGCTTCAGGGTATGGAATCTTCTGTGCCAAGCACAGTAGCACACATAGAACAAAGAAATACTCAAGTTTGAGATCAGCCTGGGTAGCTAGACTTAAAACAAAAAGAAAGAGGACAAGATAGATAGATAGATAGATAGATAGATAGATAGATAGATAGATAGATAGATAGATAGATAAATGAAATGAAAGATTAAAATCTTCTCATCTTGGCCACTTCTACTCCTGATAATTATTTACCAATGGGGTCCTTGCTGTTCTCTGGAGCTTATGTTTCCAGATAATTCCAGTATTTGCCCTTTGGCAATGAAAATCTTGGAGAGTCCTAAGATCCATCCAATAGATTCTTATGGAATCCTTAGGTTTTATAAGATGCCCTTCCTGAGGAGAAGAACAACTCAAATGCCCAGAAGAAGCCAGGATCTTCTTATGACTACTTCCATTCCTGGTTCTTAATGACATTATTGTGTTGATGAACTTTAACTTATGTGTAACAACAGCTCTAGTTTTCTTGGAACTCGCTCTGTAGCCCAGGCTGGCCTTGAACTCACAGAGATCTGCCTGTCCGCCCAAGTGTTGAGATTAGAGGCATGCTCTCCAACCACCTGGCATTAAATTGTATTTCTTTTTTTTCCATTCACAGGCAGACCCCCAGTGTTGAGAGGCTCTACAACCTTTGTCCCCATTGAGACACTGCGGACCATTCTCACCAAAGCCACATCCCACCAGAAAAGGCCAGCCTCCAAATAGAGCCACATGCAACACATCCAATCATAAATGGCATGTGAGGCTTAAGCCCGCCCCTGAAGCACTCTGGCCCAATGAGCATCCGGACAGAGACTCTAAACCTCCCCCATTCCACCACATTCTTCTGGCCTGGTACATTGAGCATGCTCAGACTTGAGGACTTGTAGGAACTGCTGAGGAGCTGCTGAACCGTTGTGGAGGAGGTCTGTGCAGTTCATTCTGGTGAAGGCTGCCCCAGGCCAGGGTGGCCAGGCTCAGGGTCTCTGAGGGGTGGACCACACGGGTGGGAGACCGCCATCTCCTCAGAGTCTGGACTTCCTCACAGCCCCGGTTCTGGGGAGGCTGAGGTGAAGGCAAAGGCCTTCTTGGCAGCAGCCTCCTCTTAGGCCAGGTCTAGTGAGGGCTAGGGCAGTCTTCTCAGAGCCTGGAGACTCCTCACAGCCCAATTCTCATGAGGCCTTGATGCCTGCTGTGAAGATCCAGGATGGCAGGATGCAGTTCTGAAAGAATGATTATAGGCTTTCCTCCAAATTGTAATAGGCTTAATATTTTCTGTATTTCTTTACTTCATCTTAGTGCCTGTGGTATCTGCAATATCCCTTTTCTAATTCTTTATGTGAGTAACTTTAGTATTCTTTCATTTTTCGTCACTAGTATGCCTAGAGATTTATCAGTGTTATATAGATATGTATTTTTCTCTTACTTCTTGTCATATTTATTTTCAATTTATTGAATTTTAAAAATTGATTAGGGGCTTCTTATTCACTTTCTTTTTAGTATTTATATAAAATTTATGTCACAGATTACAAATTACTTAAGTCAGGTGTTAAGTATTTCATACCTATAATCCAAGCCCTTGGGAAACAGGATTCCATGAGTTTGAGAACAGACTGGGCTGCACACGTAGCCCTGGCTACACTGGGGCTATGCTACAGAGTGAGATCTTATTGTAGAATGTACACACAGAATCCAAATGTATTCAAGTTCATATAAAATCATTTCATGGTTTAGTTTTTTCTAATCATGGTTTAGCTTTATTCCATAAATTTTGTTATCTTTTATTTCCACTTTGATACTTTTACTCTCACTATGACTTTCTCTTTTAATCTATTGATTACTTTAAGAATGAAATGTTTAATTTTCATTTATTGGGGATTGTTAAGATATTGTTCTCCTATTAACCTATATTTTAATTTTCCTGTAGTCACATTGCACACATCACTTTATATCGGGTCTTTTATGTTTATTTAAACCTGTTTAGTATCTTGTAACATGGAGTGTATTGAAAAGTGACTTGTGTGTTCTGGAAATGTTGTCTTAAGCTGTAGTTTGAGGAGGTGTTCTGTAAATGTCTGTTAGGTGAAATTGATTGACAGCAGTGTTCATGTTCTCCTTATCCTTAATGACTTTCTCTGCTTCTTTCTTATTTTATTTTTTATAGTACAAGAACTTAATTTAATTATAATTTAAATTTTTTCTTATTACCCAATCTTATCCTGTGGATATATTAAGAGTAAAATGGAATTTTCTGTTCCAAATGCATCATCTTTAACCCTTGTTATATAGGAACTTTTGTTCCTATGTCAAAATTGCACTGAATTATTCCATATGTTCATGTTTTTTAAAAGTCAAAAACCTCATTCATTTGACTTCTTGTTGTTTAGTTCATGTTAACAAATGGTAGAAAGTGAAATTTGATTTTTTTAACCTATGCATTTTTTCTTTTTTTTTATTGATTCTTTGGGAATTTCATACCATGTACCCCAATCCCACCCATGTCCCAGTCCCTCCATATCTGCCCCTCACTCTTTTAGAGTCCCCCCACAAAGGAAAGAATAGGAGAATATAAATGAGACAAAATAAACAATAATTAAAAAGAAGAAAAAAGTAAAGCACTTCACTCCCCGACCCCCATCTTTCCCACCTCTCCATCATCTCTTCATTATCTTAGTGGCATTGGGAGCTGCTGTGTATCATGCAGGTCTAGTATTGATGGTGTACCGAAGCCAGGGACCTTGAACCTGACCAACATCTCATTACACAACAAACATTTGCAAGTGAAGCTGTTGGACTTTCCCTCCTTTTGTTCTGTTGACTCCCATCTCCAACTTTAATTGTAGATTTTTCAGTTCCCATCCACTTTCTCATCCAGGTTGGAGGATTCGTAAATACTTTTTAAGTAGAGTGTTCTGTCTGCCTGGAAAATTGATCCCTTTTCACCACACACATGTATATTATAATATTTGTGTTATTCATAATAGATACTTTCCCTAGTAAAACTTATTGTTCAGCAGTTTACTTTAGTAGTAACATAGGTACTAGGACATTTTAAAGAACCCTGCCTTTTCCTGCCTCCTAACTCAGACACTCTGCCCATACATTTGTTTTCTATTCATCATAGAGTGAAATCATTTATGGTTGTTTATCTAGTCTGGCAATTTCTCCCATCTAGACCTTTATGTTTAATGCAATTACATGGTTATTTTGAGTCTTCTATCTTGATAGTTTTAACTTCATGGGTTCTGTCCAAAATGTCTTTCTGTGTCTGCTTTTGGGTTTTTATTCTATGTATCCCCTCACCTAGCTTGCTATTCAAACATCTTTTAAGAAAATTAATAGCTGTTTTTCATGCACTGAAGGCCCATGGGATACTAAACTCAGAGCTCCTTCCTTGGTGACTTGTGTCAGAAGCTGCCAGACCTCTGGAGCTCATCTATTGTGTGTTGTGTCAGCCAGACCAAATAATAGTTTATAGTTTACAGATTATTCATGCCAAAATTTCTGTCTTTTGTTATGGTGGACTTCAAAGCTTTTGTAATCCTTCTTAATTAAATATACATGATGAATGACAATATGGTGATGGAATTTAGGCACCCTGTAACTTTCAGTGACTAAAACTAATGAAATGCTAAGAAAGCTCTTATAATGTTTAAATTTTATGCAGATTTATTTGCATAAACTTTATACAACTCAGATTCTTACATGGTCCAATAATTTTATATACTGGTGTTAATCTTTTATGATTTTTGGTTCCAGAATGACCTTGTAGTACGTATAATTTATTTAATTACAATCCTTTATTCTTACAACTGAGAGTGTAAGAATGAACTGACATCATGTATAGCATACATGCAACCCTCTCTGCCTCTCTAGTTCCATAAAACTCAATAGGGAAATTTTGAGAGAATACTTTTAAAATTCCACATATGTGTTTATAGGGGGAGGTGTGTGCACAGGAGTGCAGTTCCCACAGAGATAAGGAGAGAGCTCCAGATTTCCTGGAAATAGGGATATTGGTGTTTGATTATCAATCACTGTGATGGGTGATGGGAACTGAACTCAGGTTCTTTGAAAAAGTACAGTGTGTGTTTTTCAGTGAGGCCAACTCTAGCCCCATCATTCAAACATTTTAAGAGAAGTTTAGAAGATAGTAAAAATGTAGTCATTATGTTTAGTTTTATAAAAATCTATAAGCCCTCATGCATATAAGTAATTCTTTTTCTGTTTTGTTACTTCTAAAATTAATCTTATCATTCTGTACATATTAATTATACAAAGTCACTAATTTGTTCATATACATCCCCTCACTACCCTGTTGTACTCCCTCCATCTAAAATATGTGCCCTCACGCTTCCTCAAAAATTTTCCTCCTACTTTGATATTTTTTCTAGATTCCATTTATGAGAGAAGATATGAAATATTTGTATTTTGGAGAATTGTCTATTTCTTAAGTTTGATGATACATAGTTGCAACAATTTTCTTGAGAATTATATAATTAATTTTTTTCTATAGTTTTTCTTTCTTTATTGAATTATCTTGCATTATTTATGTATATCATGCTTTCTTTATCCAGTAGTGTATTGGTGGTCTTCTAAGCTCATTCCATAAATCATCTGTGTTGTGGGAGGCACAGTGATAAAAATTACACACAAACTCACATACACACATATACGTGATTCAGTATAGTGAGTTCACTTTTAGAAGTAGGCACACCCAGGAGTGACACAGCTGGTATGTCTTTGTTAAATTTTCATTCATAACCATCATTACAGCATCCACAGTACCCAGGATGTTTTATTTTACAATAAACATAGCATATATGATCTTTTTTACACTTCCTATGCAGCATTAAAAAATTAGATTTGGTGAAAATTGTAATCAGTAAAAAGACACTTAGAGCTGGAATTATGGGGCAATCTAAATATTATTCATCACCAAAGGATCATTTGTCCTCTTCTGTGTTTCCATTTCTTTTTTTATTTTACTAGTGTGAGAATGGGTCTGGGGACCCAAGAAAATGACCACATAATCTGTAGTTTTTAAGCCAGGCTGTAAGTCCTGCTGCAAATTTATTTTAATGCAAGTGGTTGCCATGCCTTCCTTACTCTGAGTGGCCAGAGCTTGACCTCATATTACTGCATGGCTGGTTCTCTCAAAGTGGTCCACTTGGTAAGCAGAATGCACTTGTGAGTATCCAGTATAACTTTGCACACATATTTGTATCTCACATATATGTTGGCATTTGAGATACTGTCTCAGATATGGTCATTATGAAAAATTGTTTTCAGCATGCAGAAAATGAAACTCTGCTCTTTGTCTTCTACCATACACAAGCTCTGCACCAAATGCATCATAGATGTCAAAATGAGACCTGATACCCTGAAATTGTCAAAAGTCACAGTAGAGAAAATACTCCCACTTCCAAGAACAGGTAAGGGATTTCTGAGTAGGACTCTAATCCAATAGTAAATGAGACCAAAAATCAACAAATAGGATCTTATGAAATTATGACTTTTTATTTCAGCATAAGCAAATATAATTGAAGTGGTGGCCTACAGAATATGAGAAAATCACTGGTGCAATAGTGACATGGGAGTCACTGTTTAATTAACTTCCTTCTGATCTCATGAGGCCTGCACTATAGGAAGGAATTAATACCTAGTACTGTGTACCTGGTCAAAAGTCACTGGCTTGATAGGTCATAACCCTTAAGATGATGCTACTATTGTTATTTTGTGTAATAGCAACTGCTTTGTAAATATTTCTGTTTCTACAGCTAGATCTCTTCAGCTCTCAGTCTTTGTCAGAGGTCCTTCTTTTGGTAGTGGGCATCAGTGAATGCACAGCCTCATAACATTAGAATGTTGAAGTGACCATGAATGCTCATTGCTACATGGAACCTGTAGATTAACCACTTCTGTTAGACATAGGAAACATTGTGGAAAAGGGCCCTGAGTTTCCTGACTGAGCATGAGGGGAACTTCTATGACATGCTGTCTTTTGGACATGACATAAGCCATTGCTCACTCACAAGAGCTGTGATCACCTGAAGCTTCAGGTGACCATGTTCAGGACTGACTGTGAACATACCTATCTTTCCTGAACCAGACAGCTGGAAGAGGCAGTCTGCTGGTGGAAGACAAAGCCTACTAAGCCTTTGTCTTAGTACGGAAAATAAAAAGGAAGCCAGAATTTGGCCATTTGTATTACTTACCAGTTCCCCTTTATCTGTCTGCTCTCCATGGAAGACTGTGTAATTCCTATTCCCTCAAATCAATGAGTTTATTGAGGTTAATACAGGAGAATAGGTATGGAATTAATTATAAGAATATGAATAACTTTAATGTGTGGCATCACAAAGTCTCACATTAGAATGGGTGACTCATGAAGACTAGAATTCTGAATGTGTCTGCATGACTTGTTTGCAGCTGAATGAGACAGAGTGTCTCATTTCTTCAGTTCTCCTTAGTTACTACCTATTTAACTTTGGGAGTGGAAGGGCCTTGTTAATCCTGTAAGTTTCAGCTTTCCCAGCCATAGTTTTAATTGCTGGGTATTATGAACTTCCATAGAACTTTCTGAGACTTAAGGAAATAGCCCTACCCAGGGAAGAGCACATCAGTTGGATACTCAATATCAAATGATCAATCCTGAAAACATATATTCTAGCTATACAGAATGATTGGTTTACATTTAGGAATATATAACTACATGCATATACACATATGTGTATATATGTATATGCTTATAACAGCAATTAATGAAAAGGCAGGTCATAAATTAGAAAGAGAGCAAGGAAGAATATAGGGAAGGTTTACAAAGATGAATGAGAAGAGAAAATAATGTGATTATAGTCTCAAAAACAACAGAAAAGAATATCATGTCATAATAAGGAAAATTGTTATGCAACACTTTACCCTTTCCTTAAACTGTTAATTGTTTCGACAAGATCACTTTCTTTCATGGAGTTCTGCAAAGGCTGGAGAGCCACACACCAGTCCTGAAGTCCCTCATGAAACAACCATTTAATTTTCATCTCTTCTGTAAGCACAACTCCATCATGCCCAGTGAATTGGCCATAATTTACTGCTTCTCTCATACATATATTTTTGTTTCTTTTTTTAATAAGATTTTTTTTCATTTTATATAATAACCACAGATACCCCTCTCTTCCCTCCTCCCGCTTTTCCAGAATTTCCCCCTTCAACCCACCCCATACTCCCTCCTCCAACAAGGTAAGGCCTCTCATGGGGAGTCAGCAGAGACTGGTCCATTCAGTAGAGGTAGGTCCAAGGCCCTCCCTCTGCATCAAGGCTGTGCAAGGTGTACCACCATAGGTAGTGAGCTCCAAAAACCAGACCATGCACTAGGGATGGATCCTGATACTGCTGCCAGGGGGCTTCCTTAAGCAGATCAAGCTAAACAACTGTCTTGATTATGCAGAGGGCCTGGTCCAGTCCCACAGAGGCTCCATAGATGTTGGTCTAAAGTTCATGAGTTCCCTCTAGTTTGATTTGGTTGTCTCTGTAGGTTTCCCCATCATGATCTTGATGCCCCCTTACTCATAGAATCCTCTTTTCTCTCTTTGACTGGACTCCCAGAGTTTGGCCTGGTGTTTGGCTGTGGATCTCTGGATCTGTTCCATCAGTTACTGGATGAAGGCTCTATGATGACAGGGTATTCACCAATCTGATTACTGGACTAAGACAGTTCAGACACCCTCTCCACTATTGCTAGTCATCTAAGCTTAGGTCATCCTGATGGAGTCCTGGGAACTTCCCTAGCACCCAGTTACACCCTATCCCCATGATTTCTCCCTCTATCATGGTCTCTCATTGCTCTTCCACTATGTCCCTGCTCCAGATGGACCATCCTGTTCCCTTATTTTCTCATCCCCAACACCTACCCTCCATCGCCCCTCTCCTCCCCAGTTTACTCATGGAGATCTGCTGTGGATATTGTTCTGTATAAATAAAACACTGATTGACCAGTGGCCAGGCAGGAAGTAAAGGCGGGCCAAGCAAAGAAGAGAATTCTGGGAAGCAGAAGGCTGAGGAAGGGAGTCACTGCCAGCCCCCCGCCATGACAAGCAGCATGTGAAGATGCCGGTAAGCCATGAGCCATGTGGCAAGGTATAGATTTATGGAAATGGATTAATTTAAGATATAAGAACCGTTAGCAAGAAGCCTGCCACTGCCATACAGTTTGTAAGCAATGTAAATCTCTGTGTTTATTTGGTTGGGTCTGAGCGGCTGTGGAACTGGCGGGTGACAGATTTATCCTGACTGTGGGCAAGGCAGGAAAACTCTAGTTACAGAGATCTCATCTATTTCCCCTCCCAGGGTGATCCATGTGTCCCTCTTAGGGTCCACTTTTTTACCTAGCTTCTCTGGAGCTGTGGGTTGTAGTCTGGTTATCCTTTGCTTTACATCTAGTATCCACTTATGAGTGAGTACATGTCATGTTTGTCCTTCTGAGTCTGGGTTACCTCACTCAGGATGACATTTTCTAGTTCTATCCATTTGCCTGAAAACTTCATGATGTCATTGTCTGTTACTGCTACATATTATTCCATTGTGGATATGTACCACATTTTATCTTCAGTTGAGGGTCTTCTAGGTTGTTTCCAGGTTCTTGCTATTACAAATAATGCTGCTATGAACATAGTTGAGCATGTATCCTTGTAGTATGACTGAGCATTCCTTGGGTATATACCCAAGAGTGATATAGCTGGTTCTTGAGGTAGATTGATTCCCAATTTTCTGAGAAACCTCCACACTGATTTCGAAAGTGGCTGTACAAGTTTGCATTCCCACCAACAGTCTAAGAGTGTTTCCCTTGCTCCGCATTCTCTCCAACATAAGTTTTTATCAATGTTTTTAGCTTAGCCATTCTGACAGGTATAAGATGATATCACAGGGTCATTTTGATTTGTATTTTCCTGATGGCTAAGGATGTTGAACATTTCTTTAACTGTCTTTTGGCCATTTGAGATTCTTCTGTTGAGAATTCTCTGTTTAGATCTGCACCCCATTTTTAATTTGATTGTTCAGTATTTTGATGTCTAGTTTCCTGAGTTCTTTACATATTTTTTAGATCAGCCCTCTGTCAGATGTGGGGTTGGTGAAGATCTTTTCCCATTCTGTAGGCTCCCATTTTGTCTTATTTACCATGTCCTTTGCCTTACAGAAGCATCTCAGTTACAGGAGGTCCAATTAATTAATTGTTGCTCTCAGTGTCTGTGCTACTGGTGTTATATTTAGGAAGTGGTCTCCTGTGCCAATGCATTCAAGACTACTTCTACTTTCTCTTCTACCAGGTTCAATGTAACTGGATTTATATTGAGGTCTTTGATCCACTTGGACTTGAGTTTTGTGCACAGTGACAGATATGGATCTATTTGCAGCCTTCTACATGTTGACATCCAGTTATGCCATCATGATTTCTTTTTCCATTGTATAAGTTTGGCTTCTTTGTCAAAAATAAGGTGTTCATAGGTATGCAGATTAATGTCAGGTTCTTCAATTCAATTGATTGGTCCACATGTCAGTTTTATGCCAATACTAAGTTGTTTTTAATTACTATAGCTCTATAGTAAAACTTGAGGTCAGGGATGGCGTTGCCTCCAGTGGTTGCTTTATTGTACAGGATTGTTAAAGCTATTCTGGGTTATTTGTTTTTCTATATGAAGTTGAGTATTGTTCTTTCCAGGTCTGTGAAGAATTGTATTGGGATTTTGATGGGGAATGCATTGAATCTGTAGATTGCTTTTGTAAGATTGCCATTTTACTATGTTAATATTACCTATCTGTGAGCATGGGAGATTTGTCCATTTTGTGATATCTTCTTCATTTTCTTTCTACAGATACTTAAAGCTCTTGTCATACAGATCTTTCACTTGCTTAGTTAGAGTTACCCCAAGGTGTTTTTTATTATTTATGGCTATTGTAAAGGTGATGTTTCTCTGATTTCTTTTTCAGCTCATTTATCGTTTGTATATAGGAGAGCTACTGGTTTTTTTGAGTTAATCTTGTATCCTGTTACATTACTGAAGGGGTTTATCAGCTGTAGGTGTTCCCTGTTAGAGTTTTTGGGGCCACTTATATAGACTATCATATCTTCTGGAAACAGAAAGAGTTTGACTTCTTCCTTTCCAATTTGTATCCCCTTGTTCTCCTTTTGTTGTCTTTTTGCTCTAGCTAGGACTTTGAGTACTATATTGAATAGATATGGGGAGAGTGGACAGCCTTGTCTTGTTCTTGATTTTAGTGGAATCACTTAGAGGTTCTCTTCACTTAATTATATGTTGGCTGTTGGCTTGTTGTAAACTGCCTTTATTAGTTTTAGGTGTATGTTCCTTGTATTCCTGATCTCTCCAAGACCTTTACCATGAAGGGGTGTTACTTTTGAGACTTGTTTGTTCCTAAAAATATCAGTTGAAATCAAGATTTGGAGTTTTATCAGGCTACAACAGAGTGCAGTATAACACCATTTGTATTATGCTATGTCCATATTCATTGGCTACTCAGATGAGAGCTTGGATCATATGGTGAGTAGCACATCCTGGCATGCATGTATTGAGGATGGAATGTCTTGTAAATGAAATGTATGTGTTCCACACAGTTGGTACTCAGGATATCAACTTATATCTGTATATGAAGTTTGAGAGTCTAAGATTTTCAACAAACATTCTTCCATGTGTCTCTTTTGATGCCTAGATTGACTATAAAATATCAAGGTCTGGAATCAGAGTTCCCTCTAACTACCAGATATGTTAATGATGTCCATTTGCTTTCATCTGTAAGGGAGCCATTGGCTCCATTGAGAACATGGTATTTCTGGCTCCCTTTTGGTTAGGGTATTGGATGAAGAAGAAAATATTCTGCCCTCACATCCTTCATGTTCAGGGCTTCTGAGTTTAATTCTTGCTCAGTAGGCTGCAGGTCTCCACTGATAGCAGTTTATGGTCAGGCGTGTTTCTCTTCTGGGATTGACTGGACTCCTTTCACACAGGTCTTGGTCCTTGGCTACTTGATCAGTGTTTGGTCTGGGAAGAGTTCTTCATTGTGGTTGGAGCAGGCTCCATTTAAATTGTCTCTTCAAACTGGACTTCCTAGGGTCAACATTAAGTCTGACCACATATCTCTCATTGGGTTGGCAGGGGCTCCCTTGATTTTCGGGTTTGTGGTTTCTCTTCATCAAGGTCTGTGGTTGGCCTGTAACATTTCCACTTTTGATTTTGCCTGGTTTGTTCTTTGAGCTTTGTATGAGCTCTGAATTCTTCCCAGTCAATATTTGCCCCAGACCTGCTTCTGCATTTGGTCCTTGGTGTCTTCAGAATAAGGATTAGAGCTGGGCATGGCTGTTTTTTTGGGTTTCTCTAGGTGTTCTTTCTTTAAGGAGATGACCCAGTCCCACTTCTCTTCTTTATTAGGACCCAGACATTCATAGTGAGGACTGGACTCAGGCCCACTAATTTTCTCGGTTTTTGCCTGGTCTTTTTCAGCCTTAAGGTTATGATGTGGCCCACATCTCTTCTTCCTTAGGCCCATACTTCATCAGGGTAAGGATTATAGGCAGACAGTTTTTTTTTTCTTGCTTTGTTCTTGGCCTCTGTCATTTAAGAGAATGTCCCAGGTCTTCTTCTCTCCTTGTTTTGTCTAAGGTTTTTGTCAGGGTAAGTGTTAGGCCCCTGTGTTTCCTTTTCCTGCTTTGTCCCGGCCTCTCATTTGAGTGATTGGTCTGGGCCCACGTCCTTCTTAGTTTGGCCCAGTCTTCTTCAGGGTCAGAGTTATGCTAAGGCCAACTTCTCATCTTGGTGGGGGCACTGGCTTCAGTCCAGGTAAAGTTGAGGCATGGATATTCTCCTTTTCTTTCTTTGAGCCAGGTCTTTTTCTTCTGAGGGATAGGGTAGTACTAATTTCCCTTTCGGTTGGGGCCAACCTTCTTCAGGGTCAAGGTTAGGTATGGCTATCCTTTTCTTTTCTTTTTGTTGCATTTCATTTTGTTACTTTTCTTTCTCCTTTAGCCTTGGCTCTTCCATGTAATGGACTGGCCCAGGGATACCTCTGTTTTTCCTCTGGGTCGGAGCTTATTCAGCTTCAGGTTTTGGTGCAGGCCTCTTTTAGGTCAGTATTTGACAATTTTATTCTTAGGGTTGGTCCCTGGCCTTTCTGGATGAGGGAAAGCCATTGCTAATTTTGGCTTTATTCCTGGTCTTCATCAGGTTCATCCTCAGGCCTTGGAATACTTTTGTCTTGACATCTTGGTTTGATGGTTAATCCTGGTCTATTTTCACTTTAGGTACTTAGCATGGGCTTTATCAGGGACCATGTTGGCCTGGGCTAATTTCAGGGTATGGTGGTATCCAGGCAGTTTTTGTGTTAGAGTTAAGCCTGCTTACATTGATATTCTGGGACTGTCTGGTACCTGTTTCTCTTTAGCATTGAAGCAGTGGATACATTTGAGTCCAGGTTTGTCTGAATCTACTTTGTAATTTGTAATTAGCCTTGGATTATGCTCAGCCTTTCTGAAAAAAATAACATGTGGATATTGATAGAGGATGGTGTTTACAGCCCTTCTCTTACATCTCAAGTATATTCTGAGGAACATTGGCTCTTTCCAAATGAAGTTGGCACAGACACCAGCAGACACAGCAGAGATTCCAGATGAAATGATCTACATATTACACAAACAGAAAGGTGGAAGTAGGGAGGAGACATTGGTGCTTGGGATAGTCCTTGGTGTTGCATTGGTGACTGTGCCCATGGTAAAGAGGCACCATGGGCTCATGTGAAAAATTGTTGCTTCTCAGTAAAGATACCAAAATAGAGTCCCGACAAGGTCTCTCCTACCTTTCCTTCCTTCTGTGGTCTGCTTCTATGTAGGCATATCACAGGCAGTTAATATAACAGCAGAGGCTGGTCCTCCATTGATCTAAGGCTGCCTTGTTAGGCACATGACAGTTGTGCAGACCTTCTTGTTGCCTCTTGCGCAGTGTGGGCATGATGTCCCCTCCTGTATGTCATTCATGGCATGCACTATGAGGGTGCTTCTTTGGTCCTTGCTATGGAAACACTTCTCAATATCTCATTTGACTTCTGCCTTGAAAACCCTTGGAACAATGAACCATGCCTTAGTGATCCCTTTCAAGAAAGCCCCTTGTCATGTCCATTCACTGACTTGCAATCAGGTCTTCCCACAAAGAATGTCTGCACTGACTTACCAGAAATTGATTCCTGCTCACATTATGACTGTTGTGAATCACAGGCCACTTTAATTGAGTGAGCTGCCAACCTGTCAAGGGCACACATGTAACCATGAAAGTGATTCCTTATGGAAAGTCACAGAGGCCAGGCCTCACTGTGCTCAGGGGAGCACAAAGGTGGTCAAGCTATGCAGATGTTTTTGGACTGGTAATTAGGGAAGGTGCCCTAGTTATCATCATTGCTTGGGGACAACTTCCCATCCAATAATCCTCTCCTACTACAAAAGTTCACTGCTCAAAAGAGAAAGGTCAGTGGCGATGGGGCAGACTCAGTCTGTATGTAAACAGTTCAAATAATTGTCTACCATTTCTGAGACTCAGTTTATCATCAGTATTCTCTTATTATGAGATGTGTATTGTGCCATCTGCAGTACCTGGGCCTTGGGGAACAGAGCTGTTTGAAATTTGCCCTCCATCCTGTCCCTTCTCCAACATTAAACACAACTTGAAGTGGGATTGACCAGAAAGCAGAAAGCCATGAGGCTTTCCCTACCTCCTCTCATCATGGTAGTTGATGACTTCTGAGGCTGTCACTCACTGGATAGCAGTGTAACAGTAGTTCATCCTGTCCCATTTTGGAAAGTGGAGTCCTGGGACAGGTGCTGACTCTGCCTCAGCTGTTGTCACCTTTTCTAACAAATGCTAGTGGAGATTAGTAGTACAAAATAATGGACATATCTCACTTTGAGCAAACCCCTTCCCAATCTCCCATTGTCCTTTGCCTTCATGCCTCTCTCCTTCCCTGAAAGTTTATCTCTCACAGCTGGTCTCAGATTTCGTGCAATACTTCTAGCTCAGACTCCTTAGTGTTGGGTTTCCTTTTTATTTATTTATTTATTTATTTATTTATTTATTTATTTATTTTTACCATGGATGCTTTTTTCTTGCCCTAATATGACATTTAAGGATAGTGGGAAGGAGGCATCTTAGAGATCTGAGGAGTTAGTCAAGGTATCACAGTGTTCCATCCCTCCATCTTATGAGGATGGAAACATACACTTAAGAATTGTAGCATGCAAAAAGAAAGAAAACAAAACTGAATTAACATGTTTTTCTACTGGTCCTCAACCAATAAAATCTCAGTTATAAAAGAAAAACTCTTGGGAATTTCTTCCTGTTATCTCTAGATGCAGTGTAAGCATTGTGCTATCCTCAAAGCCAAACAGGTTTTAGGGAGGGTGGCCTCAATAAAACCAGGTATCTAATCACAGACTTGAAATGATTTTCCTGTCTGCAGCAGCAGAATCCGGAAGAAGAGAAGTTATACAGTTGCCCAGCAGAGACGCCTCTTTGCTGTCTCAGCCTGGAGGCCTGTGGTAACAGTTACAGTAGGAACATCCCACCTGGAAATCTTCCAGTGGACATCATTTTATCCTGGGAACCCACAATTTCCTGGTCTTCACCAAGTTCTGGATAGCCAGTAAGTGTTTTTAGTTTTACTTGATGGTGATGATTTACTATAATCTGAAAGTGCATTAGAAGAGGAAGGAGAAACTGAAAACTTACATGTGCTTGGTGTCAAATGTTATCTGAAGGGTTTAATATGTGACATAGATTGTAGATATCCATCTAAGAAAGATCCTGAAACATCTATACATTGTTAGCAACATCTTAGAAAACATCAGTATTCTAGAAGCATGGCAATTCCATGCACAAAATGCAGCATGATAAAGCATGCCCCACCCAAAAGTAATAGTGCCACTAGCCCATCATAAAGGATCAGGGCACCATCATTGTTGTGCAACAATACACATGCTTTTTCACACACTATACTCACATATATGTGCCCACATTCATACATTTAGAAACATGTATTTGTCTACACCTTTGCATGCACACACACACACACTCACACACACACATACACACACAGACACATGCAGACACATAGAAATATACATTAAATTAATTAGATGTACAATAATTTGGCATAACAAAAAATAAAAAGAAACAAACAACCTCTGTGATATTGGTAAGCATGTGTATGGTATGCATGTTGTACGCAGAGCTATGGGTATAGTTATGTACATGTTTTTATAAGTACCTATATGGTATACATAATATGTACAACCATATCTAACTGCATATACATGTGTATATAAATATAAAGATAAACTGAAATACCATTTTCCAGACACCCGCCAAGGAGGCAGCAGAACTTTCCGAGTGGTCATCTTGCTGTGTTAGTTCTTTTCTACCTTCAACTCTGAGTACCTGTTATGTTTGTTTGAAAGGCATAACTTTTTAATTCACAACAGAGACACTGTTTTGCCTTATTAAAAAATATGTAAAATGTAACTTTCAAAAAATAGAAACATGAGAAATAATCTTTGCTTTCAGTATCTAGAAATGAATATCAAAACTTCCTTCAACACTTTTTTCTATAACTGTATATCATTTCAGTACTTTAATATTAATCTTATTTTTTAATTTTTTCTCACCTGAATAATGCAGTCTTCAATATATATGTCATGAGGTATCATTCTCCGTGATGGTATTGGCCATTACTGTCTCTATCTAAAACATCTTCTAGTTGCCTAGAAGTCAAGTTGTTAATTCCTGCATGGACTAGTTTATATTTCTGTGTAGACTTAGGAAACATTTATTACACTAGGCTTTGAAGATACAGAGGTAACTAGGGTGAGTAGCATGGGAATGGGATGGCTTGGGTGGGCTGACTGCATGTGTTGGGAATGTTCTAGTTAAATGGGTGAAAAGTCATGTCTGAATTAATAGGAGGCCAAAAGGCAGAACACAGAAGAAAGATATTTCTAACTCTGCATGCTGCTACTCAGTGTAGAACAACAGATCAGCTCTTACCCACTGCATGACACATGGCTGTCCTAGATTTCTAACCTAGCATGGTGAAATTATTGTTTTTGGCTTGCTCTACAGTGGTGTCCATAAAGATGATACAGGTCTAAAAGCATTTGTAACAAATACACCTAAATGTACACCCCTTACAAGGTATTCTGCATCAGAGCTGGTTTATACCAAAGTCCATGCTCAAAGGGTCGTCCAGAAGCAGAATTCTTTCTTGAGTCCATTGTTCTCTGTGATTATGTTGGATACCTACTGTCTTAGTTAGGGTTTCATTGCTGTGAAGGGACATAATGACCACAGCAACATTTATAAAGGAAAACATTTAATCAGGTGGCTTACGATTTGAGAGGTTTAGTCCATTATGATCATGGCAGAACATGGAGGCATGCAGACAGACATGGTGCTGGAGAAGGAGAAAAATGTGGAGATGAAGCTACATCTTGATCCACAGGCAGCAAAAATTGCTCTGAGACACTAGGCATGGCATGAGCATAAGAGATCTCAACCCTCCCCCACTGTAACATAAGCCTCCAATAAGGCCACACTCTCTCCAACAAAGCCACACCCCCTAATAGTGCCAATCCCTATGAGATTATGGGGGCTTATTGCATTCAAATTAACAAACCTCCAAGATATCCTTAGAAGGCGTAATAAAACAGATTATGGTGGGGCTAATAGAAGATGTTTTTGAGAGGAGAGAACTTTTTGTAAAAAGAGGAGAGTCTTATCATTTGTTTCTACCCATCTTAGGATCCTTTTCAGGGACTCCACAACAAAACAGAGATTACCAAAAGGAAAGCATATTCACTTACCTAGTGCAAACTTTCACAGCACAAGTCTTCCTAAGGTAGAAAAAAAACCCAAAATTGCTTAGACATGAGATAATTTTTTCAAGATTGTTTTCATCCAGAATTGTCATTCCATAGAATATCCTGTGTTTAAGAAGTAACCCTTAAATGTGCATATTTTCACATAATATTAAGTAAATATTCTAATTTACAATTGAAAGAGTCAGGTACTTTAAATGTACATTAATAGCAACATTTTGACTTCATTTAATCAGTATCAAATTACTTAATCATAAAAGCATATAGTATTGATGCCCAGCCACTGAGTGAGCATGGGAGTTGGGAGAAGGTGAACATAGCATCATCAGCTGCAATCCATCTCCGCCTCACTGTCATTTGCCCTGGGGAGCCTCTAACCCTGAATCCCGGATCCCCATGCACCCAGCCAGGCATCATATTCATTTGGAGAGTTCCCTCTTAGACCCAACTTAATGAGCTTCCAGCTATCAGGAAAAGGACGGAAAGAGTTATCTCTCACTGAAACTGTTTGATACGTATGAAAGTATAAGAGCAACTGCTACCACTGTACATGCCTGCACTGTCTTTGAACAGGTCTCATTCCCTGGTCTATGCCACCCCTAGTCAGGCTACCAAGCATGAAAGACAAGAACAAAGCCTTTGACACCAACATCTCACTTGTGCCTAAAGTCTCAACAGGAAGAGTAAGCAAACAGAATTAATCCATCCCCAGAAGTCCCCATGCCTCATCCAAATGGCAGTCACCACAAGCTTCACAGACTCCTGCCAAAAAACTGTCCCAAGTGACAGCCAGCAGCCCCAGAACACTCCTTAGTTTAGAAGTGGGGTAACATCCCAGGCGCAGCTCAGAGTGACCCATGGAGCACATGGAGATGGTGAAAGGGCATCAATCCTGCTGTGGAGATCATCTCAAGAGGAATTACTGACCCTGCAGGCAGCTAGAAACCAGACAAGGCTACCAAAGAAAGGGAGTCTTCCAAACACTCATCTGGTCTCATATCAGGCCTGGGTCCCCACATTCTACAACATGTAGGGACAGAGGTGCACATGGCCCTAAAATTATGGGCCCTTACTCTAGATTTCATTATGGTCCTGATCCTTGGAGTGGGCTACAGCCTTCATGTTCACCAGAGTTCCTTCCCTACCACAAAATGATGCCTTTATGTATCTTCCATGTTTCCCAGTACCCTTACCCTTCTCACCTCGGGGACGTTTTCTGATAGTCAACTCCTGGTGGGCCCAGTCATTTCACCCATGCAGCATGACATTGAGCCGTGGACATGCACCATGGCTCAGGGCCAGCACTCTGTCTCTGAGAGCATGTAGTAGACCTGAGCTTTTGTTCTAGAGTTGATGGAAAGTGGAATGTTATGAAACGTGTGTCAAAATGAAAGCAATAGGAGTCAAGCAGATGAATGGCAAATAGTGAGGGCTTTTGGATCATGTCCTCTCTGTGTGCCTTCATCAGTCTTCAGATATGAGGCTGCACGTTTCCTCCATGGAGAGACATGTGGTGCTTCTGACTTGCTTCAGGAAATTGTCAGGAAATCCTTTCTAGGTTTTATGAGCAGTTTCAGGGGAAGATCTGAGTCCTTCCTCACATTCATTCATCCACTCAAATACCTACCTATGTCAAGCCCCATGTTTTGATATAGCATATTCTGAATTCCAACAAGTATGAAATAAAGCAAAAGTCTGGGTATAATTAATGACTGTGCTCATATTTGATCCTGAAGTATAACTTTTATATAAATTTAAAGAAGAATCTCAGTATATCATGTTCTGTGCATGTCATTTTGCATCAACTTTTCAGTGATTCTTGTTTTAAAAGTATCTAAAGACTGAAATGTACAAAGTACTTCATCTAAGTGGAATGTTTTCACTAAGTCTTTGAGACATTAGTATTCTAAAACATGCAGTAACCACAAAGGCTATTTAAGTTCTGGAGTACCTTGGAAATTTTGATCCTTGTAAGAATGTTATATTGGGATAAGTATGTGATGATTGCAGTAACTGGTTAAATGCTGAAACCTGAACTGTCCACAGTGGTCTCAGAGCACTAATGACTAATAGCCTTAGACCTGACAAGTGCATGGGGCACATAGGACAGACTCTCAAAGGCACAATGCCAAGAAGGAACATGGCATTTCAATGACTCACCCTGGAACCTTCATTGGTGCTTTTTCACTGGTTATTTCCAGTGAACTCACTTACCTGTATGGCAGAGTAACTTCACTTTTGCTTTTTCCCATGAATTACTCTGGACTAGCAGTTTCTTCAAGCTAGACACACAGCAACCCTCATCTCATCAAGAATTCTTACCCCTAGGCTGAGCTTTTATTAAGAGTATCAATCATTTGAAACAAAATTATGCACAAATTTTCCAGTGCACTTTAATATTAAAATATTCTCTAAGTTTCAGAACCACAAGAAAATCCTCTAAGGCAGAAAGCCACGAGTTGATCATGAAAAGTACCAGGGAAGGGCCGATGAGATGCCTAGTTGGGTGGGAGGAAAGAGCTTACTCCTACAAATTTGTTCATTGACCTCCATATAAACAGAATGTCAAATTGGCATGGTGTGTATTGTATGTTCATTCTCTCTCTATCATATGTATGTATGTATGTATGTACGTATGTATGTATGTATTTCCCCCTCTCAAAATAAGTAAATGGATATATGTTATTATTTTAAATTCCGATCAGTAGATTTCCATACCCTATTCATATGAAATAATTAATTTTTAAAATAATGAAAGAAATCGATGCAGCTCACAACTGTTTGTAGCTCCAGTTCCAGAGGATTTGACACCCTCACACAGGCATACATGTCGGCAAAACACCAATGCATGTAAATTAGTGAATAAACAATTAAACTTTTGTAAGTGATAGTGGGGTCAGGAGCCCCACAAGCATGCCACAGAACTAAATAACCTAGGCTCATAGTGAATCAGAGCCTGAACCACCAACCAGGGAACATGCATGGGACTGACCTAGGCCCTCTGCATATATTTTTCAGTTGTATAATTTGGTCTTCTTGTGAGACTCCTAACAGTGGGAGCAGGGCTTGTCTCTAATTCCTGCTTTGGGGACCCATTCCTCCTACTGAGTTGCTATATCCAGCCTTAATAGAAGAAGTCATGCCTAGTCCCACCACAACTTGATATGACATGGTAGGCAGATATCTGTAGGAGGCCTGCCCATTTCTGAAGAGAAGAAAGAGAAAGAGGAATGGATGTGGATCAGGAAGAGTGGAGGTGGGCGGAGGGTTGAGAGGAGAGGATGGAGGTGAAATTTTGGTTAGGATGTAAAAACAAAAATAAACAAATAAATAAAATCATTCATTCTAAAAGAAGGGAGAATATTGATGTTTATCACATTTAAATTTGAGATTTAATAAATGTTTAATAAATGTCCCTCAAGGGACATTACCACTTATTCTAACTTTTTATTGTGTT
Source organism: Peromyscus eremicus (assembly GCF_949786415.1). Taxonomy (NCBI): domain Eukaryota; kingdom Metazoa; phylum Chordata; class Mammalia; order Rodentia; family Cricetidae; genus Peromyscus; species Peromyscus eremicus. The sequence continues at coordinate 764,551 of NW_026734303.1, forward strand.
TGTAGTTGTACAGGGTAGTTAAGTCATGCTAGGCATAATTTTGAGGTGGTCTAATACATAATGTGTTTGCTTTGTACTTGGAATAATTATATCATGTTTAGGCATTATTATGACCTGGTTATTTTTTACATTTAGAAATTAATCATGATATAAAAAGATATAATTATGTGTCAAGTTGACATGGGGTGAAGTTGTGATAGATATTTTTAGTTGTCAATTTTATTACATCTGGAATTAACTAAGACCCAAAAATGGAGGGGCACACCTGTGAGGTATTTTTGCTTAATTTGAAGAGAGAAAATCCACATAGAATCCAGTTCTGGAAGACATTATCTGGATGTTAATGAGGAAAGAAACACCTTTAACTCAGACATTTTGAGCCCCAAAACCTCATCTGTAATCTGAGCCAGGCCTCGTGCTGGAAGCTCATATACAGAAATGGAGGAAGGGAGCTTTTGCTCTTTAGCTGCTTGCTCTCACCTTGCTAGCAAGTCCATTCCTTCACTGGCATTGGAGCCATCTTCTTTGGGATTCGAGACTATACTACTGATGGGCTGAGACATCAAGCATTGTGGACTGAGCAACTACTGGATTCTTGCACTTTGCCATTATAGCCAGCCAATGTTCAATTAGCTGGACCACAGCCTCTAAGTCATTTTAAAAAATAGGCTTTTGTATGTATAGAAATGCTTTCTATAAGTTGTTACCCCATAGAACCCTGACCAACACCAGACAGAGATAAAACTTTTAGAGTAGTTTGGGCCTCACAACAGCATTATCTCAGTTCTGAATTGCACAGAATCACTGGGCAAGAAAGTAAAATAACACAAGTCTGAAATTTCTCAAAAGGAACACACAGTAATCAAATTAAATGAGTAATTATATGAGATGGACAGATTCTAGCTTAAGTGAGGAATGAAAAACCAGATGTCTTAGCTTCTGTGGGCCAAGACCTGGCAACACACACACACACACACACACACACACACACACACACACACACACACACTAAGATCAGAAGACAGTAGGAACTTTTTGCTCTTGATAGTGATAGTTCTAGCCTGGAGGCACACGGAATTATTTCCTTTACACATTAAATCTCTGCCTCACTCTCAGTCTCAGAACTAAGATCTATCCCAGAGGAGCTTCACCAGAGTAAATCAGTCATCTTGAAGAACTTTCTCGATATAATCGAGATCTGCTGTGGTAGCAGAGCACCTTCACCCACTTCTCTCCTTTTATAGTTTTGCCCAGAATCACTCTACACCAGAGACATGTGGCCCTGACGAAAACTCTATCCACTCCCTCTAGTCATGAGGTTCCTCCCAACATTGCTTATCTGGACCATCAAGAGGGATTCCTCATCCTACCTCTACCCCCGGAGGGTCTTCTCAATTCTGCATTTCATCAGACAGGCTGAATAGGTGTTGTCAACCTAGAGGAGATCTAGGAAATCTGTTCCATTCTGACAGTCAGTGAGACTGGGGCAGGATCCTGAACCTATGAGGGCCCTGAATGGATGTGTGGCAGCCTACGACAATTAGCATGCCTGTCCCTACAGTTTTCAAGAAACTTCAGTCTTTGGTTGGGAGTGATCCACCTAATACAGCACACGTCGCTGGGAGGACAAAGGTCAATTGCAGGGACTGGGGAGATGGCTCATCCATTAAGAGCATTTATTGCTGTCTCAGAAGACCCACAGGATAGCTAACAAACCTCTTTAACTTAAAATGCAGGTGGACTATGCCCTCACCTGGCCTCTGTGGGAATTGCATGTATGTGGTGGTAAACACCCCTAAGTATAAAGAAAACACCACAAAATATCCCAGCGTGTCTTGCAGGAAATTCTCTCTACTGATCTGTTATCACTCATGATATATTTCAAGAAAACCAGAGGCATATTGCTTTACATTTCCTGATTTCGTTTATACAATTTTAATGAACATTCTTATTTCCTGAGAAGCCTGGAGCAATATATTTTTGTTTCCCTTAATTTGGTATACATGATGATTTTGTGAACAAGTGTGTACAGTGTACCACATTTTACTGGAAGCTAAATATATGACCTCAAAGATACAATATGTCTAGTATTTCTCTTATGTAGTTGTTATCCATGGAGTAGGCTATACCATCCACATCCAAGGTGCCATCCCCTTGTGTAGTCCTGAGACCCACGACTGGGAAATCCCTGTGCAGCCCGAGCTTCCTAGAACTTACTGAGATACATCCAAGCCTGTGATTTCTGGGTTTACAGGAGTGTGAAACCTCACCTGACTAAAGAAGAGTCTCAGAGTGAAAAGTTTGAAATTGTATTTTATTCATAAAATACATTCATTTTACTCAATGGGGCCTTCAAAACAGTGTCATTATATACAGTGTATAGCCTTAGCAAACTATTAAAACAATGACAAGAATAAAAGTAATAACAAAAGTTAACAAAACCTTAAATGAAAATGAAGAAAACCAAAAACCAAAGCATAAATATCCCAAGATATAAAACAAAAATATTAAGGAAATTACAGTTTCCTTTGGAATTTCATTATGGAAGAGCAAAAGAGGTGAGGAACTGGCTTATTCTCTGTAGACAATTATCTTCAGCTACACTTGCCCATGACATGGTGTCAGCTTCGGCACTGCAGTAGAGAGACTCTTGTGCTTTTGGTGTGTTCTGTCTAGATGGCAGTGTGACATAAACACAGTCTTCCTTGTCAGATTTCCCATCACATATGGAGTCAGGGTGCTTAATAATTTGTCTTGTGTTCTCTGTATTTTAGACTTATTTCTGACACAAAATTTTCTCCAGTGATAGTGAGCCCACTGATATGGATCAGATTGAGGCTGGATCGCCTGATGGTAGGTTGATATTTGCCTCACTATTGGGTTCAAAGCTGAAAAGAGGTGGCATTTTCTGAGGAGGCCTTGAACCTGGAGTGTAGAATGTCATGCCTTCAAGGTGTTCCTGGCTTCATCCAGCCTTCTCAGTCTTCTTAAGAGGTGCTGTCAGGTAAATTCAGTAAAGAAAGTATGATTTAGAAACAGTTTTGCTGTGCCACTGGCATGAAAAATCAGGGCCTATTCATCCCTAGTAAACAAAAGTTAAGGAAGGAAACACACTCCATGATCCCTGGCTCTTGGGGATGGGTCTCAATGGTAACTTAGTTGCCAGGGACATAGTGTTTCTGCTTCAGCAGCTCCATCTGCAGGAGGCTCTCATCCTGGGCTGTGGTCTGCTCCAGTTCCTGCTGGAGGTTTTCAAACCTAGGGGAGGAAGATAGATGGGACACAAGCCTGGTGGGGACCTGCCATGTCAGCTTTTGAGCCCCCACCAGATCTACTCAACTAGACAATCGAGCATTACCTTTCAGCTGAGTTCATTCCCTGCTTCCCCAAGGGAAAAGGGTCAGAGAGCTACTGGGCAGGATTTTTTCCTCAACTTTTTTTTTCTTTTTTTGGTTTTTCGAGACAGGGTTTCTCTGTGTAGCTTTGAGCCTTTCCTGGAACTCGCTTTGGAGACCAGCCTGGCCTCGAAATCACAGAGATCCACCTGCCTCTGCCTCCCGAGTGCTGGGATTAAAGGCGTGCGCCACCACCGCCCGGCTTTCCTCAACTTTTAAAAACTGATAGAAGTTGATCTGGAAAATACACAATTCTAATGCTGGATTAGAAAAAACAGCATATTTCTACAACAGTCCAAAGACATCATTTTGGAGAAATATCAGTATGACAAGGTCTGAGGCACAGGTCAGGGAAGATGTACCTGGTCTTTTTTTTTTTTTTCTTTTTTCTACTCTGGTTTCTCTTCAGATCGTATAAATCTTTCGCCTTTTATCTGGTCTTGATTAGATACCAGGTGAATGTGAACCTCCTGGAAAACTCTATGCCTGCCCTCTAGTGGAGCCTACACAGCAATGCAAAGAAGGCTCTGATGATTCCTACAGCCCAGACCCCTGCATGGGATTAACTTGTCAACTCCTACTCTGTTTATGACCAGAATAAATCTTCTCATGAGAAACTGATAAACAGTGAAGAGAGCCAGCAATCAGCAGTAGGCTGCTGTATGCAAATCTGCCAAAGTGTAGACATTTATCTCTAAACACATTCATGATGGAAAATAAAGATGTAGGAGGACACACTTACCTTCACGATTGATGATCCCCCTCTAGGTTTCTGGCAGTCATGGGAATATTTGTGAGGAGATCTAATCTAAGAGATGAGATACTCAGAGGATACTAGAGGTCTCAGAAGGGAAGAAGAGGACACAATCCCCATAAGACCAAGGAGAAAGCATATTGCTTCCAGGACAGAATTTCCTGTTGACTGAGCCAGTAACAACACTCTGAGGTGTTCTTTCCCTGGCTATATGGCTGGGAGCTTTGCCAGTTGAACAGAAACTCAAAGAAGACAGAGATCCAGGTACAGCGGACCCACTTGGATCCACCTGCTTCTTGAATCCTAGGTTCCTACCTCATCTGGGACACAGTGAAATGATGCTGCAGCTTTACTGCCAAGTCCCTTTGCTGGGTGAGCAGCTCCTTCTGCTTCCTCAGGGACTGAAGATTTTCCTCAAGTCTTTGATGTTCCTGCTCATTAGAAGCTTGCGTTTTTAGGGAAGGGTGGTCTGCACCCCTGTACATACATATGTGTGCAAGCACACACACACACACACACACACACACACACACACACACACACACACACACACATACACACACATATGTACATGTATGCACACATACAAGCACACTACATTGCATCCGTTTTTAGTTTCCTAGATAACACTGACATAATAGGAGATCACCTGGGATACTATGGAGAAGAAAGTGACCTTTCATTAACCCACAGCCTCTCTACTCATATTCCAGCCTAGAGGCAGAAAACACAGGAAACTCTGAGCACAAGGATGTGGAGAAAATTGTGTACTTTTACTCTCTTTTGATAATTTTCATTTTATTTTTAATTTATATGTGCAGGTGTTTTGCCTGCCTGTGTGTCAGATTAACACATGGGAGAAGAACTCAGTGGACTTGTAAGTCAATGTAGTGCTTGCCTTATAAACCTGTACACAGATAGGTGAACCCCAGGGTTCCTTGACCAGTAATCTAAGCTCTCCTAGCAAGGTCCCAAGTCTGTACATTGAAGACTTAGTTCCCCAGCAAAGGACCACTGGATGGCAGTGGACCAGCAACTTGCTCTCACTCAATGCTTCTCAGTGTCTCCAAGGGGGGCAGCTTCCTCCTAAAGAAGCTCTCTAAACCACAGGTTGCCTCAATTTAGGCCCAAAGAAATGAGCTCAGAAAACAAAACAAAAAAAAATCTCTAAAGTCAGTCTATATTAACCTTTTCTCCAAGTAAGATGATTGTGTCAGGAATTTCTTTGAATAACAGAAGGTTAACTAACTCAGCCAAATGATCGCATGTATTATTCCATGCTTCACAATATTCCATGGACCACATTGTATGTTTTCCCTAATCAAGGATGGGCATCTGAATAGTTTCTACCTGGGGGTTTTCTGATGAGTCCTGGTGTAAACCTGTTGTCCCATATTCTCTGTGGACACCTACTTTCCATTCTGGAATCAATGGACCACTGGAGTCTGCATTCAACATTCTGAATAATTATATATAGCTTCTCACAGGGCTGCACCATCTTACACTACTAGCAATGTCTGAGAGTTCTCATTTCTCTCAACCCTCCATCAGGCCGATTTTAACTCAGTATGAAGAAGTTTGGAATCAAAGCAGGTTCTGAGTGCTGCAGACACAACATGGAGTGTGTGATTTAGAGTATGAGGAGCCTAAAGGGTGCACTGAGACAGCTTCTCCTCACACCTCAGCATAGCTGTGGGACTTCTGCTGGGCTGAGATGCAGCCACAAGACCCTCTGCAGTTCAGAATTTCTCAAAGAATAAAGTCCATGCCAAGCTTCAAGTACAAGGTTAACTGAACCAAGGTTAGGCAAAGGTGAAAGGAAAATGGCGGCAGGCGATGAGGAAAAAACAAAACAGGATGCAGGGAAGTCATCAGTGGTCAGCCACAATTCACCCAGAGCAGAGAAGGACACAAACCGTCAGGCACCTTTCATGCCTCTCAGTAGCCTCTTTCTCACCTTCATGGAACCCATTACTTTGTTTTCTCCAGAGGATTTCTTTGCAGATAAATAATTCTGCCTCTACAAAGACCTGAAAAACCTTTAGCCTGCATCAGTTTTCTGTCATTTGTTGTAGTTAGCTGTATGGACATGCAGAGTGATGGGCAGCTCCATCTGTTCTTTGACTGATGCAAAGTGGTACTAACTAGATTAGGCACAGTACTTTCTCACTGAAGTCTCTCTCCATCATTCTTAAAGATGTTCCATTGTTCCATGAGTGAGTGAACATACACATAGAGGCTCAAACTCATATTCTCATACCCCATAGAAACACAAGACAACACATAGACACACACACACACACACACACACACACACACACACACACACCTTTCTTGAACCCAGAAGGGCAAGGGAGAATACGCGAATCTTGCAACAGCTTTTGTACTACAGGGAGAGGTAGTGTGTCCTCCCTGTTGTCTACAAGCCACTTAGACTCAGCCAGGCTTTTCTGCCCTGTCCTGAACTTCTTTCCCCTCCTAGGGAAGTTTTTATCGCCAGACTCACTGATTGTACAGATAAGTAACAACCTCTGCACAACTGAGTTTGACCACATAAGACCAGGTGCTCATGGGAGATGGCTGGACAGGAAGCCTCCTGATAGATCCAAGTTGACCCATCATAGTCTCCTCCCTAAACCTACCCAGACTCCTTCACAGAAGGAAGTGATAGACCAGAGAATGGAATCACCCATTGTCATTACCCAACAACTTTTGACCAGATTATAGTGCATGTTATATTAAAACATCCCAGATCAGACAGTAGGATGCTACTTAGGTCACCCACAGCACTTTCCTGAAATGCAGCACTCTATAAAACTATGAGGAGCAATCTTTCATAAGAACACAGCCATATACATGTTAGAGTGAGCATCAAAATGTCAGATTCCATGTGTGAAGCCAGTAAGACAAACCAGACATTTCCTGGGAAGTTACTTCTATGCCGAGAAAGAAAAGAAGTCTGCTTATTAATTTTAAAATAGATCCATTGTTTGATTCTTGTAGGGGACGTTCCTCCTTCCATGCTGTTTCTGCCTCTGATCTAATATGACACCTGCCAAGTAAATGAGACCCAGAGCCTTGACCCCACTCACTCAGACCTCTGTGCTACTCCCTAAGTGGCTCCCATCATAGCACTGCTCCTTCCATACTAACGTATTGGTGAGTGAAATGTGATTTACTCGTCTCCATCAATGGACTGCAGCTTCTAGCAGAGCAGTAGGGTTTGCTTGCCAGTCATGCAGTGCCTTTCAAGAGGATAACTCCAGAGAAAGACTTGTGAATGATCACAGAAATGAACTGTTGGATGGGATGGGTCAGGTGGATAAATGAGTAGATGGTTAAATGGGTGTGTGTATATGTATGTGTATGGTTAGACAAGTGGGAAACTTGGCCCTGCTGCTTCAACCTACCTGCTGCTGCCTTGTCCAGAGGTCATAGATCTTCTCATGGGCCTCCTCACAGAGCCTCCTCACCTCCTCGCAGGACTCTTGTAGTAAAATCTGCTCCCCCTGCAGCTTTCTGTTCTTCTTTTTCAGCATGCTCACTTTTTCCTTTAGCTGAGTCCATTCACTCAGGAGCTGACTGTAGAGGGTGCTGAAATATCACCACAAATGATGAGCTCTACCTCCATCTGCCACTCCTGCCTCCTAATACCATCCTTCCTGCAAGGTCCCATGTCCCCATCCCCATGAACCCTGGGTAGGAACCCACATTTGCCATGCCAGCATCACTCAGTGGCAGGCCAAAGCCAGAGAATAGCCAAATTCCAGAAAGATTCAAACTGCTTCTGAATACCCTGACAGCAAAAGGGATTCATGTACCTATGAAAACTGGATCCCCCACCTCCCCCCACACACCCTGGTGTTTAACTGTTCACAGTATTGGGAAACATGAGCAGGTACAGGGAAACCATGCTCTAAGGGGGACAGAAGACCCAATGGGAATACATTTCATGTGTCCCATAGAAACTAGCTCTGTAAGCTCCTGCCAGAGCCACAGAAAACATCCATGGTGCAAACCATGTTTTCTCGCTAGAAGCTCCAGAAGTTGACAGGAAAATGTTGGGAGGAGCTCTCAGACTCTTCACTCTTAGGAGAACTCAGTTTAGGAGGCACAAGTCCAAGAGCTATCAGGCAGGCTGCTTGCTAAGAGGTAAACAGACTAGAACCACAGCCCAACTTTGTTCAAAGGTGAAGAGGGGAGAAGCTGCTGTGGGATGTCTTTCTGTATGCTGTGAATATGTATTGTTCACATTGGTTAATAAATAAGATGTTTTGGCCTATGGCAAGGCAGGATGGAACCAGGCAGAAAAATCCAGGAGAGACAGAGAAAGAAGTCAGAGGTGGAGGAGATGCCAGCTGCCACCCAAGGAGCAACATGCCAGCAGCCTGGCCATGCAACAGCCATGTGGCAAACATAAATTAATAGAAATGGGTTAATATAAGGTGATAGATCTAACTAGCAAGAAACTTAAGCCATTGGTCATACAGTTTGTAAGTACTATAAGCCTTTGTGTGTTTATTTGGGACCATTTGGCTTCAGGAGGTGAGTGGGACAGATTCCTCCTGACAGCTGGGTCAGGCAGGACTTGAAAAACTTCAGACTGCCAGAAACATTCCTTACCAATTTTTGGAGTCCCATCTAAATTAGGCACTCACCAGTAGGAGTTGGTCTTCTCACTCAGCTTCTTGCACTTGTACAAGGCCTCACAAATCTCCTTGGGGAATTTCTTTACATCTGACATCTCCTTCTTATGCTGTGTTTTCAGAATCTCAAGTTCAGAATTCAGCCTGTGGTAGGGCATGGCCCCAGGAGCAAAGAACCCCATGAACACAGGCCTCAGGGACCACATGAATTAAGGTTCTGTTTTGTACTACCCTAGCCCACGGGATTTCACACCCTGAATCCTATGTACTGGACCTCCTGATGTGCATTGGACTTGCCTCACTGTCCCAGGGCCAGGAAAGGCTGGGTGTCAATAGGGAAGTAGACAGGACTACATGAGCTCCCTCAGTAGACCTATAGGGGCAGACTAGCTGGCTAAGAGGGTCTGAGGAGTCTGTGCCACAGTTCGGGGTCTATCTGAAATCTGCAATGACATTTCCACTCTCTTGAGAACAGAGATTCTTTCTCCTTACAAGGATACCCAGAACTCATAATCAGTATTTCTGTAGAGGAGGCACTACATGAGGATGGCTTTATAAACTCCCAAGAGGATTCCAATGAGGCACCAGGATGAGCACAAAGGCTGAGAGCAGTGATGCTCAATGTGGGGCTCCCTGGCCTCAGCACTTACATCACCTGAAATCTTTGAGACATGTGAATATTCAGGCCTATTATCAATCTCTGACTCACAGGATCTGGAAGGACACACACACACACACACACACACACACACACACACAGTAAGTGAGCCTCTCAGAGACAGTACAGAACACACTCAGACACACAATCCTCAGCACAAAGAAATTTATTGCCCCACAGGGTAAGCATGACATTGGGAGCCTGCCTCTGGATCAGGCAAAGGCAGACAGCAAGCAGCAGGCTTTTTTTAGCAGTGGGTTTTTAAGTAGAAAAGCTTAATCTGTACTAGGGTGAGTTGTTGAGATCTGATTGGATCAGTTAGCCAGTGTAGCCAAGTAATAAATTTTGATTATTAGACTTTGGTGTTTAGTTTCAAGAATGAGTCAGTGTCCACTAAAGAGAATGACTTTGGGGACTAAATTTAGGAATGTAATCTAATGGTTTATCAAGGGAGAGGGAAGTGAAAAGAGCAAAACCTGCCACTGCCATGTTTGCAACTTTTGGACCTCTTAGAGAACACTTCACATACATAATTCCACACACAGTTAGGATGTCAGAGAAATACAGGTAAGTGGCATTGTCTCATAGTATAAGGAACAACCTGAGAGGAACAGAGATGAATTCCAGGCCTTCTGGTCACACACGGATGGACTGAGTAGGCCCACCAGGCCATTCAAGCTGCTCCCATAGCAAAAAGCAAAAATAAATATCAATTCAGAGCACTGAGCATCTCCTAAAAGCCAATGCCTGTCAGGGCCTCTTGAAATGCATGTTGTGATCTTACACACTACTGCCTCTCTCTGTACATTGTGATTCAGGCCACAAGCTCTGGTTTTCATTGGGAGGATTCAGAACAGACTATGTCCTATCTCAATCATACAGGCTTCAGTTCTGCCTCTCAGATGTACTCAGGACACAGTAGGTTCAAGACAGTCACCAGAGAAAAGGGCATGATGAATACCTGTTGTTCAACTCATTGTTGTTATAAAGGTCCAGGAGTTCCAGCAGTTCATTCCTCTCATTGGTCATCATCTGTAGCTGAAGGGTCAGTTTATCCACCTGGTTCAGCTGTTGCTCCTGCTCAGTGAGGAAGAAGGGTGTGGATGATGCCTTCCTAGTAGTCCCTGTAGGTACATAAACACAAGTGAATTTGTCCAGATGAATGGCATAGGGCCAAGAGAGATCATGTCGAGTCCCAAGAGGAGTCCTGAGGAAGAGGAAATGCATGGCACCAGTGAAGCCCTCAAAAATCCGAGCAGATATCCTTAAACTGGGTACCATAAGCCATGTGTCTATCTCCAATCTCTAGGGATAGATATATGCCTCACGCCCTACTTCAGCCCCACTGTCCTGAAAGGCATAAGCAAGGCCAGCCATGTTGGTTTGGAATTCTCACCAGATACCTGATGTGATGCAAGAAAGTCCTGGAGTTCCTGGTGCTTTGCATCTCTCAGCCCTGATAACCTGTGTGCAGGACTAAAGCAACTGAATGTCTCAGACCTGGGTACATGAATGGAAATTTTCCCTTGCTGGTATTTATATCAGATATCCATGAAATCTACAGAAATCCACTGAGAATAAAGTGCAGCAACATCCTACCCTGATACCTCATTAGTGGTTCTGGGCCTCCTTTAGCATTCTTTGCCAATCATAATGAACTGAAAAAGGTCCCAGCACAGCATCTGCCTCCCTGACATTTCCTGGCCCTCTGCCCTCAGAAATCCTCCACTTTGGATCTGCTCCTTAGCAACCCAGGTAAGCTGCATAGGCCCATTGCTTCAGATGTTAACAGCTACTGCACCCAATTAACAGAAGGACCAATTGTGGCATCAACTTCTGCTTAGAAAACCAGTGCTTTCTATGCCAATCAGTGTGCTTAGTTTTGCCAACATGTCAATTGGTGAACCCTGTAAGCACTTAATAAATGCCTCAAGGGCAGTTGGCATTGCCACAACACTGGTGATTTCACAGAAGATGCCAAGGGCTCTCCAGGATACAATAGAATTTCCAGAGTAGGGACTGTTAGGGTCACTGCTAATGTCATCACCTATCTGATAACCAACTCTTCCCCAATTCACCAAAAGCCAAGCTCCTCTTTCCAGCAGCCTTCCCTGAGACAGAGCAGGACCTTCAGCACCTCGTCATTTCAATCCAGAGATCTCACTGATTCATTAGAATCTAGTTCATTCTAATTCAATAGTTCATCGTGTGTGGAGGGCAAGACTCAATTTCCTGACACTGCCCAGGAATGGCTCTTCTCATCCTGAAGAATGCTAACTAATAAGATGAGAAATAAAGGATGCTAAGAAATTAGCTCAGGATAATGGGGAAGGAAGATCAGTTCCACAAGGTGAACAAGCACATTAGAGAAGATCCACAGGGCAGTTACAATGTATGGGGGTGGTGGAGGATTGTGTGGGTCCTGTCAGAACAATGATAATCATACAGGTAATGATGAAACTTTTGCCAAAATCTTCATCAGAATACATTCCATCCATCATGATGTTAGCAAAGGAGTTATCAACTACTGAAAGGTATGACTGAAAATACCTAAGGACTAGGCTTCCACAGGTGAGCCCTCTGACAACAAGAACAAAAACTTACAGGAAGAGTGATGTCCCAGTCCTGCACTCAAGGTAGAGGAAAGATGACTGGCTAGTGAGAGGCAGGAATTCAGAAACCTTAGGGGTCACTGACATGCAGCAATCCTTGGTGGCTCCTGCCTTGCTAGTGGTTGTTATTTAAACTGGGAGAACCTCTAGCTCTGGGCAGGGGACTTTACTCTCCTTGTTATTAGTGACACACACCAAAAGACATCCAGTGTGTGTGAAGTGCAGGGCTGGTACTGAAACCTCTTTAGTCCCTCTGTGCTTCCTTACCACTCAGAATGAAAGCAGAGGGCCCTCAACAGAGCAGCTGCAGCCTTCACCATCCCTGGCTCTCTGTCAAACTAACCTTGAAAAATTCTCAACTTTGTTCTGCTCTTGAAGAACTCAGAGGACTAGGATAGGCCCATGGCTTCTCAGAAACTCTCACCCCCTTAGCCCCACTCCTAGAAGGATCACCTGAAGCCTTCCTCCTTCAGGAAGCTCCCCATCCCTTTCCCAGGACTCACTGCGCTTTCCCCAGAACCATTTATTTCTTGATGTGTGACATGGAGACTGAAGGCCATCTTCCTTCTGCCTCCCTTTGGTCTCCCTGTGCTCATCATTCTGTCTCCCAACAATCCTGTTCAGTCTAGTCAGCATGTCTGTAGGTGAAACACGAGACACTGCACAAATGCCCCAATGACAGTTGGTGTTGCCACAACACTGGTGACATCACATGGAATGCCAGGGCTCTCCAGGATACAGTAGAATGTTCATGTGCTGATGTCACATGGTATAGCTGTTACATCCCTGCTACATACCTCACCCAAAAGTGACTTGAAACCAAAGTTTAGGCGCCACCTGTTCCAATCCACATGCTCTTGAAGAGGTGGCACTGATAGCTTTGGGTACAAGATCCATTAGGAGGACATGAGAAGGGCAGGCAAGGGGAGAGACTCAACAGTTGTTGCATCATACAGCTTTGTTATATCCAAACCTCACATTTCTTATCATGATATCGCTATAAAGAGAAGCCAGGTCATGGTCAGCCTGGAGTGCATGTTCTTCAACCAAATCTCTGGACCTAAGCATGATCCTTGCAACCTAGGACTGATGAAACTTTTGGGTGATCTGTGTCATTTCAGATTTTGAAGCTTTAAGCAAATAAATGTGATTGTCAACTTCATTTCTAGATAGAGTCTTGTGAAGACCAAAAAGTTGAGTACATCCTGGAATTTGGGAGCAAGGCATGTCCTCTAAACTGATATAAAAACTATTTTAAGAACATAGATGACAGTATTGGGGGTAAATAAATCTGAGTAGAGAGGTGGTATAGAGAGGGGTGAGATACTCAGAGAGTGTGATTGCTCACATGAATCCAGAGATGAGGCAGTAGATCTAGATGGAAAAGTATAAAGGATTGCCTGCAAATTCCAGTAATTAGAAAGAGGCCTGAAGTCAGCTGTATAGTTGAGACCTCAGATAGCTTGGTCTTTCTAACAATCAATTGTGAAACATCACACTTCCATGAACAGATACCCTGCCCAGGATATATAGTTATTTACCCAGCAAAGACAAAAACCCCTTCTGCATGGTCCTGCTTCTTATCTCACTGATGTCCCATCCAGAAGAGGGTTCATGTTCTTCCAAATGCCCTGAGATCAAGCTGACAGCAGACAGCACCTGCCTTCCACAATGTTCATCTCAGCCTACTCTTGGTAGTTGGATCATGTTCAGGAAATGAAATGGGGGATAAGACTTTGCCTAGCCGCTTCTCAAAGTTCAGGCTTGAGACTCCCCCTCTGTGAATGTCAACTTTCCTGTCTTCTACAGGGAGAGGAGTGTCTCAGGGGTCTGCTGGTTTCTTCTCCTTTTCACATGCTTCAGGTGACCCAAGGGACAGCCTCCTCAAGCTTACTCAGAGCTGCACAAGACAAAGCCTGGCTTCAGACTCCCCGAATCTGGCCTCAGCAGCCATGAGAATGGTGGCACAGTTCACATGACTTTTTTAAGACACAGGCTCTCCTGGAACTTGCACTGCAGTCAGTCTTCCATTCTCCTCCTCATTTCCCAAGTGGTTGAGATCATGGCATGCATCACTATGCCCAGCTCCTTTTTTTCTATTTCTAAATGTTCAAACACCCAGAAACAACCAGAGTGAGGTCAAGATCATGATGCGGAAAACCACAGAGATAGCCTACCCAAGCTGGAAACTCTTGGACTCTGGCGGGAACAAGCACAGGACCAAACTAGGTCCTCTGACTGTGGGTGACAGTCTGGGTGATCACCTGCAGCTTCACGTGACCATGTTCAGGACTGACTGTGAACATACCTATCTGTCCTGAACCAGACAGCTGGAAGAGGCAGCCTGCTGGTGGAAGACACAGCCTACTAAGCCTTTGTCTCAGTACAGAAAATGAAAAGGAAGCCAGAAGTTGGCTTTTTGTATTACTTGTCAGTTCCTCTTTATCTGTCTGCCTCTCAGGGAAGACTGTGTAATTCTTTTTCCCTCAAATTAATGAGTTTATTGAGGTTATTACAGGAGTACAGGTATGGTGTTACTTATAGGAATATGAATAACTCTAATGTGTGGCATCACAAAGGCTCACATTAGAATGAGTGACTCATGAAGACTAGAACTCTGAATGTGTCTGCATGACTTGTTTGCAGCTGAATGAGACAGAGGGTCTCATTTTTTCAGTTCTCCTTAGTTACACCTATTTAACCTTGGGAGCGGAAGGGCCTTGTTAATCCTGTAAATTTCAGCTTTCCCAGCCATGGTTTAATTGCTGAGTATTATGAACCTCCTCTCTCTTTCCACAGAACTTTCTGAGACTTAAGGAAATAGTCCTACTCAGGGAAGAGCACACCAGTTGGATACTCAATATTAAATGATCAATCCTGAAAACATATATGCTAGCTATACAGAATGATTGGTTTACATTTAGGAATATATAACTATATGGATACACACACACACACACACACACACACACATATATCTTCATGCACATATATATGTATATGAACATAGCAACAATTAATGAATATAGAGGTCATAAATTAGAAACAGAGCAAGGAGGAGTGTAGTGAGGGTTTGGAAGGATGAAAAAGAAGAGAAAATAATGTAATTATTATCTCAAAAATAATAGAAAAGTATTTCATGTTATACAAAGGAAAATTGTTACACAACATTTCACCCATTCCTTAAAATGTTAGTTGTTTGTGTAAGTTCACATTCTCCCATGGAGCTCTGCAAAGGCACTAAAGGCAAACACAAGTCCTGAAGTCCCTGGTGAATCAACCATTTTATGTTTGACCTCTTCTGTAAGCACAGCCCAGTGCTCTATCATGCCCAGTGAATTGGCCGCAAAGCACAGCTTCTCTCATATATATTTTATCAGGAAAACCCCATCCTTCCTTCATCATCTTCCAGTGTGTGTGAGACCTCTGCTTGTGATAACCAAGCATCCCCAATGCTTCCTGTGAGCCAGTCCATCAGGAAATAATTTCTCTCAGATTTCATTAGATTACATAGCCTGTATTTCAAGGAGGTTTTTGAAAGCTCACCTACTTCCCCACTTCTATTGCACTCAGATTGATCTCATCTGTTCTCATAGCCTACAATCCCATGAGCCAAGCTTTGACAGGAGGTTTCATTGATCTTTTGAAGTCTTTTGTATCAAGTAGTTGAGAGACAGAATACTCCCTGACTAAGACAGGCTCTTTTTGCAGGCCATTTTAAGGCTATCAAATGCAAGTTCTAGCATGGATTTTCCTTTTCTCTGTATAAAAGGTTGAAACTAAGTGGCATCTATCACTTTTATTTTAAACAGAGAATTACACTCTAATTGTATACAAGTGTAATGAATTTTGTCCTAAGGAATTTTAATAAATACAGCAGTTTCATATATGATCTTGATTTTTTTTCTCTTCCATAAAATTTCTGACTTATGACTTTTCTGGGTTTGAGTACAACTTTCCATTTCCATTTAGAAAACTCTACAGATTTTACCTCTTGACAAAAATTTATTTAGTCATAAAATATTTTTGTAAACTTCATGGTAGAGAACTAATAAACACTGAATATTTCAACTCATTGAATTCATTGTATGTAAATTACATTTGTCATATAAAGAAACAAACTAAGATAATGCGTTTGCAAGTTATTAAAGTATCAAGTTGTTGGATGTAGGTTTTGGGCTCGTTTTAAGCACAACTTGCATTTTTTTAACAAGCACTCCTTTACACAATATTTTTAGTGTCACAGTGTCAGAGATCTAAAGAACCTCATATTTTAGCAAGTACCAGGAAAGATAGGGATTATAAAGATTTTGGGTGGGAAAATATGGAGAATAAAACCTACAGAGAAAAGGTTTTTTTTTTATTTTTTATGATGTAATTAGCATTTTCTAAAGCCCTGTAAAAATTCAGGGAGGCAAAAATGATTATAATATCCGGGATGAAAAAGGGAAGATCAAGAAGAAGGAGAAATAAAAGAGGAAGAGTAGTTGTAGGAGAAGATGGATGGATGGATGGATGGATGGATGGATGGATGGATGGATGGATAGAGATAGGTGATGAAATAGATAGATGATAGATAGATAGATAGATAGATAGATAGATAGATAGATAGGCAGAGAGACAGACAGAGAGACAGACAGAGAGACAGTTAGGAGTATATACAGTTTTCAGGCTATACACTATAGTGTTTATTGGGTTCACCAAAGGCAGGATGGACTCAGAACATTTGTCCTTCTTCCCCGTATTGGTCAGAGAACTAGGTATGGTTGAAGAACTCAGAATTTTTCTTTTAGTATCTGTAGCCCTTTAATTCTGGACAATCCTAGGATTTGTGGTTCCCAAAAATAGCCCTCAAATTTAGTTCCATTCCAGTTGTCTCTCAGTGGTCCCACTTTTTCTTTGTGTTGATATGTGAGGTGAGGTGGGACAAATACTAGTTATCCAGGGGGCCCTGGCATTCTAGGCCCCCAAGAATCTTTTTAAATGAATGCTCCATGGTTTGTATAGAACTCTAGAAAAGGAATAAGGAATCCTTGTTGCAGCAGATGATACAGAGAGGTTGAGACAAAACAGATTGGGTTCTAGCATGGATTATTACAATGGAGAGGCAAGAGTTTCTGGTCCAGAAATATTAACAGGCTAGATACTCTGAAGATTACATTTAGATCACTTTTTTCTCAGAGCTGAGGACCAAGCCCAAGGCCTTGTGCTTGCTAGGCAAGCACTCTACCATTGAGCTAAATCCCCATTGCCAAATTTTTAAGGACATATTTTAGAGAAAAGTCAGAAGGAAATGGAGGATTTAAGACTACCAATTTCTGATGCCATCTCACAGATTTTCCAGAATGTGATGGGCTGATCGTGTTTGCCTTTGGGGATGTTATTTTTATAAAGACAGCAAACTTAGTAGGGGGTTTCTAGCATTAAGCTCAGCAGCACAAGGACACCCCATTAAATAACTAGTCTGGAATCCTTTAAGTAAAGAGGAGATGCAGCAAGTTGATGAAATGAAATGTAGAAGTGCCTGCAGTTGAAAGGTCGGGATGAGATGGGTCACGCCAGAATGTTAATCAAGAAAAGTCAGAATAAGGAATATTAAATATAGGAGGAAGTCTGACAGTGTGTGGGAAAAGTCTTTATTTGCTAATGCTTTGGTGATTGGTATTACACATCATCCTCGGAGTATAAAAATAATACAATGGGGATCCTTCTTTGAGAAAACATGTCCACATTTGATATGATATTGTATATTAAGTTCAAGTCTCTGAAATCTTGTAAGAAAAAATGGAACATCATGGACCATGTTTCTGGAAAAAGAAATAGAGAAGAATTACTGAAGCAGATTTTGGTTGGAAATATGTTAAACATATATATGTACCCATAAATGTATATACATACAAAATCACGAGAAACAAAATCAGTAAAACAATCCAGACAGGAGTCCAATGGGGTCTGAATATTGATAAACACAATTATCTTGATGTCTACACTATCCACTTAATTCAAAATTCAGGCTGTCGACAAGGACAATGCTGTTCTGATGAGGATGACATCAGGGCTCCCTTTCTAGCCTTATTCAGTGGGCTGTAGATGGCAGCATTGGAGTGAACACACTGTTTACATCACCAAACCTACTGTAATTCTCTATGTTAATGTGTAAGAGAAGAACTGAGGTAAACTGACAGTCATGTCCTAAATATCAGGCAGACCCGCTTTTAAGCACCAAATGCAAATCATGGTTATCTGAAATATCAAGAGTATGAATATAGCCTCAGTGCAGTTTCCAGTGGTCTTTTGTCACCTTCAGCTTCTGACTCTGCATTTTAGAAGTTATGTAGACAGAAGAAATTACCTCAATAATTTTCACGTATAAAAAGCAACAGTCAGATTCATGATACAGTACTGCCTTGATTCATTTAATTATAACTCACATGGGAATATTATCAGTCAAATAAGAACACTAACATTTTCTTCAGAATTCCTCCCAACACATAATCATATTTTATATAAAACTTGATATCTCTGAAATGTTTGTAGCACATTACAACACTTGAAATAAAATAGTATCTTCTGGGCAGGACAGGACTACTGCACTCATGAATTCCAAGGTCAAGCCATCAACATTCTAAACCAAATGTCAAAGATCAATGGATTACAAATTTGTGTTTTTAAGACATAGGTGCTAAATTATTAGTCATGTCAAAAACATCAGTGAAAATATAATTTAGATGTGTCATCATTAGTAGACAGGTAGCTTTAAAAAGAATAACATAATGGTTGCTTTTCAAGAATATTTCTTGGGAGCCACATAAATGCCAGGAAGTAACCTTTACCTGGAACAAACAGATAAGATGTCTGTCCTGAAGGAACTGAGGAAGTTATTACCTTTTATCCATCTCGTACATTACAGCTGCTTTTTGCTCTGGGCAACCAACCCTCCAGCTCTTCTTGTGTCTGAGACCTCCAATAGAAGAGGATTTTCCTGCAGGAGGCAGCATCCAAACCCTCCTATTGATTTGTCCCTGAAATTCAGTCTCCACAGGAAAGGCAATCTTACCTCCTGCCCATTATTCACAGCCTGAAACTCACTGCTATTTATGAAAATGATTATATGCCATCAAATCATAGGAATTTCGGCTCCTTGTTAATATTTTAGTGGAAGGAAATTTTAAGTTTTCCCTTGGGTAGATACTACATAGTTAATAACTATTTTAGACTGTTATAACTATTAAACAATTTATTTTTATTTTTATTGAGTGAATATTTTATTTCTTTTTTACTGAAAATAGATTATTCCCTCATACAATAGTTCCCAACCATAGTTTCCCCTCCCTCCACTCCTCCCAGTGCCCACAAACCTCCCCTCTTCCTCAGATCTGCTCCCCCTTGGCTTCTTTTCAGAAAAGAACAGGCCTCCAAGAGACAACAGCCAAACATGACAAAACAAGATAAGACAAAACAAAAATAAGACAAGACAAAAGCCATCATATAGAGACTGGACAAAGCAATCCAATAGGAGGAAAGATGTCAGAGAGGAGGCAAAAGAGTCAGAGACAAACCCACTCCTACTATTACAAGTCCCATCAAAACTCCAAAATATACACAGAGATGCTAGTGCAGACACATGCACGCTCCATGTTTGCTGCATCAGTCTGTATAAGTTCATATGAGCTCTGCTTAGATGATTCACTGGGCCATGTGACCTGATAGAGAGTTTCAATTTAGACTCCCACTTCCACACAATGACTGGCTGTGGGTCTCTGCACCCATCTGCTGCTAGAAGAAACCTCTTTAATGACAACTGGCAAGACACCAATCTATCAGTATAGCAGAATATTGTCAAGAATATTAGCAATCATTTTATTGATTTTTTTTAGTTACATTTGGTTCTACCCTAGGTCTGTGGGCTATTTGGTCTCCAGTTCCTGGCCATGCTGGCAGTGTAGGTCATGGACTGCTTTTCCTTCCATGGGCCTCAAGTTAAACCAGACATTGTATGGCCACTCTCTCAAGTTCTGTGCCAACACAGCCCCAGAACATCTTGCAGGGAGGACAGACTATATGTTGAGGTTTTTGTGGCTTGGTTGGTGTCCATGTTTCTCTTTCTGTAGCCTGCAGAGTACCTTTCCAGGCCAAACAGAATAGAAGATAGGGGTGAGAGCTCCATGAAGGCAACAGCTTGATCTCTCTATGTTCAATGAACTGTGTAGATGTTGCCCACAACAATGGTACCCCACTGTCAGTTTTCAGAGAGGAGCACTTTGTCCTAGCATCAATATAGGTTGTTTAGGGATCTCCACAGAATCCCCTTCCCAACAGTTCGACTGACTGCAATCCAGTCTCACCAGTAGCCTTGCCTGGCTACAGAAGATGGTCAGTTCAGACTCTGTATGCTCCATTACTAGGAATACTCACTAGGATCACCCATGTAGGTTGCAGGAAGTTTTCCCTGCACTAGCTTTCCACAACACGCTCTAAAGGCCCCCAACTCCAGCTGTCTCCCCATACTCCCTCCCTTTATCCCTTCCCCTTAATACATGATCCCTTCTAGTCCTGCCCCCACTAACCCCAAGTCCCCCTGAAAAATATATTCTATTTTTCCTTCCCAGGGAGACGCATGTGTTTCCTCTAGAGACATCTCTTCATCTAACTACTTTGTATCTGTGGAATGTAGCTTGATTATCCTTTACCTAACAACTAATAATATACTTACAAGTGAATACAAATTATACTGGTCTTCCTGGGTCTAGGTTATCTCCCATAGGATGTTTATTTCTAGTTCCACCCATTTTCTTGCAATGCCAGTTGGATGTCATTTTTTAAACACCTGGGTAATACTCCCTTGTGTAAATGTACTACATGTTCTTTATTCATTCGTCCATTGAGGGACATCTAGGTTGTTTCCAGTTTGAAGTTATTATGAATAAAGCCACAATGAACATATTTGAGCAAGTGTCCTTGTGGTAGGATAGAGCATCCTTTGGTTACATGTCCAAGAATGGTATACCTGGGTCTTGAGGTCGATCAATTCCCAATTTTCTGAGGAGCCACCATATTGATTCCATCGAGGCTGTACAAGTTTGTAGTCCCACCAGAAATGGAGGAGTGTTCCCCACTGAGAAAGCTTTATTCTCAGTCTCATTGCCTGCTACCATTTTCTTTCCATCTTGGCCTCACCATTGCTGTGTTGACCTTGGCCTTGAAGCTTGGCCTGAATTTTTTTCCCCCCGAGAGATTCTGAATTGCAGGGGTGCCTGTGGTTGCATCTCAGCAGAGCAGAAGTCCCATAGCCATGCTGAGGTTTGAAAATAGGGCTGTCTTAGTGCACCCCACTCACTCTCATTATAGTCTAAAGCACTCACCCTCTGCTGTGTCTGCAGCATTCAATAACTGATTTTATTCCAAAGTTGTTAAGTCTGAGTTAAAATGGGCCTTATGGAGGGTTAGGAGAAATGAAGAGTCTCAGACATTGCTTGTGTTGTAAAATGGTGTAGCCCTATGAGAAGCTATTTATAATTTTTCAGAAAGTTGAACTGCAGTCCCCAGGTAACCCAGTGATTCTGGAATGGGAAATAAGTTGTTCACAGAGAAACTAGCTGACACCAGGGTTGTAGCAGTCATCTTCAGAGCAGCCCTGAAGTCAAAACTATTCAGATACCCATCATCTGTGAGTGTAAAAGTACAATGTGGTCCGGGCTTTCCATGGAATCTTGTTCAGTAAGAAATAATACATGCGATCATTTGTCTGTGACTTAGTCAACCTCCTCTTATTCAAACAAATCCCTGACACAATCATCTTACAGGGAGGAAAGGATTATATTGGCACCTGGTTGAGGATTTTCTAGTTTCCTGGGCTCATTGCTTTGTGTCTGAAGTGAGGCAGCCTGTGGTTTAGAGAGCTCCTTTTGGAGGAAGCTGTTTATCTTGGAGACACTGGGAAGCACTGAGTGAAGCTATTGGCTGCTTCACCACCATCCTGTTGTCTTGTGCTGGGGATCCAAGCCTTTACTGCACGGATTGGAGAACTTGATGAACAGGCATGGCTTATAGGCCAACCACCCCATGAGCCCATTTGTTCGTGCACTGGGTTTACAAGGTTTGTGCACTTCATTGACTGATCTGTCCATCTGTCCTGCCCACTGTGTTCTTCCATCTAAGGAATGTTCAGTTTCTTCTTAAATGTCCTGGGTGATCTTTTCTTATATTAGCATTATTTGGGAAACTAAACATGTGAATGCAATGTAGTATGTTTGTATGCGTACACACTTGTATGTGTGTGTTCAAGAGTGTGTGTGTTCAGGAGAGTGTGTGTCTTTGTGCGTATGAGTGTTCAACCCTGCACTAAGAACATAATCTTCTACTAAACAGAAACAGGAAAGATTGGAGGAGAGACTAAAATACCTGCTGAAGCAGAGAGATCTGGTCACCAAGCACAAGGTCTTGGCAGAAAAGCTGCAGCATTACTTCACTGTCTCCCAGATGAGGTAGGACCCCAGGCCAGGAGGGAGTGGCACTCAGTAGTTCCCCTCTACCTGAATCTCTCTCCTATTTGGATTTCTGCCCATCTTCATGGCCTTTGAGTCACAGCCAGGGAAAGAACATCTGAATGTATGAGCTGGTTCAGTCAACAGAAATGTCTGTCCAGGAAAAATACGTATTATCCTTAATCTTTCTAGAGATTGTGTCCCCTTCTTCATTTCTGAGCTCTCATATGTCCTGAGTTCATTGATCTTTATGTCTCCCCACACATGTTCCCATGGCAGCCCCAAACCTAACAGGGAGAGTGTTAGATGGAAGACAGTGTGCCCTCCTGCCTCTTCATTTTCCTTCAGGATGGCACCTTTAGAGGTAAGGTCCTTCCCTTGTGCAGATTTGCATGGAGCCCCTCCTTACTGATTACAGGTTTTCTGAAGTGAGCATCTGTTTGCTGTGAGAAAGTTTCTCTGGAAATAAGCAGGTTTAGAGTTTGACAGGTTGAAGCCAAGGAATGTTCTGTGCTGGAGTAAACAGAGCCTGCACACTGCAGTGTTGCGTAGACACCACTAGAGGGCCTCATACAGTTAGGTTCCAAGGTTGCTGAGTTGCCTGGTATCTGTTCAAGGCCACGCATATCTCTCCTGAACTGTGTGTGACTCTGACATTGCTATGCTGCTATTTTTTTTTTTCAAAATAATGTATCTGAACTTTTGGAGAAATGTGCTGGGGTTTTGTTTGTTTTTTGGTTTTGTTTTTAGTTTAAGTGTATATTTCTCAGTTCAATCTCTAGCAATTTTTAAAGGCTGAGAAAAAAATCCAGAGCCAGCTGCTCTCTGGCCCTTCTCTCTTGAGAAAGAAAGGAATAAGCTCAGCTGAAAGGTAATGCTGATTGTCAAATGCTGGCATGGCAGGTCACCACCAGGCCTGTGTTTCAGCTGCCTTCCTCTCCTAGGTCTAAAACACTCCAGCATGATCTAGAACAGGCCACAGCCCAGGGTCAGAGCCTGCTGCAAACACACCTGCTTCAGCAGGGACACTAAGTGCACCAGGCAAAAGAGCCACCATTGACTCCTATCCCCTGCAACCATGGCATTCGTGGGGTGGTCTTTCTTCCTTCACATTGGTGTCCTGTGAGTGAATAGGCCCTGGTTTTGTCTAGGCCATGGCAGAGTTAGGATGCTTATGGGAATAATTGCCATTCTTTCTCTTGACAGCACCACTTAAGAGAACTCCACTCTAGCATCAACACCTCCTCAACAAAAGACATCTTGTAGCTCTGAACTAACCAGTGAGGAAAATCCCAACCTACCAGCAACCTACTAAATAATGTTGATTCATTATTCCAGGAGAAAATAAATCATCAGAAAGAAGCTTGAGCTACAGAGGACCTGCCAAGACTACTCAGAACTCAGACATCTATTAACAAGTGGCCCTCAAACGGGACACAGCAGCATGAGGAGGGTATGTTGGTGAGCCAGAGTTACTCTGTCAGTTTACTCTCCATGTCTTTAGTAAGCTGTCTGAGTCCTCCACATGTGGTGAGAAATCCGACAAGAAAGCCTGCATGGCTGTCATGCTGTTATCTATACATACCACATGGAGAAGAATAGGATTCCCTCCCCAGGGCAATGCTGAAGCCAACTCCATGTCACGTGAAAGTGTTGCTGAAGATGATGCACTGCAGGTGCTACAGCACTCCTTCACACCTATGTTAGTTAGTCATCGGATCTTCCATCAAGAAAATGACTAGGGATTCTCCAGTGTCACAGCCTGGACTGGCAGGACTGGTCCTGAGAAAGAACTTATAGAGGAGGTCTGAGTCATCTTTGGTGCTTTGGAAAGCCAAATGTACTCCATTGATTCGTTGGGTCTAGAGTAGAAGAATATTTTTAGCTTAAGTTTTTGGAGGGGTCTTTTCTTTGCTGGGGTTTTGTTTGCTTGGTGTTTTTAGTTTAGTTTAGTTATAAATTTTGTTATTTTTTGTTAATTTTTTTATTCTTGTCAGTGTTTTAATAGTTGGCTAAGTATATACACTGCATTTACTGACTGCCTTTTAAAAGTCCCCATCGAAGACTTTTTGTGAATAAAAAAGCAATTTCCAACTCTTCACTTTTACAACTCTTCTTTATTCAGGCATGGTGTTGCACTCCTGTAACTTCAGAACTCAGAGGCAGAGATGAATCTCTGCAAGTTCCAGGAGCCTTGGCTACAAAGTGAATTCCCATCTAACCAGGGCTACATAGGGGGTTTACACATTGAATGTTGATGGCATGGTCTACTCCAGTCTTCATGACCTAGCCTTTATGTTAACAGCCAGATTTAGAGAATGTAACAATGATGAGCTTCTGGAAAGAAAGGAATCTCCCTTCTGCACTACATTAGTCCTTTCCCCATGCCATTTCACAATTGCCCATTGTGGTTCTGGGATAGCAAAACAGTGAAAGTGGCCTTGAAATGCATGAACAAAGTTTACCACTACCCACAGCAGAGGGGAACTGCTGAGCTGCAAGTGTGAATACTGGAGATGACTTCTGACCTCTCACTCCTTTAGCATGACTGTTGCATTGGGGAGATGTAGAGTAATGACCTGCTCTGGCACTGTCATCTGCTTCCATTAGAAATATTGTGAACAAAGCCTGAAGGATTCATTCCAGTCTCTGAAATGGTGATTCCCGTTGGTTTATGACACAAAACATTTGATAAAATTCCATAAGGCTGTCTCAGATAGGTTACTCAGAATACCAATTCCATCTGCTAAATTTAAGAAGTATGAGTTTGGGGCTTGGGGAGATGGTTCAGTAGTTAAGAGCACTTGGGTTTGGTTCCCAGCACACATAAGGGGGCTCATATCCATCTGAAATTCTAATTCCAGAGGACCCAATGACTTCTGACCTCTGTACCAAGCATGCCTCTGGTACTCAGATATACATGCAAGCAGAACATTCACACACAAGTATACATAAAAGTAAAATAGGTGAGTATTACCAACTAACTTAATGCTACGTGGCAGATGAAAAGCTTCATCTACATTTTTTTTCAAGACAGGGTATCTCAGAGTAGCTTTGAGCCTTTCTTGGAACTCACTTGGTAGCCCAGGCTGGCCTCGAACTCACAGAGATCTGCCTGGCTCTGCCTCCCGAGTGCTGGGATTAAAGGCACGTGCCACCACCACCCGGCTACTTCATCTGCTTTTACTTTTAAATATTATCTCTAGATTTTTCTCAGGCTACATCAGAATTCAGTATCCTACTTTGGCATCAAATATCAAGTTTGTTTACTTTATTTTTTTCTAATAAAACTAAATTTATTCAATATCCTACAGTAATGGTTTTGATAATAACTATCCAAGAGTATAAAAAGTATAAGACATATTTGTAGAGTTAGTATATTAATACAAAGTGCATGCCTAAATACAGTAAGTTTACAGGCAGAGAGTTGAGTGGGAGAAGACTGCAGTTGAGGTCTAATAATAAATATATAAATGCAGAAATAGAGATGCTCAATCATTGGGCACTCTGTGCATATGGTGGCTTGTACTAGGTAGGTTTTTCTCAAAAGAAAGAAGCACACAAGGTAAAACTATAAAACTACAGGTTGTCATAAACTGTGGCTCTCCTTGTTGTGAAACACTAACAGACTTTAAAAATCCAGTTTTCAAAAATAATCATGAGTGACAGAATACTAAGGCAGCATGTACCCTTCCCTCTAAGAGATGTCTGACATGGCAGTATTGTATTTTCCTGAATTTTGAGAAGAAGCCATTGGACAGCTTCAGGAGCGTTCTACGGAGAAACCCTCTCTGAGATCTTAATGTGAGGCATTTCATTCAGCTACCTGGATGTTCAGAAGCCCAACTCCAAGAAACCAACTCAACTAACCAACTTAATCTCAATATACAAGTCTTCTCTTTAGCCTACTTTAAATAGTGGGAGAAAAGCAACAAAAGCCCAAATCCTAATAAGGTCAAGACAAGGCAAAGGGCTACTCTATAGATAAAATCTCCACAAAGGTCAACTGAGGAAATCCAGAGCTAGAACTGAATCATACGGATATCAGTGAGTCCCATACAGTCATGTAGCAGCAATGTCAATTATTTATACACTGCAAGTTCTCTAAAAAATGTGCCTCAAGCAGCATCAGCTATGCCCAATGCATCCCCAGGACTTACACATTCTAATAAGTGGTTTCTAACCGCGTGTTCTCTACTGTATGGTGATATTTTGATACTATTCATATAGGACCTTGCCCATCCTACAGGCTTACCTTCCCATGAGGGAGCTCTGGTTCTGTTTTAGAAGATTCACATAAAGTCTTCTTATCAAATATTAAGATGAAGGGAAGTGACACGATGCTACCTGTGTGTTCAGAAATTGCTTCCTCCTCCAAGCTATTTGGAGAAATCTCAGTCTCCCCTGCTTAATAGTCAGTACTAATGGTCTGAATCATCAGAAGTTTGGTAATGCTGAAGCACTCCAGAATTTTTAACTGTCTCTAGAGGCAGGTCATGCTTCTGAATTATGACAAATTATCATGAGGAAAAATAAGTGTAGCCAGACATTTTAAAATGCCTCAACTACAACCTTTCCACAGAAAGACTAAACTACATGTGGTTTATCATAGAACAATCGCACCTCTGTGCCCTGAAATCCCCTAATTATATTCATTTGGGGGTATTAAACAAGCAAAAAAAACTTAAAGAGTACTTTACAACAGCATTCCACTTTCCAATGAAATACTCAGCATCTTAAGTATCATGTACACTTTTTTTCTTGCAGTAAGCTAGATACTGGCTTCTGAGTTTGTTGGATGGGGAATGGGTAACACATTAAAACTGTTATATAAAATGTCTTTTGGCAGAATAGTAGGTATCCAAGTTAAAAATAGGAGGTCAGTTTGTTGCTTTGTGGTCTTTTCAAAGTTGAAACCAATCTTTGTTCCCTTCTACTGAACCTCAATAACTACTCCTGAGTGGAGATGGGCAGAGGTGCCTGCCCCTCTTCCTCAGGCTTCTCAGCAGCTGCTTTCTTTCTGCTGCAGCAAGGCTTAAAGAGATGGGTGTCAATGAGAACTTCACCAAAACTGCCCTTAAAGATGATCCCACAATGTATTTTCTGTCTTTTCCAGTAGGTAATATCTAAAAAGGAAAAACTGGAGTCCTCTTAGAGCTGGAAGCCATCTCTGTATCTGAGCCTTGATCTGACTGGTTACTGAAGCAGAGACTGGGCTGGAGAGGCACTTGAGGTGCTGTGAGCATCAGGATTGTGGTGTTTAAATTCCTTCCACAGTTTACTCATGTGATTGCTTTTCATCCTGTTTCCAGTTAGAGTTCTCACTTTTTTTTGTTTTAAATGTTGTCTTTAGACTGGGTCCTGCCCTTGCATCTACCACATGATTCCAGTTTTGTTGGTTTTTTGTTGTTATTTTGTTTTTGTTTTTTGTTTTGCTTTGTTTTTCTGGATCAGCTGGCAACTTCTTCCATCTTTCCACAAACAACACACAGACACTGCAGATGTCATGTGCAACCCAAATAGCTCTGAAAATCCTTTTTGTAATGTTTACTGTCCATGAACCAAGAGCTGGAAGACTTAGCTCTGCAGATACAGCAGTCCTCTGTTCTTCAGTGCACCTTTGGCTTGTGAAAACCAAACATATTTCCTTCTGGGAAATAGCTTCCACGTGCAGCAGCATCCACACAGGGCAGGCTGCACCGAGAAAACCCCTGCAAGCACTCACTGTGTCCACAGTGAATCCAGCAAGTTTGCTGATTTTATCTGCTGCCTAAGTTAAAAAAAATTCTAAAACCTACCCAAATGTTATAGCCTAGAGCAGTAATGAAACAAAAATGCTAAAGCCAATTAATGATAAAAAAAATGTGAATGTGTATATACTTGTCAAAATTCTTAAAGTGGTAGTGTGGAGCTATTTTAATGGTTGTAGCAAAAGAAATGGAGTCAAACCACAGGGGAAAAAAATGAGTTTGATGGGATATACTTCATAGTTCTCATTCATTGTTTGCTCCTCATTACAAAAACAACCCTCCCCCATATTTATAACACTTTTATTATCTCCTTCTATTTTGTAATCAGAAGGTCCTATGGTATATACCTATGGTTACTTTACCATGATATGGACCATGCGGAAAATAGAAACAATGAAGATGATTGAGGAACAAAGATATGAAAATGTTTTCATCAGCTCCTATTTAGACATAAAAAACAATCCATATCATGAGGTGTGGTGGTGCATGTCTTTAGTCCTAGCATTAGGGAGGCAGAGGCAGGAGGCAGTGTTTGATGCACACCCCAATTGTTAGTTTCTGCCACGCCGCAGCAGCCTGCATCTGCTGCTGCCACCACAGCAGTTACGTCATCACTTTTCATCGGGTTCTTTCCACCCTCAGCTCTGCCACACGTGCAGCCTTAAAAATGCCCGCCAGGCACAGCTCACTCCCTTTCCATCTCTGCCTTTTTCACATCTCTTTGCTTCTCCTCTCTTGCCTCTTCTTTTCTCTCTTGCATCTCTTCTTCCTCTTGTCATTCTGTCTCTCTCAAGTCCCCACTCCCACACAGCCCTTCACACTTCCACTCACCATTCCCCAATGAACCTCTTTGCAATAACTGTTGCTGGTGCTGTGTGTTGCTTAGTGGCATACCTTGGCAGGACATGCTGAAAGGTACTCAGTATCACCTCGCTTTCTTTTTTATTTATCATTTCACCAATTACTTAATTTAATTTAGTTTATGTGCTTTGGGGTGTGGGATAGGGAGAGGTGTGCATGTGGAGTTAAGAGGACAGCTCTTTGGAAGTCTTTTTGAGAGGATGCCAGGGTTGCAGCCATCTTAGAGAAGGGTCAGACAGGGGACAACAGGCCCTTGGATAAATTGTTCTTAAAAAACCCACCAGATGATCTGCTGCCCCTTCACCCCTAGACAATTAGGAGCTGCACACCAGGCATTTCCTGCCATAACCTAAAGGATATGCTATAACATGACTGGCATAATAAACAAAGCACCAGATATGTCCTCTGAGATATTTTCTGCTGTTACAGATTGTATACCATAGCTGTCATAGGGAATGAGTTTCCTGCAGATAAAAAGTGGGATGTCTAACTGTCAGAGGAAATGGATCTGCTGGTCAAATGGATACAATAACGTAGATTGCTAGAGGATAGGGCAATTTTCTTTGAGTTGCAACTCTCCAATCAGTTCAAACCAAGCATCTCTAACCTGACGTAAGCACCAGTCTTGAGCTTGTAATGATATAGAGTTGGAATTCCCCTAGATCTCCTACCCTAACCATTAGAAAAACCCTGCTTGAGTGCTACTCAGGGTCTCTCCTGCTCTGCTGCATCAGATGGATGGAGAGACCCAAGTTAACTGGCAGCAATAAAAAGACTCTTTGCTGGATTTTGGTCTCATGGGGGTCTTTGGGGTATTCAGGGTACAACATGTTCCATCCCGCTACCTTGTGAGATTTCAGGGTTGAACATAAATTCTCTGGTCTGCTTGGAAATGCCTCTCCCCAATGAGCATTGCTAGTCCTTGTAGCAGGAATCTTAGAGAGTCTTATTAATAAAATCAAACCCGAGGCCAGTTATTGGGGTGAATGCTGGTAGATCAGAGAGACAGAACAAGCCACAGCATTCTCACCTCGCCGGATCCTCAGCTGGTCTCTTCTCCACAGAATGGAGGCCTCTGTGTCCTCATCCCAATGGCTCTCAGCTGAACTGCTGCTAGAAGCCTGAATGCTTAACCAGCCAAATGCTCAACCAGGCAAATGCTTAACCAGGCAAATGCTTCTAGTTTCTGGTCCTCCCAGCTTATAAACCTTTCTGCTTTCTACCACCACTCCCTGGGATTAAAGGCTGCTTTCTGGGATTAAAGGCGTGAGTCACCATGCCTGGCTGTTTCCAATGTGGCCTTGAACTCACAGAGATCCAGAGGGATTTCTGTCTCTGGAATGCTAGGATTAAAGGTGTGTGCTAACATTTTCTAGCCTCTGTATCTAGTGGCTGTCTGTCCTCTGACCCCAGATAAGTTTATTAAGGTACACAATATTTTGGGGAACACAATACCACCACAAGTCCTCAAACAGTTTCTTGAAGAAGAGCTTTTATTTTTTTTTTCTTTTGCAATTTTATTTCACTTCCAGCACAGCGTGATTGATGGCACAGAACTCAGAGCCTGGAGGCAAGGCGGGGTGTCCAGAGCCAGTTTTTCTGCCTTATTGTTGAATTTCAGACTTGATAGAGGAGCTGACAGTTTGGTTCAGCTGGTAAATTAGGCACTAGTCACCAAGCCTGATGACCTGAATTCAGTCCCTGGGACCCACATTTTTTGGGGGCAGAGTACCAATCCCTTACATTGATTTCTGACCTCTATACATGTACTGCGGCATGCATGTCACACAAGTGCACAGAAATAATAATAGCAATAATAAATCTAATTTAAAATTGATGGAGAATATTGTTATGTCTATCTCACAGAATTTTAAGCTTTACTGGAGCTGTATGCCAATAAAAATTATGTTGATTTCTATATTTTATAAACTCAAAATCTGTGTTAACTTTGTGTTAAGATTAAAAAGTAACAAATATGCTTCTAAATTTATTTAACTCAGTTGTGCTCTGTTATTAGCTACCTATGTCTAAACATGAAAAAGAGCACCAGACTCTAGTTACAGAGATTATAATGCAGGACTAACACTTGCCTATAAAACAAACATGTTTTTGTCAGATGACTTGCAGGGTGCATTCAGAAACTGAGGCCAAACAAAAATCCAGCATCTTTCCAAAGAATCCATTAAGGCCCAGGAGCTAACTAGAGCAAGTATACAAAAATGCTTTGAACTCAAGGTGAGGTCAAGGTCACTGGGTCTTATGAAGGCAGCACAGCGTGATTGATGGCACAGAACTCAGAGCCTGGAGGCAAGGCAGGGTCTCCAGAGCCAGGGCTTTGCTAGCCTTGTTCTCAGGCATTCACTCAACCTCCCAGCTTTCATTTCAGATGGTGAGATGAGAACTGTTACAGTTGACCACCTTCCTTCTTTGTGATTGTGAAGAGCATTAAGAGTTCTAACAGCAAATAACCGCCATTGTTAATTGTTAATTACATGCTGATTGCAGGCTGAATGTCCCTTATATAAAATGCTTGGGATCAACAGTTTAAGATTTCATAGCATTTTTGTATTTCAGATGTTTTTAGATGTGAGATGCCCAATCAACCAGTGCAAGGTAAGCATGGGGTGCACGGGGGGGGGGGTGATGGTAAATTCAGTTATATATAGAGAGAGTGAATTGAATTATGTCAGTACTCACTTTTGACGAGATTTATTTAACAGGTTTCAAACACACTTCAGGTTATGGAATATTCTGTGCCAAGCACTGTAGCACACATAAAGAAATACTCAAGTTTGAAATCAGCCTGGGTAGCTAGACTTAAAACAAAAAGAGGATGAGATAGACAGACAGACAGACAGACAGATAGATAGATAGATAGATAGATAGATAGATAGATAGATAGATAGATAAAATGAAAGATTAAAACCTTCTCATCTTGGCCACTTCTACTCCTGATAATTATTTACCAATGGGGTCCTTGCTGTTCTCTGGAGCTTATGTTTCCAGATAATTCCAGTATTTGCCCTTTGGCAATGAAAATCTTGGAGAGTCCTAAGATCCATCCAATAGATTCTTATGAAATCCTTAGGTTTTATAAGATGCCCTTCCTGAGGAGAAGAACAACTCAAATGTCCAGAAGAAGCCAGGATCTTCTTATGACTACATCCATTCCTGGTTCTTAATGACATTACTGTGTTGATGAACTTTAACTTATGTGTAACAACAGCTCTAGTTTTCCTGGAACTCGCCCTGTAGCCCAGGCTGGCCTTGAACTCACAGAGATCTGCCTGTCCGCCCAAATGTTGAGATTAGAGGCATGCTCTCCAACCACCTGGCATTAAATTGTATTTCTTTTTTTTTCCATTCACAGGCAGGTTTATTAGGCCACAGCTCAGGCTTGCATCACTGGCCGAGACAGCTCTGCCTGTAGCTTCACTCCTGAGCCTGCGAAGCGGGTACCGCCGCGCTGCAGCACGATGATATCACGTTCTGTCAGCGGATCCCCGTTCACCGGGTCCACCATGTCCTTCTGGATCAGTTTCTCTACACACTCCAGGGTGACCACAGCCCCAGAGGGCCACAGCACTGCACATGGTGTGGCATTGCTCAGGCTGTCTCGGGTCACAGCACACACGTAGCGCTCACTGTGTGTGATGAGTCCCACGCGGTCTCCAGAGTCGTCCAGCTGCGTGAAGTGCACTGGCATCAGGTCCGACATGCGTAGAGGCTTCCCAGACATCGGGCAGGTCACAGTGCGAGATGGTTTTTCCAGCTTGGTGGCCTTTGCCTCAGGCGTCAGTGAGGGAATCCAGAAGCTGGGCAGCGCTTTGTTCTTGTCCTTGCCTGGGGGACCCACCCTGGGCCCTGGCTGCTCACCATCTGTGTTGGGTAAGGTGGCAGCTTTGGGCATGAAGGGGTTGAGGGGCCGGCTCACGATGGCTGC
The DNA here is from genome assembly GCF_949786415.1 of Peromyscus eremicus. Lineage (NCBI taxonomy): Eukaryota > Metazoa > Chordata > Mammalia > Rodentia > Cricetidae > Peromyscus > Peromyscus eremicus. The sequence continues at coordinate 797,654 of NW_026734303.1, forward strand.
CTCCTTCTCCAGGAAGCCTCGAACTTGGTCCTGGGCTGCAGCTTGCTGAAGCTGTTTCTGCTCTTCCCTCCGGGCTGCTCGCTGCTTCTCATCGGCCTTCATCTGCCGGGCAATCTCTTTCTTCTGGTGTAGGATGTACTCCAGGATCACCTCCCGTTCATACAGGTAGCCATCTGGGGTGACCACAGGATCATGGCAGGGCTGTAGTGAGAGACAGCAGCAGTCAAAGTCCTTCACGGCGTCCCGGCTCAGTCGGATGTTCTGGGTCCCATAGCCTGAGGCCGCTGCGTCCCTCTTCTTCTCATGGTAGGTGTAGACAGCCCCTGCAGTACAGTTCTTACCATGCCGTGTCATCCTCACAAACGGTTATCTGACCCGTCGCTGCTTCTACTGTGTTATGATGACACATAAAGTTCCATTTAATAACACACTAGGAAATAAACGTAGATATTGTAAATTTTCTTTCTACTGTGATTTCTTACAAAGAGTAATTGTTTCCTCGACAACTCCTGATCAGATCCTGTTTCCACGAATCTGCAGACTGAAGCTTGTGAGTCCTCGCCGGAATGGATCTCAGCCGAACTGCTGCTAAAGGCCTAAAAGCTGAAAAGGCACTAGTTCCTGGTCCTCACACCTTATATACCTTTCTGTTTCCTGCCATCACTTCCTGGGATTAAAGGCGTGTGTCTTTCCCAAGCAAGACATGATATCTCAAGTGCTGGGATTAAAGGTGTGTGTCACCATGCCTGGCTGTTTCCAGTGTGGCCTTGAACTCACAGAGATCCACATGGATCTCTGCCTCCCAAGTGATAGGATTAAAGGTGTGTGTGCCATCATTTTCTGGCCTCTATGTCTAATGTGTTGGCTGTTCTATTCTCTGACCCCAGATAAGTTTATTAAGGTACAAATATATCAACCACAGAACTCCCTCTCCCAAGTGGAGGCAGTGTGGCTTATGGGTGGAGTCCCTGCCTAAAACCTCACAGTGAGTGGCTGGGTGCCAGTATGGTTCACCAGTGGAGCCCTTGCCTAGAATCTCCCAGAAGGGATCTACAGGCCTGGCTTAGTGCTACTGCACTTGGCTACTTGCAGAAGGCCCTGGCTTCCATTCCCAGCACTGAAAATAATAAAGAAAATAACAACAGTGTAGGTGGCCCCAGGAATGCATCATGGGTTGACTGGACTCCAGCCAAAGTCTAACATGGAACACCAGGAGAACTGTGGGTGTCTAGAAGCCCAGACACTGCTGAAGGGCTACATTCCAGGCTACATACATTGCACTAGAGTTTTGGGGTTTTGGTTTTGTTTTCTTTTCAGCACTGGGAATGGAACGCAGGTACTTAGCATTGGGCAGACACTTATTACGGAGTTACAGCCCCAAGCACTCAGGAGGCAGAGGCAGGCAGATCTCTGAGTTCAAAGCCAGCCTGGACTACAGATTGAGTTCCAGGAATGTAGCTAGGAGCAAAGCAGGAGTCTGAAACTTCTAGCCATAACTCTCAATGTGAGCCCGCATAAAGGGCACCATTGGCCAGGCAAGAAGTTGTCTGGGCTGCTTGGTGGTATCCACACCCACTGAGAGCCTTGGTTACTTGGGATGAGGATCTTGACAGAAACTGAGAGTAGAGCACATATCGTAGGAAATTAGAACAAGCCCTAAATGCAATGTCTGCCACTCTTAGAAGACACAAGGCTGGCATGGTGGCACACTCCTGTGTACATAGCACTAGAGTTTTGGGGTTTTGGTTTTGTTTTCTTTTCAGCACTGGGAATGGAACGCAGGAACTCAGCATTGGGCAGACACTTATTACGGAGTTACAGCCCCAAGCACTCAGGAGGCAGAGGCAGGCAGATCTCTGAGTTCAAAGCCAGCCTGGACTACAGATTGAGTTCCAGGAATGTAGCTAGGAGCAAAGCAGGAGTCTGAAACTTCTAGCCATAACTCTCAATGTGAGCCCGCATAAAGGGCACCATTGGCCAGGCAAGAAGTTGTCTGGGCTGCTTGCTGGTATCCACACCCACTGAGAGCCTTGGTTACTTGGGATGAGGATCTTGACAGAAACTGAGAGTAGAGCACATATCGTAGGAAATTAGAACAAGCCCTAAATGCAATGTCTGCCACTCTTAGAAGACACAAGGCTGGCATGGTGGCACACTCCTGTGTACATAGCACTAGAGTTTTGGGGTTTTGGTTTTGTTTTCTTTTCAGCACTGGGAATGGAATGCAGGAACTCAGCATTGGGCAGACACTTATTATGGAGTTACAGCCCCAAGCACTCAGGAGGCAGAGGCAGGCAGATCTCTGAGTTCAAAGCCAGCCTGGACTACAGATTGAGTTCCAGGACAGCCAGGCTGTTACACAGAGAAACCCTGTCTCAGAAAAACAAAAACAAAAATCCCTTATGTTGTATACTGAGGACAGTAATAGATTTGACTATGGCTTTGGACCTGTACCCTTCCAACTCTGTACACTTAGGGACAACCATGCTGAGGGTGTAATCGTGAGGTGCAGATTGCTTTGGGAACCTTGGCCTACTGTGTCTACCAGTTCATGCCCTATGGAGCTAAGTGATATGGTAGAAGCCATTAGGGCTGAATTGTCAGGAAGGCAGGTCTTGAGAGAGAAGTGATAACCAAAGCCACTGAGACAGAAATTCCTGAATTATAGATCTGTTAGCCTCATATTTTTATTTACTTAATTTATATGTCCAAGTGTTTTACCTAATGTGTGTCTGTGGGCCATGTGCATGCTTGGTGCCTATGAAGTCCAGAACAATGCCCCTGGAACTGGAGTTACAGGCTGCCATGAGCCATCAGGAACTGAACCTGGGTCTTCTGCAAGAGCAGCCAGTGCTTTTAGCCACTGAGCCATCTCTTCAGCCCCCCATTAGCTCTATTATAATTGAGATTTAATTATTTTTGTCTTCTGCATTTGATATAACCCTGATCTAACTAATGTTAGTGTGATGGTGTGTAGACACACATGCAGGCAACACTTTGTACACATAAAATAAATCTTCTTTTTCCTTCTTTTTTTTTTAAAGAAATACACAATCCAACATGGTGGCATGACTTTAGTCCCAGACCTCAGGGAGCTCTATGGTTGCTTGGGTGGTTTCTGCAAGGAGTAGGTTTTAGTTTTCCTCTTCCACCCTTATGGTGATATTTTATTTGTGCTGAAATGTGATTTTATTTGTATGTTAATAAATAAAGTTGCCTGGGGGTCAGAGCTAATAGCAAGCCATAGCAAAAGTCTGGCAGTGGTAGCACACGCCCTTAATCCCGATCACATGACAGGCAGATCTCTGTGTGTTCAAGGACACCACCAGCATGGAGACACACGCCTTTAATCTCCATACCAACCATAGAAGACCTGGAGTTCTGTATAGACAGGTAGTAACGAGAAGGTCATGTGGTTGGGTTTACAACCAATTAAAAGGCAGAACAGAAAGTCAATAAAAAGACAGACACACAGGAAGTAGGTCTCTTTCTCAGGGGAAGGATGGCAGCGGCAGTGAGGGGTAAGAAGACGGTTTTAGTCTCAGTTCTTGGCTACTGCTCTGACCTCTTAGGCTTTTAACTCTGCATTTGGCTCTGTGTTTCTTATTTAATAATAAGACTGTTACATCTACACACCCTGCTGTCTGTTTATTTCCTAGGGAGGGTCTCATTCAGTGGTGAATGAGAAGGGCATGAACCACAACACTACCCCCACCGTGCTCCTTCTTGCTTTACCTGGGGTAACTGGCAGCCTGGCATCCACTGTTGCTTGTTGTGCTGTTGCTGTTTGTAAGCTTTGAAGACTTATGCCAGTGTAGAAATTTGGTGTCCTCTTAAGTCCAAAGCAATATGTACAGAAAACAAGTATATCTTGAGAATGCCATAGGAAGTCAGTTGCCAGCACCTCCACAGCACACAGGAGCACAGGCCCATCGAGATGGCTGGGTGTTGAAGGTAGTCCAGCAGATGTGCCATTAATTTCCCATGTCTGATGAATGTGACTGTCCCCTATTAAACAAATCCTTCTTGTCCTGTATACACAGTTTCAAGACTCCTGCATCTCTCTCTGACCTCTAAGCAAATACATCAAAGGTCAACTGGCTTGATCTCTGACTGTTCCCATAACAGGTTTCTGTACTGGCTGCTGGAAAGCCACCTGAAGGAAGGACCAGCATATTGCCAAGGACCAAAGGCAGGGCCTGGCTGGGGCTTGGGGGTTGGCATTCTGGCATCAGAGAAGGAGCTGCCAGGCTTCCCTCAGAGCAATCAAGACAACCTCTCACAGACATGCCCACAGTCCAGCCTGATCCAGACAACCCCTCACTTCCCAGGTGATCCTAGATTGTGTCAGGTGGACAATGAAAACTGACCATCCAGGGGTCTCTGTCAGAAAGGATATGATTCAAGTGTTTGTGATGGGAGCATGGGGCAGTGTGTCTGAGGGCACAGCCATATGTCCAAGGAACTACTTGCAGAACCAGGGACCAGGTGAGGATTGGCTACTGCATTCTGTTGGTTTAGGGGCTCTGCAGAAATTAGAGCCCACTGGGTACCTGACATCTGGGCACTTAGGAGTTGGAGATAGAAAGATCAGGAGCTCAAAGTCATCTTTGGCCACACTGGGGAGATTTAATCCAGTCTGGACTACATGAGACCCTACCTCAAAAAAAAAAAGCAACAAAAAATTCTCCAGGTGGGGATGAGAGCAGCGCACGAGTCTGGCTAGGATTTTCTCATGTCACTGAGTGAGGGCTGTGATTGAAGCTGGGCCAGTCAGGGGCCAGGACCTGCCTGGATTAAACAGAGTGCTCATCTAACAGTGACGATGACTGGTTAGGGATGTGTGCAGACATTTTATTTGGATTTTCATCATTGGTGGTTTATGGGTTATGATCATCCCAAGATTTGCTCAGCAGCTGCTGGTTGAGTCCTTGGTGCACACAGCAACCCTGGACAGGCTCTGACTAGCCCAGAGGTCAGCAGTACCAAAGCTGAGGAACTGCTTTTATTTTATTTTATTTTGTCATCACTGGCACCTTGGCACATGTGGCATCAGAGGACAGCTCTGTGGGTTCTCTCCTTCTAGCTTCCTTTGCATTCCCCAGATTGAGTCCATCATCAGGCTTACCAGGCAAGGAAGGGCCCTTATGGGCTGAGCCAGCCAACCAATCCCAGTGTTTTTTGTTTTTTTTTTTTTTGGTTTTTTGATTTGTTTATTTGTTTTGTTTTTGTTTTTTGTTTGGGAGTTTTGGGGGTTTGTTTGTTTGTTTGTTTTTGGGTTTTTGTTGTTTTTGTTTTGTTTTGTTTTGTTTTTTGATACAGGGTCTCATGTAGCCCAGACTGGCCCAGAAGTTGCCTTGCGTCTGAGGGCAGCTCTGAATTCCTGAGTGCTGGGTTGGGTTTTGAGCACAGGAACTACTAACTTCATAGCTCCAGAAGTCAGTAGCTCCTGTGGTACTGTGAAGTTTCTTAACTGTTTCCTTGCATAGCATGGTTGTAAAAGCAGTAAAATAGAGCCCCTCCCTACCTCTTTATAGGTCACCACTTTGAACAGATTTATGTTTATCTCTAGGAATTACTTATTGTGGTTTACGGGTTATGATCATCCCAAGACTTGCCCAGAAGGGCTCCATCTTCAGCACCACAAAGAAGAAACACTTAGCCTAATGGCAGCCATGGTCCCTTTAGTCTGTTTAGAATGCCTGTGCCTGGGGAGTTGACAGGGTTTGTTGTTTGTTTTTGAGACAAGGTCTCACTGTGTGGCCCTGGCTGTCCTGTAACCCATGGAGATCCAACTGCCTTTGCCTCCTGAGTCCTCTAAAAGTAAAGGTGTGGGCCACTAAATTATGCTTGGCAGTAATTTGCTCTTCTGAGAAAGAATTTGTTGAGGCTAGAGAGAAGGCTCAGCAGATCTTAGAAGGCTGGAGAGATGGCTCAGAGATTAAGAGCACTGGCTGCTCTTCCAGAGGACCTGAGTTCAACTTGTAGAACCCACATGGCAGCTCACAACCATCTATAATGAGATCTGGTGCCCTTTTTGGCCTGTAGTGACACATGCAGGCAGAACTCTGTATATCTAATAAATAAAATCTTAGAAAAAACGGAAGGGTAAGTCTCTGTTTGTTTGCTTGCTTGCTTGTTTTTCACAACACCTGGCTGTTCTGAAACTAGCTCCATAGACCAGAATGGCCTTGAACTCATAGAGATCTGCCTGCCTCTGGCTCCCAAGAGCTAGGATTAAAGGTGTGTGCCACCACCTGGCAAAAAAAAATAGATCTTAAAGAAATAAAAAGGTTTCCTCCACCCACCCAACTCCCACCCCGTGAGATGGCTCAGCCAGTAAAGGCACTGGCTGCATGCCTGGTGCCCTGAGTTCAGTCCCTAGGACCAGCCTAGAAGGACCTCAGCCCACAACAGTCTCACTCACCACAGTAAATAACTTCCTAAAAACAAGACACTTAAAGAGGCTTATTGAGCTCATGCTTCTGTAAGTCTGTGCACAAGGACAAGAGAATTGAGGAGCTGCCCCTCACCTCAGCCACGAGGCTCACAGGCACAAGAGTCCAGCACCCACACACGGGGGCCCCAAGCAGTACTGTACCAAGAGGTGCAGGCCCAATGGCACTGACAGTGGCATTCTTTGGGCAGAAGAGAGCCGAGTGATGATAGGAAGAGGAAACCTGCAGTCCACCATGCTGGATGGGCACGGCACAGCTCCACCTGACCTAGACCTTTCAGCCATCAATGGTAAGTGGTTTCTTTTAGTCCCTCAGCAGCTGAGCTTGTAAGGATGGTCCACAGCCTTAGAAAGCCCTTGTTGCCAGTTTGACTCCCTGCTGTGAGAAGAATCTGTGCCTTTCATGCACACCAGGCCTAGGACTGTGGGTCCCAGTGTGTCCTCAACTGGCAGTGTGGGTCAGTTCCCTCCTGCCTGGTGGGGTGGCAGGTCCCAGGCTAGGTGACTGTACCAAGTACAGGTCACAGGCTGGGTGGTGGTAACAGGTGTGGGTCCCAGGTGGGATGACAGCAGCAGGTGTGGGTCTCAGATGAGGTGGCATCAGCAGGTGCAGGTCCCAGGCAGAGTGACAGCAGCAGGTACAGGTCCCAGGCAGTGCTTCTGTCATAAAGGGCATGAGGGCCTGGGTGCTGGGGTTGAGGGTGACATCTTCCGCTTGTGACAGTCTGAGTCGTGAGTCAAGAGGCACCTGTTATGTTCTTGGTCACTTATGGTAGCACAAGCCTGAAGCCCCAAGCTGGGGCAAGAGGATTATTAAGTCTTAGGCCAACATGGACTACATCTCCAAAATCTAAGTGAGAGACTTTTTTAAATAAATGAAATGGTCTATTTTAGACAAAAGCATATTCAGGGAGGCTCCCCAGCTAGACAGGACAATGTCAAAGAAAGCCAGCTCCAAGTCCTTTACCACCTCTCAGAGAAAGAGACCCCTTCACAAGAAGAGACAGGTAAGTACAGAGATATTGGGCAGTGGGTAGTTCTGACTCCCAGCGCCTAAGGCTTCAAGTCAGAGGCCAGGACTGTGCTCCCCATGAGACCTGCTCAGGTGAGTGTGTTCATATACTGAGTGGGGTAGGGGATACCCATACAATTTCAGGCAAGTATAGACCTGGCTGCACCCCCAACCCCTCTGACACTATTTCCATTTGAACCTATAAAGTACACAGAGGTTGGGGGTTCTACCATACCCGGAAGAGCCAGGTGAACTTGGCTTACTGAGAACTGAACAGCTGGGCCCTGCAGGATCTGCAGCAGACCATGGACATGATGGAGTCACAGATGCTGCTGACCCTGCTGTCTGTGTAGGTAGCTTAGCTGGACCTCATGAGCACCAGTGTGTCTTCTGCCATCTTCCCTACCCCACCTGAGTTGGCCTTGCACCCACAGATGGAAAAGAACATGATTCTGCTGGAGAAGGATGAGAAGGACTTGGCAGCCATGTGCTGTGAGGAGAGGCTACAGGACAGGTGCTGGAGATGCAGCACCAGCTGCTGCTCTAGCAGAAAGACCAGGAGCAGAATGCCATCCTGGATGCCCAGGTGGGTCTGAGAATGCTCCTGAAGCCAGGGGTGCATGAGGGAGCAAGGGTCAGGGTGTCACCACTGCATTCTGCCCACTCTGCATAGACTGTGTATGGACACGTGTCTGCCACAAGATGTGCAGAATCCTTGGCACCTGCCAGCTGATGGCAGCTCCATCCCACCCTGGTGCCTAACACAGCAACAGTATCCCATCAAGGGCAGATCAGAGGGGTTCCTGTTTCCCGGAGGAGATGGCTAAGTCAGCCTCCAACCTTGTGACTTCCTGTGGCCAGGAAACCTGAGGCTGGAGGCTGCCAACACCCTGTTGGCTGCATTCTCAATCTGCTAGGGAATCCTGGGGCAATTTTCTAAAGCTAAGCACATGGTTTCCATGATTGTACCCTTAACACAAAGCTGGTGTAACCATCCCCATCTTCCAAGTGCCAGGATTAAGGACATGTGTCACTACCACCTGGCAATAGCCTCCCTCCAAAACATGCATTAACCTGTATTTAGATTGCTAGCACAGCCTACAGAACAATTTTAGAGTGTTTGATGATTGGGTGACTTTCAGGGATTTGAAGCCTGTGGGTCTCAAACTGAGTATTTCCAATCCATAAGTGCTTGTATGTATGACTATCTGACAATTTTCTCTCATGTTTTATAAAAATCTAGTGAAATTATACATAAACTTGCTGGAGTTGAGTGACTTCAGTGTAGAAGCTTAGTTCTGAAGAAGTTTTCTTTGTATTTCATAATCATTTCCTGAGACTTTTGTTTTTTTGAGAAAGGGTTTCTCTGTAGTCTTGGCTGTCATGGAACTCACTCTATAGACCAGGCTGGCCTCAAACCCACAGAAATACACCTGCCTCTGCTTCCTAAGTACTGGTATTAAAGGGGTGTGCCACAACCTGACTGGGAAAGTAATCCTGTTGGTAGGGTTCTTGCCTAGTATAAATGATGCCCTTGGTTTATTCCCAGCACTGCACTGAACCTCCCATGGTGGTGCATGTCTGTACTTTAGAGCATGAGGAGCAGAGGCAGGAGGATCAGAAAGTTCTGCTTTGTCCTTTGTACTGCCGTGACGTTACTTCACTTCCCCACATTCTTAACCTTAGATAAACACTGACACTGTGTCCTACCTAGCTCATTAGGTCAGAACAGATGAGAACCAGCACCTTTTTTTCTGTGTAGCTTGAACTCAGGATCCTCCTGCCTCACCTTCCTGAGTGCCACAATTACAGGCTACCTATTCAGTCACAATCATGTGAAGCATAGTGAAGGTTAAAAAGTCATTTTCTAAACCCGACATGATGCTTGTAACCCTGACCCTCAGGAAGTGGGAAGTGGAGAATTCAAGGCCGACCTACACTAGGGAGTAAGACCCCATGTCAATAAAATCCTTTTCTAAGTCGTAGTTTCTCAACCTGGGCAGTACTGATTCAGAAGAGAAAACTGTCAGGGAAAGGATGGTTGGTGCCCTGTATCCTGTGCCATGTTACACTGTGGCATACTTAGCAGCATCCCTGGCCTCAAAGTTTGACAGAGGTACTTTCTTCCCAAGGCAGGCCAGCCAAAATGCCTCCAGACATTGTCTAATGTCCTCTCAGCTGCAGATCAGCCCCTGATGGAGAGTGCCATGGGGAAGAGGGAGGTGATTATCCCCTGGGAAAAGATGAGTAGGCTTGGAGGGGCCTCTTCCTGAGAGGAAGGAACCCAGTGGGTTATCCCCACAGCCCATTTTTCTGCCCACATCTCTGAAAAGGTTCCAGTCCTAAAAGGGGATATCAGTGCAAGACCTGCTCCATGCCATGAATAAATTGTGTTTGAGAACCTGGGTGGGACATGGATCAGGGATGGCCTGCCATAACTGAGTCAGTGTCCTTGTCCTGTCCATCCCCAGAAGCACCACTACAGGGAGCTCCCAACTGAAGTACACCAGGCTCTGGGCCAAGTCCCTGCTGGCTACATCCATTACTTCACACACCCATTCCAGAGGCTGCTGCTACACACTCACCATACCCTGAGAACCTGTGCTCCTGAGAGTTTCTTCCTGCCCTACTAGTCACCAGCTTTGGATTCTGAGAGGTCCTGCCAGATGTTAAAGAGCTGAGACAACCAGGTGCCCCAAAGGTGGACCAAGGAGTTAAGCCTGTGGATCAACCTTGTCTAGGGAGCATCAAAATATTGGACAGCAGTTTAGCAGCCTGAGGATCTTGGAACAGAGGAATACTCTGGGTTCCATGTACTCACAAAAACACAGGATAAGAAAAGATATGCACATATATTGAATAAATATAAAACGAAGAAAAGAACAGTCTCAAATTCAATAGAAATATATCTATACAAGTTATATCTATACAAGTTATACAGTAGGCTGAGGGCAGGGGAAGAGGTTATAAATTCAGATCCAAACATATACAAAAATAACTTACACAGCAACCCCTTCCCCACCCAGCCCCAGGGACATGGGCACTGAGCAGCAGTCCCAGAAGTCCAGCAATGCAGCCCCAGGCAGAGTGAAGGGGCACCAGCCTAAAGGACAGAGGCTTAGGGGTTGTCCTCGAGTCTGCTGCTGGTAGACTTTGAGCTCAGCAGCCTGTCTACCATGGTGTGGGCATAGCACAGCTGTCTACCCAGTTCCTCGCAGCAGCCATATTCCTCCAGAAGGCTCAGGCAGTATGTGTGGAAGTCCTAGTTCTTGCTGATGCAGGTCACAGCTGCCATCATGGGGCACAGAATAAGTTTGGTGTGGTCCTTGGAGGGAAGAAGGGAGTGAGTGAAAAGCTCAGCCGGTGCCTGAGGTTGAGGCAAAGGGGAGGAAGGCCCCCCACCTGGTGAAAGGGACAGCACTTCCACCCACCCAGCCACCTCAAGTACAGGCCCCTGCACACCTGGAAGAAATTAATCTGTATAGTGCCATTGCTGAGGTGCAAGATGATGGCGCGGCTTGTGCGGAGCCATTTTTTCAGGTAGGGCAGCCGGGCCAGCTCATCACCTTCCCGGGGTGTGGTGTTGGCCCCTGCCTTCATGTTGGCCCCTGCCTTCTGCAGGTGTTCATTCATGTAACTTTGGAAATGCTGGAGGAGAGTGACCTGGTTGGAAAGTTGAGGCAGGGATTCCAGAATGAGAGCCTGACCCTGAGGCAGACCCCATACCCTGCCACACCATCTTACAGCAGCCAGTTCCCACCTTCTTCATCAAGGAGTCAGGGTGGGAGCTCATGGTGGGGTAAGACTCCATTCCATCATGGTCTATATACTGGAGGCTGTCGCCGTCATTGTAGAGGACGAGGCATGTTGAGTCATTAAAGAGTGCTCCTGTACTGTTGTCACAGAGCCGATACCCTAATTGCAGGGGGAGGGCTATCTTAGAAAGGCAGGAGGAGGTTGACAAAGGCTGGGAATAGCTCAGTAGTAGAGTGCTTGCATGCATTAGGCCCTAACAATTCTTGGTAACACAGCCACACAATTACGGACATCACTCACTTGTTCACTCAAAGGCTACTATGGCAACACCATCCCCTGCCCATCGTACATTCTGGAGACACCTACCAAGTCCATACTTCATTGATTGGTCTACCCACTGGCTGACCCAGAAGATGGGGATGCATGCAGGATCCTCAGCCTCCTCTGGGATAGAAACAGAGCACTGCTTAGGCCAGTCCCTTCTTCTGTCTTCTCAGATAATCCTCCTCAGAGCTGGAGGGTCACCACATGAAGCCTGTGGAGGGCTCTGATGGCACAAACCCAGACACCCAAATTGCAGCCCAGGATGTCAAGTCCCAATTCGTTAAGTGGGCCCCTTTACTGTGTCTCAGGAACTGTGGTAGGTGTGGATAGGAAAAGAAAACCCTAGGCTTCTAGAAGGACCCACATACCAACCAGAGGGATGAAGAGTAACCAAAGTCCTTAACATCAGGGCTGGTGGAAAGCCTAGAGCCCCAGATTAAAGTACTGAAGAAACTGAGCAGACCCAACAATTCCTGCAATGCTAGAACCACCTCAGTGCACACGAGTCCCAACTGCAGATACATGAATGTGTTGGAAAGAAATGTTAAGGAGAATTACATCAGGTTAGGAAGTGCTGGCAGTGGGGGTCAGGGTGGTGACAGTGGGCACAAAAGCCCTGAGGCTGGAGCTGACCTGAGTCTCTTGAGGACCAAGGGATTAATTCCCTGGGCAGAAAGGAAACAACAGACACAGCTGTGCAGAGGTGACCTATCAGTCACCTACAGAGTGAGACGGGGCAGAAACAGGCAGAAGGCACACCAGGAGGGCCTTGGGTGTCAGGCTAACTCATCTGGATTTTGATCTCCAGGAAATGGGGGCTCTGCTTACTGACTGAGATACCCTGCCTTCTCCAGATGGGAAGCCCCCTGCAGGACTCACCTTGCCGCACCTGCCTTCGCTCTGAGGGCTTGGAGGCATTGACCCTGGTCAGCTGCTGCAGCATGTCACTGAGGTGGCACTCGATGGCCTCACTTGTCCCCCAAACCACTGGCTCCTCCTTTTCCCAGGGACGGTCAGGCAAGGGTCTCTCTACACCTAAGAAGGTGACATGGTCATTAGCCAGGCAAAAAAAAACCACTGGAGGAAGCACAGGCCTGCCTGGCACAGCCAGCAATCTTCCCACAGTCCCATCAGCTCTCACTGCTGTTGGGAACTGAGTCAGGACCAGGTTGGTGTGTCAGGTATATGGTGCTCACTGAGAGGCCACAAAGCTTCAGGAGCTCAGGCCTCTGCTCCAACAGCCTGCCCTTCCAGGACACCTGCTGTTGCTGTCACTCAGGGAGGGAGCCTGGAGGCACCAATTCAAGCAAAGAACGAAGGGTACCTTGTGCATCCAGGAAGGTGGAAGGATGGGTGAAGCGCAGTGTAAGCCTTTTGCTCTGTGTGCTTACAGATAACTGAGTCTAATGAAATCCACACTGAAGCATTAGTTGGCCTGTGGTGACCGGGGCTGCGCTGGTCACTGTTGCTGTCTTTATTCTTGAACAATTCACTTCCCCAAACCAGCATGTGTCAGTTCTCCCGTGAAACAGGACATTCCCTAAATTTTCAATTAAAAACAACAACAATCCCACCATGCTGTATTAAGAACTTAAGTGTGAAATAAAATATCCAAGCTCTGATTTTAAAACTAGCCAGAAAAGGGCTGGAGAGATGGCTCAGCCACTAAGAGCACTGGCTATTCTTGTCAAGAACCTGGCATTGGTTCCCAGCATTCTCATGGAGGCTCACAACCACCTGTAACTCCAGTTCCAGGGGATCCAAGACCATCTTCTGGCCTCTGTGGTCACCAGGCATTCATGTGCTACACATTCATATATGCATGTAAAACACCCATTCATAGGAAAAACAAAATGAGACTGTTTGCAGAATATGTAAAATCAAACTTGTCCAACTAAAACTATTGAAAATGGAGGACGACTACTCCAGGATCATATAACACATGATACAATTCCCTACCTTTGGATAATCTGGAAAATGTCTATAAAACATTTTCATTTATTGCTACTTTACTAAGAAAAAAAGAATCCTAAAGGAGCAGTATTTTAATACCTCCCCATAAGATAGGATCCACAAGTCCAGCACTACAGGAAAGGGAACAGAAAAGGGGGCTCAGCAATAGCTCAATTAACAGAGTGCTTGTCTAGTGTGAAGCCCTGAATTAACATCCTCAGCTCCTTATAAACTGGCTGTGGTGGTGTCTCCTAGCACTCAGGAGACAGAGGCAGAAGGAACAGAAGCTCAAGGTCATCCTTGGCTACTGGGAATTCTAAGCAGACTGGGCCACATGAGACACTGTCTCAAAAATTTAAAGGGAAAAATAAAAATTACAGCAATAATTACTACACCAAGACCCACATGTGGGTGCCAAAATTGATGGGCAGCAGTTTTTCAAACAACTTCCTGCAAGATACTTATCAATGACTGAAAAAACAGCATCTGTAGCAGAGACAGCCTTGTCTCCCCAACACACTAAAAAGAGCACATCCCCCTCTGCAGCATTCCTGCTCAGAATGTAGAATCTTCCCTAAATCATGAGGAAGCAACAAACCCAACAGGAAAGACACTCATCAGCACCCTCTGAAAGTGTCAAGGTCACAAGACACAAGGAAAAACCCAGAGACTGTCACAGGCTAGAGGAAACTAAGAAGCTGAGGTCTCTAAATGCCTTGTGTGGTATTGACTTACACCCTGGTACAGAACAAGGTGATGTTAATGGGGAATCTGTTTGATTGACATGAAGACTGGAGTTTGTTGACAAGATTATCTTGTGGTTAACGTTTTAGTTTTGGTAATTATTCTGTGGTAGAGAGATGCTGATAGCGGAGGAAGCTGGGGGAAGGGCACATAGGAAGTCAGCTCTATTTTGTTTATAACACTTTGTATAGCCCTAAGATTATTCCAAAAAATCCAAGTCATTGAGTCAGGGGTGAGGCACACATTGGTAACCCCAGCATTTGGCAGTTTAAGGCTAGTCTGAAAACATGAGACTCTGTCTCAAAGCGCCAAATCCCAAACTAAATCATCGCAAGTCATTTGCCTAAAAATGTAAATCTAATTGAACAGACAAACTGAGAACTTTATATTAAATTGGTGGTATAGCCAAACAGAGAAACAATGTCCTTCAAGTTACTTCTCAAAGTCTACAACCCTTAATGAAATATATTAAGGTCAAATAAAGCTGCAAAAAAAATAGTAATTCTAAATACAGTGGCCCACTCCTATAAGCCCAGCATCTGGGGGGAGAGGGGGTAGTGAGGCCAGGGATTTCAAACCTGAGGCCAGTCTTGGCTTCATAGTCTGTTTCAATAAGTAAGTAAGTAAATAAATAAATAAATAAATGGAAGGAGGGAGGGAGAGAGGGAGGGAGTCAAAAAAAAGAATGCTACCAGGTGAGGTGGCTCACGCCTTTGATCCTAGCACTTGGAAGGCAGAAACAGGTGGATCTCTGTGAGCTGGAGGCCAGCTTGAGCTACATAGTGAGATCTTGTCTCAAAAAAGAAGGAAGGAAGGAAGGAAAAAAGAAAGAAAGAAAGGAAGGAAGGAAGGAAGGAAGGAAGGAAGGAAGGAAGGAAGGAAGGAAGAAAGAAAACAGAAAAGAAAAAGAAATCGTGAAGACAATACAGGGTTGGATTAATGCTCACAGTCCTGAAGGTTGTGCTGATGTCCGTCATGTCTGTTTTCAAGAAGTATACACAGAAGCGTTAACAGAAGAAAGTTTGCTCTTGGGGCAGCAGAGATGGCTCAGCGGTTAAGAGCATTGACTGCTCTTCCAGAGGTTCTGAGTTCAATTCCCAGCAACCACATGGTGGCTCACAACCATCTGTAATGAGATCTGGTGTCCTCATAATAAATAAATAAATTTAAAAAAAAACAAAGTTTGTTCTCAATCAGTTAAGAGAAACACAGAGGATTGATGATGAAAACATCAAAAGAAATAAAAACAGACTGGGAAAAGAGTCAGATGCTTCCTGTTCATTCTTCTACCTATTTAATCCTTCGTTTTCTTTTTCAGACAGAGTTTCTCTAACAGCTCTGGCTGTCCTGGTACTCGCTCTGTAGACCAGGCGGGCCTCGAACTCACAGATGTACTTTAGTTTAAGTGTAAAATGGCAGACTGCTGAAGTTGGCTGTAGTGACATTTCAAAAGTGAGATGTGCTGACAAACTTGTAATCCAGAGCCCTAAGCAGGAGGACTGACTCCAGAGCAGCCTAGTGACAGTGAGAGACCTGCTCCTGACAGACAAAACACAAGCACTCAAAGGGGTGAAAGGTGTAGAGTGAACCATGGCTGAGAATGAGGATGAGTGCCGTGTTATACTCCATGTCTATACCTGACAAGTTCTAGCATTCAACAAAACATGCAAAAGAGACGATAGAGACTTTTAAACATAATCAAAAAGAATTTCCTGGGCTTGGTGTGCAGTCCATTTTTTCCTTATCAGATCAAATGGGTTGATTCAGTCTGTTCTTCCTGCCAAGCCCAAGGGTCAGAAGAACCCAGGGACCAGACCTCAAGGATAGGACCCACCTCTGGGAACAGAGTAAGGTGCATGCACCCTGAAATGCACCCTGGAAATCTGGGCTCTCTGCAGTCTACCCTACCAAGACCAAGCTTCACCTTTCTCGAGGATCATGAGAGGCTTCCTGCTGATGGGGTCCAGGCCGCTGGGAGCCACTGACAACCTTGGTGGGATGCTGAGGCAGGTGATGGGCAGATGGGCAGGGATATAGCCAGAAGTGAAGAACTCATCTTTGAGCAACTCCTCAATGGTGGGGCGGGCAGCAGGTTTTGCCTGGAGCATCTTCTGGATGAGGGAGGCAGCAACGGGATTGATGTGCTGGAGGGGAGAAGCAGAGCCTAAGTGAGATGAGACAGGGACCCCACCTGACATGTGGCTGCTCCTATCTCAAATATACCATAGCTCAGTGGCCGTAAGCTCCACCAGGTCCTCCACCCCAGCTTTAGCAAGGACCAACGTCACCCTGCTGGTGAGAAGGATCATTTCCTGCCACTTGGCACTCAATATTAACTTGGGACGATTTCCCCAGCTTGCCCTTGCAAAACACATTTAGTTATTTACCACCAGAGGGGCCTCCAGGTCCCCACACCTGTGTTTAAATCCCAGTTCCGCCCCCATGATTCCAGCTCTGACAAATAGCCTGGGTTTTCTGGGCCCACCAAGGCATATCTGTAGAATGGGGGAGCGGTACCATACCTGGGACCCCACCACGTGGGACACCTGGTATATGGGATAAAACCTAGAACAGGCCTGTCAGTCAGAGCATTAACTCTAGGCTTCTTATGTATCAGGAATGCAGTCTTGTATATTAATTCATTTGGGCCTCACAAAAACTCCTAAAAGACTCCCTCCCCCTATATAGTTTGAGACAGGATCTCACTATGTAGCTCAGGCTAACCTGGAACTTGAGATTCCCCTGCCTCAGCCTCACAAAAGTGAAGACTCACTCCACTACTATGCCTCACTTTAGGTGAAGAAGCAGGCTCAGAACTGAGAAAGTGCCCCTGTCTGAGAATACACACAGCCTAGGTGATAAAGCCAGGACTTATACCACAGCAGTCCAGCTGGCTCAAGCCAGTCCATGCTGTCTGCAGTGAGCTGATTCTCTGTGACATAGCTACTCTACATACAAGTCAAGGACACCAATTTGAAAGTGGCCATATGTCCCAGGTAGACCTAGTCCCCAGAAATGGGTTATCCCTTCAAACAGATGTCTGCCATTTGTTGTGAAAAAAGATGTCATTTTGTCACTGGAAGCCCTTGGGGAAACTTCCACTTTGTAGATGGGAAGCCTGGTTCACAAGAGTCAAGCTATCATCTGCTAAACACAGCTCAGCTGGGTGGAGATGGTCCATGTCCCAAGCTTAAGCACGTCTTTCTCTTCTCCCCCATTTTCTCCCTGCACTTTACATCCATTCAGGAAGCTGGGCATGGGACTCAGTTGGCAGAGTGCTTGCCTGTAAGCACAAAACCCAGTTCAGCTCCCAGTATACCCCATAAAGCCAGCCTAGTGCTGCATGCCTATAATCTCAACACTTGGGAGGGAGAGGCAGGAGAATCTGACATTCAAACTCAACATGTAGCGAGTTCAAGGCCAGGCTTCAGACATACATTCTCTGTGGCTATACTAGAGTCAAGGCTTTGTCCTCAGGATATAGCTGGGCTCAGTGAATAGCTTTTCGGTGAAACATAAAATAAAATTGTGTTGCTGTCACCTTGGGAACACTGTATTCATTTGGTTTCATCCGGAGGTAGGTTTCTTTTTCGAATGGGGTCTCAAAAGGTGGCTTGCCCACTAGCAAGGTGTACCTGGAGGTACAAGGAAGAATTTTGCTCAAACTCCCAGGAAAGTCCAAATGCATAAGTCATTGTCTAGAGGAAGGGGGCTGTGCTGGATTCACTGACTAGGAAGAGATGGGGATGGTCTCCAAGTCTGCCTAGTGCCACAGTAACCTTGGCTAGGACAAACCCTCAGAAGAATGTAGCTGATAACACCTGGATACTAAGGGGCCAGGAATTCCCCAGCTCTGGGCTGTAGTAATAGAGGACCCCAGAGGCCACTGCTATCCACCACAGGCCACCATGATGGGACTTCTGCCTACCATCAGCCTTTCTGATGATCTGATTCTCCCATCAGTGCTCATCAGTGCTTCCAAAGCTTTCTTGAAAGTCAGCCAGGGACACAATTAAACCCAGGTTCAGAACTGAGATTCCATAGTCCTAACAAGCCCTCAGGTGTTTATGGTTTGGGTCTGTGCACGCTTTTAGTAAACAGCAAAGAGCTGGAGGAAGAATTGTAGAGACTTTCTCATCCCTTCTCTGGACCATAAGTCCAAGCTACAGGAAATCCTACATCCTACACCAGATTGATAAGGAAATAGGGCTTCATGTGGGCAACCTGCTCCCTGAAATAGCCTTTCTATAAGGAAGAAGGATCCAGAGGGTAAGGTCAACTGGGTGAAGTGCCTCAGAAAGCCCCATTGAGACCCATAGCTCCTGAGTCCATTCCCAACTTACATGATGCACCCGATGGACCATACATCCTCCTCAAAACTTCCCAGTCTCACCGCTTCCGGAGCTATGAAGTTCTGGGGGCTACAAAAGGTCTTCATTTGTTCCTCTTCATACTCCACTTTGGTTGCCAGCCCAAAACCCCCTGGGACAGAGGAAAGAAGAGAGGGCGCTCAGCTGCTAGGTCTGGGTCACCTGTGGTTGCAGACAGCTGCCTCAGGTCTGACCATTGAGAATCAAACTCCAAAGTCTCTGTTCCGGGAACCTTTCTACTTTGCTGGCTCTGGCAGGCCTCCCACTGCCCTTTACACTGCTCTTTTAGATAGCAGGGCTAGGGCGGTAAGATGGCTCTGTAGGTAAAGGTGCATGCTTCTAAGACAGATGGCTTGAGTTGACCCTGGGACCCACACAGTGCAAGGAGACAACTGACTCCTGAAAGTTACCTTCTATCCCCACCCCTCACATAAATAAATGAAATTTAAAACACATGACAACAGAATGGGATGCACTAGGGAACCAAGTAAATACTCTTCATGACTGCTGATGGACAAGGTAAGAAAGGTGACGTGGGAATAGGGACTGAGGCGATTCAGAGTCTCAAGGGAACAGAACTTTTCAGCTCAGTAAAGAGACAGCTAAGGGAATGTTGCCAGCCTTGCTGCATGGCATACGTCTAGACCTCCAGTTTAAAAAGGAAACTGACTGAGGAGCACCTGGCTCAGTGCTATGAGATAGGGTAGTAATTGGGGGAGGCACCCCCAAGTAAACTATTTTCAGAACTACTGTATTGAGGTACACAAAACAACAACAGCAAATACAAAAACAAAAAGAGCAAATGCATCTAAAGGCAAGACACTGACGTGTGGGCCCCTCACCTTCCATTTCTAGACTAGAGGGCGTTCTGGAGGGCAGCACCTCCATGTCCCACTGGCCCTCCATTTCTCTGGCTCCCATTCTCCCAGATTTCCTCTCCTTGCCTCCTCTTGTTCTGGCACCAGGCATCCGCAGATCCAGCACCTTACCTATTTTCACGTCCAGATCCTCGTTCAGGAAGACGTTGCTCAACCTAAGGTTCCTGTGAATGACCTGATTGTGGTGCAGGTACTGACAGCCTAGAATTATCTGCCTTAGGTAGTAGCGTGCCTCCAGCTGGGTCAGGGCTTTCCTCCTCTTGTGCAGCTCCAGGAGGGACTGAGGAAGGAGGAAGAAGTTACTGAAGCCCACCGAAAAGGGTGGCCAGCTGGATGGGACCAGGACTAAGCTCTCAGGATTAAAGGGAGGTCTTGGCAGACTCCTGATGATTCTGCCCATACACTGGTCATTATCATTCACAGGACCCTCTCCTGTTAATGTGTGCCCTTACCCAGAGTCTTTTCTCAACCGCACTCAGCACCCTCACTAGAAGCCTTTCCATAATTGCTTCATACACAAGCACTCCTCTAGGCTACTCCAAGGCATCAGTGCCCCTTTGCCAGCAAATTCACGGTGTGAACACCCCAGCCCCACAGCAGAAACACTCACCCTCTCCCGACAAAGCTCCAAAATCACAAACACAAATTCACTGTCTTCAAAAACGCTGTGGAAGCCTATGATGTGTTGATGTGAGAGGCTGCGGTAAATGGAAATCTCTTTGAACAGCTTCTCCTTCTGGGAGGGTGTGAGCAAAGACTTAGGCACCATCTTGGCTGCGAACACCTCTTTTGTGTCTGGGTCTGAGATCTCAAAGCATTTGACAAAGCCTGCTTTACTCAGAAAGCATCCCCTTACATAAAGGCGCCTGCTGCTTTTGTCCACTAAGACCTCTGGAATCTTTTTCAACAGTGGGGCAGCCACTGGGGCACTGGGACCTGCGTCTCCCTGGACCCTAGCTTTCCGGAGGTGGGCTGGTACTCGAGCCAGCTTTTCAGCATTGTCTGATGTCTTCATGCTCCTAAACTTGCTCTGCTCCCCCTCGAATTCAAACAAGGCATTGGGAATCTTTCAAAGGCCTGCGCGTTGCTGATTGGCCACAGGGATTTAAAACAGAAGCCACCCAGCACTCTGCATCATGTGAGTGCTCTAATGGTGCAGCTCCTTTTAAAACCTGTATCTTGTGAGCAAGAAACTTGATGGGCAAGGACTTGAGGATTGAATGCACGTGGGATAGCCAAGGAAACTAAGAACTAATCGGATACAGGTTAGTTGATTCTATGAGTCTTCTTGTGGTGTCCTTGACCCCTCTGGCTCCTACAATCGTTTCTCCTCCTGTTCTCTAGGATTCACTGAACTCCTTCTAGTATTTGGCTGTGAGTTTGCATCAGTTTCCATCCTTTGGTGAACGGTGCCTCTCTGTTAACTTTTTTAAAAAGATCATTTGCAGATTGCCCTGTGCCCTGTGGCCACTAGATCTATGGTCAAGTCCACAGTGGTCTTCAACCTCGGTATAGACAGCCACCCTTCAGCTGAGTCTTCCTCTAGCTATTTGCAAAGTTCCCAAGGTAGAAGAAAACTTTGCTGCTCTGAACATTTGAAAGGAAGTATTTGGTTACGAGTGTTTCTCCTTTCACTGAATTATTCCAGGATTCATGTCTGGGTGGTGACATTATGTGCCATAGTCACTCATATGAAGTCCATCCATCCATGGGGTGAAATTTAAGGATGGGAATGTCATCCTGAACGTTCAGGTCCTGGTATTTTGTCCATGGCAAATGATGAACCAAGACAAACAATTTCCAGTTTTCATCTGCACTGCAGAGACTCAGTGTTTTCATGGCAAACACATGGTCCTTGGGAATGCTAAAGAAGACACGAGCATTGTTGAAGCCATGAGCACCTTGGGTCCAAGAAGACCAAGTTCAGCAAGAAGCTCACCACTGCCAACTATGGGACAGCTGTGACAGTTCTGACTGACATACACCTTAAACACCAGACCCTCCCATCTGCAGCTCCGAGCGCACCCATCCAACTGTGGCACCCATCCTTCTGCTATTAATATCTTATAGTCCTTGAGTCCTGCTGCTCTTCTTTGGGTTTGTAATGTCCTCATTCCCCTGAAGTTGAGCTGGATTGCATAGTTAAGATTATTATTATGAGTAGAAACTAAATAAGGGAAAGACACCATGTTATAACAAATCAATACCTTCAATCTAAAAAGTGTTTTATTTTGTCAAATAGAGGGGAGGCTGGGGAGGAGCTGGTAGTTCAATCTTGTGGTAGCAAGCTGAAAAGCCAGACAAACACTAGAGCTGCTAATTTCCTTCCAATGTTCCTTTGATGCTAAAGCATCTGTATTCTGATTCCTAAATGCCTTCCTAAACACCTCCTGACAGCTTCCCCTGTAAACACATGCAACTCCTCCAGACCTTGGCTGCTGCTTTGAAAGTCTGTTAGTGCTGCTAGGCAAGGGAACCTCTGAATGTTACTTTCTTTATAGAGAAGCAAAGGGGCCTAACTTAACATTAGGGCAGCCATGACAGGCTGCAAACTAACAATATTAGAACTAGGTCTCACCATTACAATAACCAGGAAAAGCCACAAATGTACCCTGTAGGAGACCAATCAGAATTGAGACAAACAAGTACTAAGTGCTCATTAAGGATAGCTTACTTAATTAGTATACAGACTGCCAATTTCCTTGCAGCCAGTACCAACCACTGTTTGACAAAACTTCTGTTACCTCGCTCCTGCCCAATCAGGAGTTCAACCCCCATCTGAATCCAGAATTCCCCTAACCCCCATCCTTTACTCCTTAAAAACTCTCCCTGAACTGAGCTCGGTGCTGTCCCTGATCCAACCACTGTGTCGGAATGGATGAAGAGCCCAAGCTGGATCTTGCATGAAAGGTTCTTTTGCTTTTGCATATGAACTCGGACTCCTGGTGGTCTCTGAGAGGCTCATGATGTGGGAGTAACAGGAAGTAGGTTGTGAAAGGAGAACTTGGCATCTGTTCATTTCTGAAACTGTATCATGGATTAAATGTGGTATGAAGAGATTGTGCTGGGAGTTAAGATCAAGACTGTGATTTTTTTCCATCTTAGCATCAGACTGCTTAGTTATAAAGTAGGCATATTATTAGATCTGTTTACCATTATATTGTGAATTGACTCAGGTATCAGGAAGATAACCTCTAGCCTTAGCCTGTCATGACTAGTTGAAACTGGGAACTAAAATCTTTAGGAACTCCCTTTTCTCTCATAGTTTCAAGAGACAGTAAATTATTGTCTGTCATGTAAAGGATTAAGTGACCACAGTGAGGCAGACAGTGGAAGGATGTGATGAAATGTGCCATCTAGAGGTTGCCCCCCCTCTCTCTCTCTCACACACACACACACACACACACACACACACACACACACACACGTGCACATCTAGAAAGGGGACCTAATCGGAGGAGGGAGGCAAAGAGGATAATTGTGTATATGAGATGAACGCAGAAAGTCAATCTGTTTGGGGTGGAGAGAGGGAAGGTCTAGTTGACAGAGTGGAAAAGGTAGTGAGAGCATAAATGAAAACATAACATATGAAAAATGTCAGAGCAGCTCAGTTCTATGCTAAATATAAAAAACCCACAAAACAAAAATGAAGCCGAAGTGTGCATGGAACAGCACAGCACCAAGGGTCAAACATCATCAGCTCCTGGAGGCAGTTTCAGGTTAAATGAAGAGTCTAGATTGGGTTCATAGGTCAGTGGGAAGTTGTTGCCACCTTTCCAGCAGGGCCCCATTCATCCAGTCTTTTCTATACACAGAAGCATTTTCCATGAATGCTCACGGAGATGGATGTGCAGAGGAGCCATGCCAAGAATCTGCTCAAGAAACATATTTCATGTTGAGGTGCATACCCACAGTGTCATTTACTCAGGAGGCCCAGGCAGGTGTAACACTTGAACTCGGGGCTTTAAGATCATCCTGGGCATCATAGTAAAGACCAGCCTCAAAAAATACACATGATAAACTTAGTGTTCACATAATTTTTTTTCTTCCTATTGTATGTTTCTTCCCTAGTCTAGGGATGTAGGTCAATTGGTCCTGGGCTCCATCCTCAACACTCACACAAATAGGGCATGGTGCTGCCTGCCTGTAATTGAAGGACATCTTTGCTACACAGTGAGTAAAAGGCCAGCCAGGAGTACACGAGACCCTGCCTCATTAAGACAAATGTACTGTCTCTCACACAGGTATCCTTGCTTTGAAATTTTTCATTTCTGTGTTTTTGGAGTACATGTGGAAGCCAGGTAATTAGAGACAGGCCATTGGGCATGGATTCATGAGGGCAGGTGGATTTAGTAAAATATAGTTAAAAAGTCAAGGTAGAGAGCGGGAATGCTCAAAGTGGGAAGGTTCAAACATGGATGGAGAAGTGACACACTGGAAAAGACTTAACTAGAATGAAGGGCATATGAAAAAGCTATAAGAAAACCTACATCTTGCAGCCAAAGTAAAAAATATAATCAGAAGGGATAGTAAACACAGGTTGCATGAAAGAATGAGGGAGAACACTCCAGGTTAAAGGCATAAGCGGGGCTGGCAGCAGGCTGGTAGGGAATAGTGGGGTGGGGAGGGTAAACTGTGCAAGGGTGAGTTAACAAAAACTAAAGATGTCCGAAGAAGCCTTTTGACCATCCAGTCTTTGTAAGCTCATTATAAATGAAACAAAGATAAAAGGATGTTGGTAAGGATACTGTCCCCATGTCATTTCCACGCCAGTGCATTGAGAGGCTTAGCTGTGAATGAAGCAGACCCTGAAAGAGTCAATGAGGAGGTTTTGTAAGGCTGGTCCTTTAAAAGCTGCAGATCCAAAGATTAACAAAGCTACATTTTTCACTAGGTACTGATGTTCATTTCTTAATCTGCAGAACCTGTGATTTCAGTGCCCATAATGGAGCCGAATGAATGAATTGATTAACTGAATAAAGCATGCAAGCTGGGAGACACCATGAGCAGAAGAAAATGAGACTGAATGGGTTTTCCCAGTCGGTGGTCATTAGGGACTTGCTGGATCAATAATTACAGTGGAAGAAATGTCCATGTGTGATCTCGCTACAACTTAACAGCCAGGTGAATCATGTATAAAACAAGTTACATACGCCAGAACAGCAGGAGTTACAGTTCCCTGGGTCTGATGCCTCACACCTGTTTATCAGGGTTTGGGAGACTGAGGTAGGAGATTACAGGCATGTAGAAGGTACCAAGTTTATGTGGGTGCTGAGGATTGAACCCAGGGCCTCATGCATGCTACACTTCTAGTCCCTGGGAGGAATATGAAATTTAGATAAAACCCTTTAAATTTTAATATGGATTTTTGTGAAAATTTGAGGTCAGCATGGGCTACATGGTGAGATTGTGTCTAAAGAGTAATGGTTCAACAACATAATGGAAACAGGTCAGAAAAGGACCAGAAAATATCCTTTGAATTCAGCAAAGGGTTTAGATACCGATTTTAGGTGATAGAATTGCTCATTACTTTGACATAGCTATTCTTACTTCTAACACTGTGCATAGCACAAGGTATTTCCTAAAGTACCTTATTTGATATTGTTCTTGTTTAGCAAAAGTCAATTTAACTTACATTTATATTTCAGTGGCAATAACAAGACCAATTTCAACATATTAATGTTACCCACTACATGCAGATTCTGGGAGGAAAGACAACAGAAAGAACTCACACTAACCATAGTCTATGCTGGAATAAGGCAGTGGGTGAAGCTCAGGGCCACAGTACTTTGCTGGAATTCAAGAAGCAGTTCTCAACCTTTGGGCCTTGACTGCTTTATGAACCTCTAGTTCCAAAAATATTTACATTACAATTCAAAACAGTACCAAAATTACAGTTATGAAGTAGCAATGCAAATAATTTTATGGTCGGGGATCACCACAATATGAGGAACTTGGGGTGTTTAAGGAGGCACTGAAAATGCCTGATCTGGAAAGACACTGAATGACAGAGGCTAACACATGTGTCCAGGAAACAAATGTAAATCACGTGCGGACAGTAACTGGGAAAGAGCATCATAGATTTGATGGTGAAGCTCAACTTAAAATGTTACATCATCTCTATAAACAAAATATGATATCCTCTGTTAAGGGGAGATGTTTAACCAGCCATGATGGATCATGTCTATAAATCCAGTCCCCAAGAGATTAAGTCAGGAGGATTGCCTCAAGTATTGAGGCCACGCCCCATCTGAGGGCACACCACAGACGCCTCCTGTGGTTGGTGCTTTCCCATTTCCCAGCTCCATAGAGCTGAGAGAAGCGGGACGCTAAGGTAGCCCTGCCCCCCCTCCTGCTAGTATTTAGTGCTTTCCAAGTGGGGCTGGAAGCCTGAGCCTCTGAGAGAAGTCTCGAAGGCACGCCTCCTTACACCGCCCTTTGCTGGAAGATACCAAATGCGAGCTTGGTACTCACCCGGCATGCTGCCTGCAGAAACACCCTCCAGTTGTGATGATACACGGTCCTCTCTGCCTCCAGGGCCTGAGAAGCTTGGGGAACACTGGCACACTCCTCCGAGTGGGGCGTGGGGTGAATTGTGGGTGCAGCAGGGCAGAATTTAGGGGCGTCCCCTAGTGCTGGTTAAGGCTAGAGCCTGGGCCGACAGGCATCTGAGCCAGAGAACGGGGGTCCTTAGAGCAACTCCCTGAATCCCTCCCAGACTGGAGGCCCAGACTCTCTCTCAGGTCCTCTGTGCATGCTCCAGAGCTGAGGTCCTGATTTTCTTCAGTACAGCACTGATGTGATTCATTCTTGTTAGGGAGCTTGGGAAGTATTGGAGCATTGATCCTTTCTTCTCAGAAGTCAGGTTTTCTTCTTTCCTGAAAGGAGTTTTGTATCACTGATAAGGGAAGAGTTGGGGAGTTAGGAAATAATTGCTTGAGAGTAATGTCTGGAAATTGATAAAAAGTCTACACCTGGGTGATGCTGGGGGATTCTAGGCGAAGGCTCTACCCCTGAGCCACACCACCAGCCCCTCACTGGGGGATTCTAGGTGGGGGCTCTACCCCTTAGCCACGCCCCGTCTCTCACTGAGGGACCCTAGGCAGGTGCTCCAACCCTGACCCATGCCCTAACCCTAAAAAGAATTGTTTTTAATAAAATACATTTACTTCTGAAGGCTGCAAGAACAAGGAATGGGTTGATGCTGCTAATAGCCTGCTAACAGCACCTCACCTATTTTCATCTCCAGATCCTCCTTCAAGAAGAAGAATAATCCTGGAAGCCCAGGATTATCTGCCTTAGGTAGTAGCTCACCTCCAGCTGGGTCAGGGCTTTCCTCCTCTTGTGCAGCTCCAGGAGGGACTGAGGAAGAAGGAAGAAGTTACTGAAGCCCACCGAAAAGGGTGGCCAGCTGGATGGGACCAGGACTAAGCTCTCAGGATTAAACAGAGGTCTTGGCAGACTCCTGATGATTCTGCCCATACACTGGTCATTATCATTCACAGGACCCTCTCCTGTTAATGCGTGCCCTTACCCAGAGTCTTTTCTCAACCGCACTCAGCACCCTCACTAGAAGCCTTTCCATAATTGCTTCATACACAAGCACTCCTCTAGGCTACTCCAAGGCATCAGTGCTCCTTTGCCAGCAAATTCACGGTGTGAACACCCCAGCCCCACAGCAGAAACACTCACCCTCTCCTGACAAAGCTCCAAAATCACAAACACAAATTCACTGTCTTCAAAAACGCTGTGGAAGCCTACGACGTGTTGATGTGAGAAGCTGCGGTGAATGGAAATCTCTTTGGACAGCTTCTCCTTCTAGGAGGGTGTGAGCAAAGACTTAGGCACCATCTTGGCTGCGAACACCTCCTTTGTGTTTTGGTCTGAGATCTCAAAGCATTTGACAAAGCCTGCTTTACTCAGAAAGCATCCCCTTACGTAAAGGCGTGTGCTGCTTTTGTCCACCTAGACCTCTGGAATCTTTTTCAACAGTGGGGCGGCCACTGGGGCACTGGGACCTGCGTCTCCCTGGACCCTGGCTTTCCGGAGGTCGGCTGGTGCTCTAGCCAGCTTTCCAGCTTTGGCTGCTGCCTTCATGCTCCTAAACTTGCTCTGCTCCCCCTGGAATTCAAACAAGGCACTGGGAATCTTTCAAAGGCCTGCGCATTGCTGATTGGCCACGGGGATTTAAGAAGGAAGCTACCCAGCACTCTGTATCATGTGAGTGCTCTAATGGTGCAGCTCCTTTTAAAACCTATATCTTGTGAGCAAGAAACTTGATGGGCGGGGACTTGAGGATTGAATGCTCGTGGGATAGCCTGGGAAACCAAGAACTAACTGGATACGCAGAGATCGTCAGCCTGACCAGATTTGGTCCTGGTTTCTTCTTCTCAGCCACATTGTGCTCATGTGGTTCACCTGTGCCTCATTGTTCTGTGAGGCTCTAACACCTTCTTCTGGCTCTGAAGTGGCTTCTGGGGATTTCAACTCATAGCAGGTGCCCTGTCTGCTGAGCCGTCTTTCCAGCAATCCCCACTCTTTAAATTTTTAATTAATTTATTTTTTAATGATTTAATAATAAAAAAAACGGTCTTTTCTAAGCTGGCTAGATAGGCCAGCTCTATATGCTGATATTACAGGAGTCTGTCACCACTCTTGGTTTATTTAAACTTTTCATTGAAATATGATGTGTTTATAGAAAAATGGTCTGGTTATAACTGCACATGTTGAGTTTCCTCTGGACACATACTGTCTAAAGAGTATCCAGACTGAAAAAGAAGGCACTACCAACATCCAGAAGTCCCCCGTGACTGCTGCTGGGTCCTGGGAACCACCTCTAGCAATCACAGGACTGGATAGGTATTAGGTCTGACTGCTGTGGTTTGTTAAAAGGTTGCAAAGCAAAAGCAACACAGACAAGGGCAGCGTGGGACAAGCTCCGGGGAAGGCAGGCACCGCAGCTCTGGCCTGTAACATGAGTGCTCCACCACCTGACTACTTCCCCACCCTGTGCGCACAGGCCTTCAGTCAGCAACTTGGCTTGAAGCTCTTATAGCAAAAGCTACTATCAGTGGTATCCACTCAGCTAGTCCAACTTTTCATTTTAAAAAAATGATCAATTAGCCTTTAAAGGGGGTTATATGCAAAAGACACAAAACCATTTTTTTTTTTTTGCCATTAGTATTTTTATGCAACTTGACCAGAGAACTGTGCTGAGGAACTGGTGACAATATCTTATGGACTGAGGTGTGTGTCCCCTCCCCCAATTTCTAAGACTATATTTGGAGAGAGGCCTTGAAACCGTGACTTAAGAAGTTGTTGTCCTGTAAGATGGCTCAGTATGTAAAGGCACTTGCCACTCAGCCTGATGCCTGAGTTAGAGCCTCAGAGCCCACTCCCCAAAGTTGTCCTCTGCTTCCACACTTGTGTTCACACACACACACACACACACACACACACACACACACACACACACACACACGGGGGAAGGAGAGACTCACACAATAATAGTAAAATACCTTTTTAGAAAAGGTTAAGTCAGGAGGATTACCTTGAGTTTTGAGGCTAGCTTGATCTACAGCAAGATCCTGTCCCAAAAGAAGGGGGTGAGGAAAAGGGAGAAGGGAAGAAGGGGCCCCCTTTTCAGAAGAAAACCACAGCATTTTCCAGACTCAACCCATGACTTGGCATGACA
The DNA here is from genome assembly GCF_949786415.1 of Peromyscus eremicus. Lineage (NCBI taxonomy): Eukaryota > Metazoa > Chordata > Mammalia > Rodentia > Cricetidae > Peromyscus > Peromyscus eremicus. The sequence goes on from NW_026734303.1 coordinate 826,842, forward strand.
CCTAGTAGGCTCAGGTGTTTGCAGTTTTGTGTATCTCTGCTCTAAATCCCCTCAGAAAGACCCTGGCACCAGACTTTCACTATGATCAACACCACACCTGCCTCTCTAAGTCTCTGAACCAAACTTTATCATGGACCTGGGTTCCAGCAGATGAAAAGCTGCTGTAAGTCTTAGGAGGAGTCATTGGGGAGGTCTTCTCCAAGTCCACTACAACCTCTGCACAGAGAAGTTCTGAGGGTTGGGGATGTGGTTTAGTGCTTGCCTAGAATGCACAAACTACTGTGTAAATTGAGTACAGGTCCAAGCCTGTAATCTCAGAACTCTAGAGGCAGGCGGTCAATTCAAAGACATCCTTAGCTATAGGGCAAGTTGAAGACCAACCTGGACTACACAAGACCCAGTTTCAAAGAATTAAATTTGAGTGCAAATCCACACCTCATAATTCTTGCTGTCAAGACATCCAAATCTTCAAAGAAATGAATGAGAGAACTACAGAGACACCCACAAGAGTGACTGGCCAGACTGCTGCTCATCTCTCCAAGGCCAGCATCTACTTAGGCTCATAGTGCTACAGGTGTGGGAAAGTGCTCTTAAAAGTGGTTGCCTTCCCACCCAAGCTCTGAGATTGGCCACTGGGAATCAATCGCACCACTGAGAAATTTCTATCGAGTAAAGGGATAGTTGGAGTCTGACCCCCACCCCAGTTCCATGCTATTCCTAGCTACACCAGTGGTTTGCAATTTTGATTGCAGTTAGACTTCTCCATTCCAGGGTGGGGAGTTGAGTGGGTGTTATTTCACAGTGCTAATGTCCCAAGTGTCTGTTTTTAGGTCAGGTTGCTCTCAAACATTAAAGAGCAATGAACATCAAAGAGGACTTAAGAGAGGGAAAGACAAGAGACAGTAATGAAGGAAAAGAATGACAAGCGTTTTCTCTCTTATAGGAATCTAGATTAAATTTTATGACATTTATGTGTTTGTATGTGTGAGTAAGAGAGAGAGACAGAGACAGAGACAGTGAGAGAGATTGCACACAGGTGGAAGTCAGACATCAACCTGTGGGAGTAGCTATCTTCCTTCATTATGTGGGTCCAGGGGATAGGGAATTGAACTCAGGTTATCAGGTTTGGTGGAAAGCATCTTTACTTACTGGCCCATCTTACTGGTCCAGGAAGCTACATTTAAATGAACACACACACCAGTGAACACAAACATTTAAGATGAACTTCTGGTTGAGTGTGGCAACACACACCTGTAATTGTAGCATTATGAAGCTGATCTAAAGTTTAGGTCAGAGGGGATACAAAGTGAGACCCTGTCTAAAAATATCAGTCTTGGCTTTCTGATGTGTGCATGTGTGCTCGCGCACGCGTGCATGACAGAGAGGGGGGGGGAGGAGAGACAGACAGACAGACAGACACGGATGGACAAAGGGATGGAACCTAGGGCTTCACACATGCTAAGCAAGTGTCCTATTACTGTCATACTAGCCTTCAAGTCATTTATCAAGCTATTAAATTTCATCTGGGAAATCCTGAGGAATCCCTTATAGCACATGATCCAGTCCATCATTAGGGATTTGGTTTAAAAAAACAAAACAAAAAAAAAAACAAAAAACAAAACTTTAATCTCTATGTTCCAGATTTTGCTTATTCTGACAGTTCTTAAAACTTTTTTTTGAGACATCACATTATGCATTCCTCACTGTCCTGGAACTCACTATCATGACCAGGCTGACCTTACACACACACAGATCGACCTGCCTCTGTTGCCTGAGTGCTGAGACCAAATACATCCAAACCTTAGATATGCTTTTGCTATGGTCTCATTTTGTAGTCTATGTTCATCGCCTGATCTCACCCTATAGCTCAGGCTCACATCCAATTCATAACAATCTTCTAGCCTCAGCCTCCTGAATGCAAGGCATGACTGCTTGTACCAGCTTGGTTCTGAGACTTTTGTCCAGTTCTGCAATGCTTTGGAACGTAAACTTCTCAATGAATTAGTTGAAACACTATCAATTTTCCAGTTATATTTAGGGAACTTCGTACTTTTTGCTGTTGTATTAGCAATTAGTCGTATGGCCTTATGCAGGGCAAGCAGATGTGCTGGTTTTTGTCAAATCCCAGTCCTTGGGTGATCTCTTTTGTGGCAGAATTTAGAGGGAAACTTACTATTACTCAAATCAATTTGCCCCCCCCCCTTCAGAAATTTCTTCTCAACACTGATTTCTTAAAAAGTCTGATGAACAATTTGGTGTCATCATGTCCATTTAAATCTTATCATGCATGACTGTGTTTTGGTTTTAGCTTGGCTTACTGGAATCCATGATGAGTATTACGATTTTTATTTAACAGTTTATCATTGTTGTACAGGGCTACATAAAGTCACTTTTATGCAAGTATACAAATGCTCATGGTGCATAGCATGTTCAACATGTCTCCAGACAGCTCTACTTCTCACTTCATGGCACTAGTATGTACACAAGTTTATGTAGCTATAAAAGATCCAAAGTAGGAGAAAACTCATTATTTTCCTTTCTGAGAATGACTTGCTTATGTTAACCTGGCTGCATCCATTTTCCTACAAGCAACTTCATTTTTGCCAACCTTTTATTTTTAAAGGATATGCAAGAAACTTTGGGAAAACAGAGAATCTGTGCAATCTCGCCCACTTCCAGCATCAACCACACGTCCAAGCTGCAATCTCCATTTCTTCTTTTTTTTTTTTTTTTGGTTTTTCGAGACAGGGTTTCTCTGTGTAGCTTTGCGCTTTTCCTGGAACTCACTTGGTAGCCCAGGCTGGCCTTGAACTCACAGAGATCCGCCTGCCTCTGCCTCCCGAGTGCTGGGATTAAAGGCGTGCGCCACCACCGCCTGGCGCAATCTCCATTTCTAACTAGCTAGCTGCCTGCAATTTGGAAGCTTCTGCAATGCCCTCCTGTACTCAAAAGTTTGCTAGATGGCTCACAGAACTCAGACAAACCCATTAGTGTGCATTCACCAACTGGTTATGGTGTACTCAAGGACACATGATGGCCAGAGGAAGGCCAGTATAAGAGGCATGCTAAAATTCACAAGGGTCCCCCAGCCAGAGTCTCTTATTTTCAAGGAGTTGAGGTACTCTACTCCCTTGGCATATGGTAGTATTCTAGTTCACAGACAAGAAAATCCTAAGCTTCATACTTGGGGTGGAGGTTTTATGAAGGCTTCTTTAGGTGGGCATGGGTGATTATACCACTGGTCACCAGTGATCCACTTGAGTGACAGCTCTTCTCTCCGTGGAGGTCAACTGGAAGTGGGACTGAAAAGTTCAACACGTGGCTGGTTCCTGTGGTAATGAGCCCTTCAGTATTGTGGTCACCCTAAGTCAAGCTGAAGTGTAGCTGGACTTGCCTGCTTATCTTTGTCTTATACTTCAAAAAGGTTTCAGAAGCCAAGGTCAAGTATTTTAACAGAAGATACTCCTGTTGTTCCACTGTGGATGTTACAGAGAGCCAGAGACCATTCACAAACCCCTCAATTTTACATGGGTGGGAGTTAGCCTAGTTTACAAAGTGCTTGCCTAGTAATGTGGTTCAACACCCCAGAAACACATAAATCAGGCATGGTGGTACATGGCTGTAATCTCAGCACTTCAGAGGTTCAAAGTCATCTTTGAACATAGTTGCTTCAAGGCCACATAGTTTTGTGCTACATGAGACTTTGTTTAAGAAAATAAAATCTATATATTTTTAATTTCCTACAATTGCATCCTCCTTCACCCAACTCAGGTGGTCTGGGAAGGGGTTTGCAGCTTAGAGTCACCTGGGGTGCTGACTAAAGATCCTGACTCATCAAAACCCACCCTCAGCCAGTTAAGTTATAATCTTGGAGGATGGAGCATAGGTGCTTGACCTCCAAGGGGTCACACCCTCCAAAGAAAGCTTTGACTCCCTTCCCTGGGAACCATTAACAGTCAGAACCTCCTCAGTTAGGGGTGGGAAGTCATGAGCCCCCTTTCTCCGTGTTACAATATTGACTGGCTTGATTATGTCCATTAGTGCCGTGATCCAGGCCTGTGGTGTCCAGAAGACAATCTCACTGCAGTCTTCCAGACCCCCGAGTTTTACAATGTTTTCACCCCACTTCCATGTTAGTTCCTGAGTCTTGAGGTGGTGTGTGTGTGTGTGTGTGTGTGTGTGTGTGTGTGTGTGCACAGTTGTATGCTTTTAAAAAGTTTTACTGCTTGTAGTCTAAAACTCACTCCTGTTAAGTATGGATTTGCAGCAGGATGCCGGTATCACCATGGCTCAACGTTAGAACATTTGCATCACACAAGAAGCCCCCTATCCATCAGCAGTGAACACACATTCCTGCTGTAGATGGAAACAGGGCAAGACGGTCTCCAACCCTTGCTCTTCTATCGTTTGGGAGTCCAGACCTGCACTTCAACAGGTGCCATGGTCATGGAGGCAGAGGGAGAGTAGCCTGTGCTTATGGTGGGGGTTCATGGGTCTGTATTTCCCCTGTAAACACCCATGATGACTACATAGCAAGGGGAGCTGTGAAGCCAGCTGTGGTGGCTCCCTCAAAGCAGGCTCGACCCGTTCTAAGGCATCAGACTGTTAACATGTTGTTTCCTGGTAGGAGATGCTGTGCTTTACTCTGTGAGGAAAACATCTCTCAAGACTTATTCTGACTCAGCTCCTACTCTGATCAGGGCTGACTGGCCATCATTAGTTACTCACACCTACCCAGTTCCAGAGTGACTCTGGCCCCTGAAGTTACATACAAAGAACAAAGTGTGGTTATGAGTTATGAGGGCTTGGGATAACGGTCAGAGGTTGTGTCCAAATGTAGAATGGTAGTTACTGTTGATAATGGAGCATGTGTGTCCTTAAGAGTTTGAGATTCCTCTACTCTGACCATACGCCAACCCCTGTCCATTCCTGATCAACATCAAGGACCATGTCCTTCTCTCTTCTCCAGACCAGGTCCCTCAACACTTTGCCCTAAATGGCAGGGCCGCTTCAAGGTAATTACTGTAACCCCCACAGCTGCTAAGCTTGAGGGGTGATAAGTCTCTGTACACTGAAGGCCTCTTCACCGACGCAGCAATCCAAATTAAACCGCATCAGACTGAATTGGAAAAGGCCAGGTTTAATGGGTGAAGCATTCCTGGGTGATTCCCCAGCCCACAGAGAGGAGACCAGAACAAGAGACCAGAAGAACCACGTGTTTGTTTTCTAAAATGCAGCACAGTATATACCTGTGGGAGTGGTCTTGAGCCTCTCTGGGGGAGGAGCTGTGTTTGGTGGGCTTAGAAGGAGTGGGTTTGGGCAAAGAGATGGGGGAGGGGAGTTGAGTTAGATCTTCCACCAGAACAAGCTGTGTTTGGTGGGCTTAGGAGTGGGTTTGGGGAAAGAGATAGGGGAGGGGAGTTGAGGTGGATCTTCCACCAGAACATTCCAGACTCTTTGGGTATAGGGACGCTGGTTCAAGTCTGACTACTTCCTGCGGGCATGGGCCGACATGGGGAAGAGTCAGGAATTAGTGAGCTCACATTCAGCAGGAGGTATGAGTGGAGAAGCATCTGGTTAACTGTCATCCTGGAGACCTCAAGCACCTGTTTCTTGAGGAATCAAAGGCGGCAAGTTTCTAGGGGAAAAAAAATAGATCATTAACATCTGCCCTAGTTGTATTGTAAAGATGAATGTGCAAAGCAGAAGAGCAGATAGGCCCTTTGTTGGAACATCTTAGAAAACTGGAAGGTGGAGGGTCCCAGCTGCTGGACAGACCATGTATCCTGAATAGGTGCCCGCTTGAGCCTGAGAGATGGTGTCAGCATGGATATCCCAGGAGCTTGGCAGCCGAGTGGGTGGTGAGGATCACAGTATGATTGGGAAAGGGACCTCAGAAAAGAGAGGTAGGGGAGATACCCAGCCAGTGGGGGAGTTTGGGCTGGGAGGTGGTGATTGAGGAGGAAGAGCCTTCCATAAAGGAGCTCAAAAGGGCTAAAAACTGTAGAAGAGTGTGGGGTGGTCTGGAGGCGAGTAAGGGCAATGGGGAGAAGGGAGGGCCAAGACAACCTGAGTTCAGTGGAGAGCTTGGTGAGCTGTCGTTTGATGAGTCCATTGGCCTTCTCAGCCTTTCCTGAGGATAAAGGTGCCAACCATTGGAGGTAATAGAATTCCTTAGGTGTGCGCACGTGAGTGAAGTCCACCTGCCAATCCTCGTCTGGTTGGTGTCCTTGAAGCTGGTGCAGAGGCTGACATGTATCTGGAGCGACCCGTTTATGGACCTGTGAAATACTCAAAAGAGTGTGGGGGCCAAGGTGAGAGTGGCCCCCAAAAAGCTGAGAACATTGCAACCAAGCAGAGGCGCAGGGCAAGCAGGTATGACCAGAAAGAGTGAGAGAAGAATCACCCTGCAAGAATGCAGGGAAGTGTCAGGGTCTTAGTGGGATCCTGTCCACCCCCGTGATAGAAATTGGTGAGGGAACTGAGATGTCAAAACAGAATGGGTAGCTCCCATGTCCAAAAGACAGTCATTGGACTTAACCCGCTACCTGCAGCGTCACCCCAGGCTCAGAGAGGGCAATGGGAGTCAGCAGGTCTAGGCCATGTCAGTTCTCCGCCAGGCTTAGGAGTTCTCAGTTGCCAGTGTTGGTGAGTCTCAACCTCCATGGCATGGCATAGAGGACGAGCCTGCACGAGCGCATTCCGATTTCCAGTGCCCAGTCTGTTGGCAGATAGGGCATGGCCTCCTGGGCAGCTAGGGGTCAGGGCAATACTGTGACCAGTGGCCCTGCTTGCCACATTTGAAGCAATTTTTGGCAGAGTTGACTTGGACTGAGCTCCAGTGGAATGGAGCCTTGTGGTCGACTTTCCTTGTACCCCTTATGGGGGCTGTGGAGGCCTCAGAGCGGCAGCTAAGGCTTGGGCTTACAGCATATTCTGTTGCAGCCTTGTCTGTCGGGTTGACTCGGCTGTCATTCTCGAGCATTAAAAACTTTAAAAGCCATTTCTACCAATTCCTGTAGATGAATTTGGGGATATTCCTCAGCCTTTTTAATTTTTTTTCTAATATCTGGTGCTAAGAAATGAAATGGGTGGGAAGGCAGGAGTCTGGTGAGACCAACTATAAGAAGAAAACAGCGAAGATTTGGGGGTGTTAGGCTTGTGTGCATGGGTTGAGACATTGGGAGATATGGGAAAGCAGTGGGAGGAGGGGAGGACAGGAAGAAGGGTAAGGGGGAGGATTTTGGTCTTATATTTGTGGCTCACATGGGCCACAAAAAAGGAGCCTTTGTTTACACTGAGATTAGACTGGATACAAAAATCAGACAAAGGAATGAGTATGATGTCAGTACATAAACAGCTCATAGAAAAAAATGAGTATAGGGTGACCTTTAAAATGAGTGGTTGGTTCCTTCCACCGCCCCGCCCCACCCCACCCGCTGTGTTCTGCAGTTTCCAGCTTTAAAAGATGCTTACTGCCTAATAAATGATTTCCTGCTTGACATGACTACCCGCTGCATCCGATTGTCTCCAGACAAGAGGAAGGCTGGGAAACAGGAGAGCAGCACACTTAGGTTTCCTTGGTACCAGACCACCTCCTCAGAGGCGATCTAAGTTCCCGGTGGGGTGAGGACCCCACAGCTGGCGGCCAACGTGGGGCTCGAAAGCATGTTTGGCTGAGGCCAAGCAATCTTCCAGGGTGAATGAAACCCTAAGTATGGGTAATGAAATCTCTCCAAAAAATCCCAAGAGCCAGGGGAGGCCAAAGAAGGCAAAGAGGACCAGGAAGGTAAATAGAACAAGTTACACTCACCCGCTCCATGCCTTGTGAGCCATGCTCTCCAAAGGAGCATGGCCCCCCACCTTACATCCTAGAAATAGGGGAATGCTCGCCATACACTACCCTTAGAAGGGACCTACGTGACTGGGGTACCTGTGACTGGACATCAGCCAGGAACCTGAGAGCCAATGAACCGAATTATACGGAGGCCTACATTACTCAGATAGGGCCCCAAGGGAGGCAAAGCACAGAGCCCCAAGAGCAATCCCCCAGTCATTTTCCATTAATCTGGCCCCCAGCCCTAATAGGCCACAAGAATGGTACCCATGGGAGGCCAAAGACCTTAAGGAACTCCACAAGGCAGTGGCAGAGGATAGTTCAAATGCCCCTTGGTCCCAGACCCTACAGCAGGATATTGCATATGATCCCTGTGTCCCCAAGGATTGGCTGGACCTGGCTAAGGCTGTCCTTTCAAGCACTCAATACATCAAACAGTGCACCCACTATAAGGAGGAATGTAGAGTTTGAGCAGAGGCCAATAGAGCTGCTTAGTACACAATTCTGATTACTTATGGGATGTTGGTGGGAACTGCTGATGGGTACCCTACGGGGGTCCAGCAGGGCGCAGTCCCAACACCATACTAAGACCAGGTGTGACAGGTGGGGCTGGTGGCCCTGGGTGAGCTGGATGAGGAACCTGCAGAATCCCCCATAGCCAGAGTCAGGCAGAAGCCCAGTGAAACCCTAGCAGAGTTTATAGACTGGGTTCAACAGAGCATTAATCACAAACTACCGACTGGACCCCTCCGGGACCAACTTAAAAAGATTCTGGATGGGCTGGAATGAATTCAGAACACCGTGCTGCCTGCGCGGGCATGAAAGAGGCCACCCAGGATCTTGGCACCCAACATCACCAGACCCAAACACTGGCCTTAGCATTTCAATCCAAGACGGCTGCCCTGACTGAGGATTTCTCACAGGCCCTGGCAACCCAGAGTCAGGGAACAGCAAAGCCTGTGACCCAGGGGGCCTGGTTCAGATGTGGACAGGAGGGACATTTTAAAGGAGTGTGTCCTCTGTAACAGCCTCCTGCTGGCCAACAAAAGGCTTTAGGTTGGCCAGGGTAAATAAAGCCACCTACCACTCCCTTTCCTAGGTGCAGAAAGGGTATCATTGGGAAAAACACTGCGGGTCAAAATTCAACGTAGATGGGAAACCTTTAAACTAAATAAGGGGCACACTCCAGCCCCATTAGCCAAAGGAGGAATTCCCCCTGGGGAGGCAGATGTGGCCCCCCAGAATGGCCCATGCCAACTGGACGTTCCTTTGGTCCCAGTGACACCGCCCAAAGATGAGTATTGTCATAGGTGGGAGAAGGTTCTACTTCCTGGTGGATACAGATCTGTGCTCTGGAGGGAGGACTCCGGGACACGGAGTATTGGGTGTAGGTAATGCTCAATCTCTTGAAATGGTTGCTCTCCTCAAATGGACCAGCCTGGAGGGGGAACAGGACAAGTTACGTCCCCTGGTGGCTGGGAATCTTACTGACAACTTATTGGGGTAGGATATGTTGTCCCAAATGGATGCAGTACTCACCACCGACCATCAAGCTTTCTATGATATTATGGAGGAAGAAGAGGCCCAAGGAAGGGGATGGGGAACAGAGGAGATAAAAGGAGAGGACTTCTTCACCTACTATAGAAATGACTCCAAAAATCCACTCAGGTTTACCCCCAATCCTAGAGGCCACTGCCCCCCGCCAGGTACCTCTTTAGGTGGAGGCTGGGTGACCAAGTATGGGTAGAGCAGTAACCACTTGCTAAACCTAAATTAGAGGCAACCATGCTCTGGTTAAGGAACAATCAGACCTTGGACTTGAGCATTCTTCCCCCGAGTCCCTGGAATAACCTGTCTTTGTTATTAAAAAAAAAAAACTCAGGAGCCTGGTGCATGTCACAGGACCTATGGAAAGTAAATGAGAGGATAGAGCCGGTAGGCACCCCCTTGAGGGGACTGCCTGGGTGCCAGTAATACCCTCAGAATATACCCTAATGGTGATTGATGTTAAGGACTGTTTCTGTTCTATCCCCCTCCATCCGGATGATTGTTGTGAGGGGAAGGTCCTACAGAGCCAGGTGCCAGTAAAGCTGGCCCCGAGGGAAAATGTGGAGGGTGAAACCCAAGTTGTTTACAAAAGGTATGACTGGAGCTTCAGGTCAAGAAAATGATGTTGCCGGGCAGTGGTGGCGCACGCCTTTAATCCCAATCTTGTTTTCTTTATGCTTTAAAAAGAGCTTGTTTTTAAATAAATGAATCCTTGCCTGACTTGGCTCTCTGCTGCGTCTGTCTCCCAGGAAAAAGGGAGGCTGGGGAAACATGGTTCCAGGTCTCCCTTCTCAGGGGATCCAAGTTCCTGGTGGGGCAGGACCTCATAGCTTGCGCTCCTAACGTGGGGCCTGTAGTACTTCAGCCAAAACCAAGTGGTCTTCCAGGGTAAGTGAGACCCTCAGTATCGATAATGCAATCTCATCAAAGGAAAAGCCAGCTCTCAAGACCCTGCACTAAAGGTTCAGGTCCAGGTGGCTTGAAATATATGAACTCAATTTCATCGCTACTTGGGAGACTATCATTCTCCCAGCCCACCCCCCTTGGGTGCCCAGTGCTAATCTCTTTTCTTGGAGCACTGGGACAGAGTGGAAAGATTGGCCAGAGAAAGGAAAAAACATTTTGATACAGTACCATCATTGGGGTTCTATCTCACCATTACTGTCCTTAAGGCTGCGTAACATCCAGACTCCCTGTCCCCTCCTCCGAGTACTCATAAAAGGAAGGACGACTCTCACTTGATGGGCAAGACTGGGGAGGATAAAGAAAACAAGAGAGAGGGAGAGGGAGAATGAGCCAAGTTTAAGGACGAGCATGCAGATGATATGGAGGTGTGCATGATACCAGTTAAAGCAAAAGTACAAGTTTCTCCCTCTGTGCCTGCTGAGCCACGCACCCCAACAGGGCAAGGCCCTCCACCTTATGCCCCTGATGTAGAGGAATGGTCCAGTCCTCACCATATATGGTCCTTAGAAGGGACCTACTTGATTATGACCCCCACGGCAAGCCATCGCCTAGGGAACAAGAGGCCAGTGGTCCTGTACTTGTGGAGGCATATGTCATCCACATGGGACCCAAGGGAGGACTGGGCACAGAGTCACAGGTACAAACTCAACCCCCCCATGCATTTCCTGTCAACTTGGCTCCTGGCCCTAATAGACCACAGGAATGGTACCCGTGGGAGTCCAAGAACCTTAAGGAGCTCCGCAAGCCAGTTGCTGAGGACAGTCTAAATTCCCCTTGGTCCCAGACCTTGTTGCAAGATATTGCCTACAACCCCTGTGTGCCCAAGGACTGGCTAGATTGGCTAAGGCTATCCTTTCAAGCACCCAATACATTAAATGGTGTGCCCATTACAAGGAGGAATGTAGGGTACAGGCAGAAGCCAATCGGGCAGCTAGGCCTGCCGTCACAATTACCTGTTGTTGGCAGCAGACGCTGAACAGGCCTTGTGCATAGCCTGTTTGCTTGCCCTAAGTTGCTCTAAGGTGCCCCTTTGTTCTTCCTCTTTTCCTGTGGTCAGTCACAGGATGTTTACGATATAGCTATTGCTGGAACATTGCTGATTCACTTGCGGTCTTCCTGTTTGGCTGAGCTGCTGGGATGCAGATGGGAACCTGAGGACCATACCCTGACCCCATGGAGATTAGGAAGTAGCAGGGTATATAAGACTGATGGATAGCCAATAAAGGGCTCTCTTTGAATGACAAATCACGGTGTGTCCTGAGTGCTGCTTAACCTCGACATCCCTTGCCAGTTCTCGGTTCCAGGCCGTGCGGGTCGCGGCAAGTGGAGGTTCCATTGAGACTTGTAAAGAAGAGGTAAGCGTACAAGGCTCACCTTCACAAAGGATGGTGGAGGATTGGATGTAACAGAGTAAAATGTACCATGGGGAATTCCACAGCTAAGGCTCAGTTGGCCACTTGAGTTGAGAGAGGTGTTGCAGAAACAAGGAACAGGTATTAAGTCTAGTACTGCACTCACATTTGTGGACACTATAGCCGAAGCTAGCCCATGGTTTCTGACAGGAGGAGGGTTGAATATCCCTGATTGGGAACAGGTGAAACGTGATCTACAGAAGGTGTTGCAGGATTTGGGACCAGGGAAGTTTCCTATTGCAGCCTTTTCTCTTTGGAGGCTGGTAAAGGATGTGCTATTAACTGACAAGGTGAAAGTGAAGGAACAATTAGCAGAACGTGAGCAGGTTTTCGCCACTGCCCAGGAAGCTGAAACTAATGAATCTTTAAAAGGGTAAAAAGAGGAAGAGAAGGCTATGAAACCCCACAAGAAACTTGCAGTTCGGGATGATGAGAGTGACCTGGAGTCTATGTATGAGTTGTTGGATGAGGAGGAGCAGTTAGAGAAAGAGATCGAAGAATTACAACGGCGGCTGCAGAAAATGAAAGTAAAACACAAAGAGGCTTCGGCTCCGATCTGCTGTCGTCCTCTCCTCGTAATCCATACTGGTTGGATGGGGACAATCAGGGTGATAAGGAGGGAGGGAAACAGAGCGGAGTTATCTGGCAGGATACTGTGCAGGCTTATCCCGTTTCCGAAACTGTTAATGCTGCCAGACAAGCCGTCAGGAGTCATGTACCTTTGACATTTAAAGAAATGAAACAATTAAAAGAAGCAGTGAGCAGTTATGGTCCGCAGGCTCCATTTACTGTGATACTTTTTGAGTCCTTTTCAGCTAGTTATTTAACACCTAGCAATTGGCAGCAACTATGCCGTGCTGCCCTGTCTGGAGATTATGTCTTGTGGAAAAGTGAGAATCATGAACGATGCTTAGAGCTGGTGCACATTAATGCGTGGGCAGATCAACCCCAGAGGAATTATGACATGCTGGCAGGCGCAGGGCAATACGCTGGCTGATATTCAACAGCAAATATTATATGACCCTGGCACTTACGCTCAAATAGCTAATGCAGCGGTCCAAGCCTGGAAATCTCTGCCAAACCTTGCTGCAGGAGAACAAATTTCAAAGGTCTTGCAAGGTCCTTCAGAACCCTATGCAGAATTTGTGTCACAGCTTTTGCAATTGGCAGGAAAGATCTTTGGAGATTCTGATCAGGCTATGCCGGCAGTTAAACAGTTGGCATAAGTATTGCAAAGAAGCATTAAGAGGAAGCAAAGGAAAGAGTTTGAATGACATGCTTTGTGTCTGCAAAGACATAGATGGTAATCGTATTACTGGACAAGTTTTATCTGCTGCCATAAGATATGGCTTACAAGGCATGAATGGACGAGGTGCTCGACCTAAAGGATGTTTCCAGTGCAGGCAGGAAGGCCATTTGAAATGCAATTGCCCACAAAACAATTCAAACCAGTCACCTGGAATATGTCCCAAATGTAATAAGGGTCGGCACTGGAGTAGTGAATGTAGATCTAAGTTTGACGCACAGGGTAACCCACTACCTTCGGGAAACCCCTTTTAATTGGCCAACTCAGACAAAGAACACCACGAAGTGCAGGACTGGACCTCAGTTCCACCACCAGCGGAATCTTATCCCCTCAAATGGGACCTCGAGCACTACCCACTGGAGTTTATGGCCCCTCACCAAAAGGATCTGTGGGACTGCTTTTGGGTAGAAGTAGTGTGTATATGAAGGGCATAAGGATTTTGCCTGGAGTGATAGATAGTGACTATGAAGGAGAGATAAAAATCATGGCAGAGGCAACACAGGGGGTCTTATGATCCCGCAAGGGGAGTATATAGCTCAGCTACTTTTGCTTCCTATTGTTTCTACAAAAGATAGAAGTTTATGTGTACCTCGGGGAAAGGGCGGTTTCAGGTCCACTGGTACTCCTCAAGCGTTCTGGGTAGCCCATCTAGACTCTAGGCCTAAATTAGAATTAAAAATTCAAGGTAAATCTTTTGTAAGGACACTTAATACTGGGGCAGATGTATCCATTATATCCAAAGAATATTGGCCTGCACGATGGCCTCTGGAAGATTCTACAGCAGTGTTACAGGGCATAGGACACACCAGACCAGAGAAAAGTGCCTGCCTATTGAAGTGGAGTGATCAGGAGGGGCATGAAGGACATTCTCAACCTTATGTTGTATTAGGTTTGCCTACTAACCTGTGGGGAAGAGATGTGTTAGAAACCATGGCAGCGGTTCTCACTACTCAAGCTCTAAAGGGAGAAAATCCATTTGTTAACATAATGATGGATATGGGATGGACACCAGGAAAAGGGCTGAGAAAGGCAGAGCAGGGTTGTGTTGCTGCTCTTACTGCCGCCGCCGATGAGGTCACCAGACTACCTGGATATCGGAGAGGCTTAGGGCATTTTTAGTATGGGTCACTGGTGTGCGGCCTTCTCCCACACCTATCACTTGGTTATCTGATGAGTCTGTGTGTGTAGATTGGTGGCCCTTACCACCAGAAAAATTGAGGGCCACCCATGAGTTAGTGCAGGAACAATTGTTGGCAGGGCATATTGTCCCTTCCACATCCCCCTGGAATACTCCTGTTTTTGTTATCAAAAAAAGGTCTGGAAAATGGAGACTTTTACAAGATTTACGTGCAGTAAATGCCACTATGCAGTTAATGGGCTCTTCAGCCAGGCCTTCCCAGCCCAGTTGCTATTGCCAAAGATTGGCATTTGATAGTGCTAGATTTGAAAGATTGCTCTTTTACTATTCCTTTGGCTCAGCAAGATTGCCAGCGTTTTGCATTTTCTGTTTCTTCTATTAATTATAAAGAACCATATAAGCGGTATCATTGGGTTGTTTTACCTCAAGAAATGGCTAATAGCCCTACTATGTGTCAAATGTATGTTGCAGAAGCCATACAACCCATTAGACCAAAGTTTCCCTATGTACATATTATACATTATATGGATGATATATTATTGGCAGCATCCACCCAAGACTGTGAATTACAAGTTTATGCAGATTTGCAACAAGCACTTGCAGCTGCAGGATTAGTGACTGCCCAAGAAAAGGTACAAAATATGGCTCCTTATCAATATTTGGGATATACTATAAATTCTGTAGGGATATTTCCACAGAAATTACAATTTCATATTGCAGAATTAAAGACAATGCATCATTGGCAGAGGTTTTTAGGGGAAATTCAATGGCTCTGCCCCTCATTCCAAATACCCACCGGAGAACTTAAGCCTCTCTCTGATGTTTTAAAAAAAAAGATTCTAAGCTGGGCGGTGGTGGCGCACGCTTTTAATCCCAGCACTCAGGAGGCAGAGACAGGCGGATCTCTGTGAGTTTGAGGCCAGCCTGGTCTCCAAAGCGAGTTCCAGGAAAGGCACAAAGCTACACAGAGAAACCCTGTCTTGAAAAACCAAAAAAATAAATAAAAAAATAAAAAAAGATTCTTCTCCAACTTCCTTAAGGACCCTATCAGCAGAAGCCAAGGCCGCTTTAGGAAAGGTAGAACAAGAACTACAAGAACTCCAAGTGCAACAAATAGATTATACCAAACCCTTATTATTGCTAATTCTTCCCTCTGAATTTTCACCTATGGGAGTATTTTGGCAAACAGGGCCCATATTTTGGGTGCATTTTTTTGCATCCCCATCTAAAACTTTGAATGCATATTATGAATTAGTAATTCAACTCCTACGGAAAGCTAAATATATGGGGAAATCCTTGTTTGGAAAGTCTCCTGAGTGCATTGTACTCCCTTATACACAAGAAATGTTAACTTATTTGCAAAGAGAACATGAAGCTTGGTGCCTTTTCTTGTGTACTTTCGCAGGCTATATAGATAATCATTATCCAAAACATAAACTTATAGAAAGCTTTAAAGTATGTAGTTTTATTTTCCCCCATATTGTAAAACAGGAACCTATTAAGGGTGCTCATTTAATTTTTACTGATGCATCTAAAGGAGGTTTTGCTGTGGCCATCAGTGGGGATGAGGTAACGCGGGTGGCAGTGCCCTCCATGTCTGCACAACAAGCTGAGATTACAGCTTTACAATTGGCTTTGCAAGTTTACTCTTTAGAACCTATAAATGTCTATACTGACAGTTGCTATGTGGCCAAAATGATGCATAGTGTTGAAACCACTCCATACATTGGAAAACAGTCCGCAGTACATTCTCAATTACAGACCATTCAAAGGTTAATTTGGGCTAGAAAACATCCTCTGTTTGTGGGCCATATTCGAGGGCACTCTGGTCTTCCAGGGGTTCTTGCAGAAGGCAATGCCACTGCAGATGTAGCTACTCATTTCACTTGTGTAGTCACCACCTTTGATCAGGCATTTCAATTACATCAGAAATTCCATCTCAATGCGCAAACTTTACAGCATCGTACTGGCTGTACTCGCACTGAGGCCTTAAAATTTTATCTACTTGTGCCACTTGTGCTCCTTTTATTCATGTACCATCATTAGGTGTTAATCCTCATGGCCTACGTCCCAACGATATCTGGCAAATGGATGTCATGCATATTTCATGTTTTGGAACTTTATCATATGTACATGTGTCTGTGGACATGTATTCTCATTATATAGTAGCCACCCTTCACAAGGGGGAGCGTGCACAAGATGTAATTAAACATCTTTTGACTGCTTTCTCTTATATGGGAGTTCCACAGTGTATTAAAACAGATAATGGGCCAGCTTATGCCAGCCAAAGTTTTCAGAAATTATGTTCACAATGGAATATAATTCATAAAACTGGCATTCCCTATAACCCTCAAGGACAAGCGATAATTGAACGAGTGCATAAACATTTAAAGACTTATTTGCAAAAAACAAAAGAAGGTGAGATGTACAGGGATGTACAGGGACCACAATTACTCCTTTCCATTACTTTATTTATTTTAAATTTTTTGCTTGTGGATGTTCATGGGCATACTGCTGCTCAACGGCATTTTTCCAGCCCCTCTCCCTCCGAGGTTCTGGTCAGGTGGAAGGATCTTTCCACTGGCACATGGCAGTCCCCGGTGCTGCTATTGGCTAGGGTAAGGGGAGCAGTTTGTCTATACCCTCCAGGTGCTGAGAAACCAATCTGGATACCAGAACGGTGTGTTCGGCCTGTGGAACAGACACAGAAATCTCAACATGAAGAACCTCATGATTCCGATAGTGCTGATGGTCCTTAGCCCTTGGGTCTACACAGAGCCTTCATGGAGCCTGGTTAAGAATCCTCCAGTTTTGTTGCCAGCAAGTATTGAAAGCTCTGTGTTTCCTGCTGTCTTTGCCTCTAATTGAACTATTGGAACTGCAGCTAGTAATGTTAAACTTGATGTGCAAAGCATAAATGTCACCATGAATTTATGTAATTCCCTATGCTTTGCTTGAAACGTTACTGCAGGATTCAATTATACCAATTTTTTTCTTTATTCTCTGGAATGGCTCAGGTGTGGGAGGGGAGGAGTTAAATTGTTCAGCTTTGAATTGCAGCCTAAGTAATTGCTGGAGTCCTAATGTCACACATGCTGTGGGTCGTGAGAATTCCTGCCTTTGTCATGATGCCGCTGGAACAGAATGCAGTAGAATTTCCCTTGCAACTCCATCGCAGCAAACGGGACCTTGGCATAAATGCTGCTGTAATTGCTGCCATTGCAACTTCGGCTGTTGCAGCCACTGCAGCTGGATTGGCTATTTCCCAGGGAGTGCAACAGGCTACTACTATTAATGCTCTGTCGGAAAGAGTGGCTGGTGCTTTGGACATCCAACAGACTTTAAATGGACAATTAGACAACATATGTTGTATGCCTATGGGTTTTCTGAAATATGTGTAACCCCTCATATTGTGAATGCATCTGCTAAGGTTAAAGAACTGAATGATTACTTAAGAGGGCCATGGAATGCAACTTTTGTAAATTTTACTTTGTAATTAGTTCATGCCATTGTTCGTATTAATGAAACTAGAGTCACTCCTATTGATGAAAATGTTTGGTGGCAAGCTATGTCAGAAAGTTCTGGATGGGTTACTAGGTGGTCAGGGTCCATTTCCCTACTTATCCTGTGTATATTGGGTCTTGGGCTTGGATTCTTCATGGCGTACCGATGGCATCTCCAGTTTAGTCGAGGCCAATGGGCAACCAAGCAAGCTTTATTAAATATGCAGCCCCCTGAATCTGCTCAGGTGTGGTTACATATGTTGGAAAGATAGTACCCAAAGACGGGCAACTCCTGTGCCATGCTGACGACCTAAGACAGGGGATAGAAGGGCCCACCCAAGGACAGGTAAGTCAGATCTGTGCGCTTTAAAAAAGGAAACGAGAGGACATGTTGGCATCAGACGCTGAACAGGCCTTGTGCATAGCCTGTTTGCTTGCCCTAAGTTGCCCTAAGGTGTCCTTTTGTTCTTCCTCTTTTCCTGTGGTAAGTCACAAGATGTTTACAATATAGCTATTGCTGGAACATTGTTTCAAGAATCAGCTCTCTGCTGATTTGCTTGCGGTTTTCCTGTTTGGCTGAGATGCTGGGATGTGGATGGGAACCTGAGGACCATACCCTGACCCCATGGAGAGTAGGAAGTAGCAGGGTATATAAGGCTGATGGATAGTCAATAAAGGGGCTCTCTTTGAATGACGAATCACGGTGTATCCTGAGTGCTGCTTAACTTCGGCGTCCCTCGCCAGTTCTCGGTTCCAGGCCGTGCGGGTCGCAGCAACCTATGTCATGTTGGCAGGAATGGCTGATGGATATGCCACAGGAATTCAGCAGGCTGTGGTCCTGGGCCCATACCAATACCAGGTCCAACAGGTGGGGCTGGTGGCTTGGCCCAAACTAGATGAAGGGCCCTACCAGAGTTTATAGACAGGGTCCAGTGGGAAGTTGCCACCCAAGACTTGGGCACACAACATAAGCAGACTCAGATGCTAACAATGACATCACAATCCCAGATAGCCACTCTAACCGAGGCCTTCTCCAGGGCCCTGACAGCACAGGGACAAGGAGCCACAAAATCTACAACCCAAGGAACCTGCTTTAGATGTGGCCAGGAGAAGCACTTCAAGCGAGAATATCCATTGCTGCAGTCCCCAGCTGGCCAACAGAAAGACCCAGGTCAACTGTGGGGAGTAAAGCTCCCCTCCACACCCTGTGGCCCTAGGTGCAGGAAGGGTTATCACTGGATAAAGGACTGTAGATCAAAGTTTGATATTGATGGGAAGCCTTTAAACTAGAACAAGGGTGCCCTCTAGGCCCATCAACCACAGGAGCAGGCCCCCTTAAGAGGGGGTGGGCGAGGCCCTCCAGAGTGTTCCACACCAACTGGACCATTCCCCTGATCCCAGGTCACCACCCCAAGAGAGTGTTGTCATAGATGGAAAACGGTTCCACTTTCGAGTGGATACAGGAGCTAACAGGACAGTAATCCACCGGGAGGAGGTGCCCCCTCATTGGGACTTAGCAGCTGGACCCCGAATACTTTGGGTGAGGGGAACACCCAGTCCTTAGAGATGGTTGTGCTCCTTAAGTGGACCAGCTCAGATGGAGAACAGTGCAAGATACGCCCCCTTGTGGCGGATAATCTTGAGCCAACATTCTGGTACAGGACATGCTACCCCAAATGGATGCAGTGCTCACTACTGACCATATGGCCTTTTATGGTGATGTTTTGGAAGAAGAGGAGGCCCAGGGCAAGGGGTGGGGAATAGAGGAGATAAAGGAAGAGGATTTCTTCACCCATTACAGAAATGACCCTAATAAGCCTACTTGGGTCTACCCCCAATCCTAGAGGCCACTGCCCCCCAGGTGCCCCCTATTAAGTGGAAACAAGGTAACCCGATATGGGTGGAGCAGTGGCTGCTTGCTAGACCTAAGTTAGAGGCACTTCATACTCTGGTCAAGGAAAAATTGGACCTTAGGCATGTACGCCCTTCCGTGAGCCCTTGGAATACAACTGTTTTTGTTATCAAAAAGGCCTCTGGAGCCCGGTGTATGCTTCAGGACCTAAGAAAAGTGAATGAAAGGATGGAATTGGTGGGCACCCCTAAATAGGTCTGCCCTGGTTCTCGGCCATACCCGCTGAGTATGCCCTGGTGGTGGTTTTTTTTTTCTCTATTCCCCTCTGATGACTGTTCTACTGCCTTCTCCACTCCTTAATTTTTCTCAACCTGATCAGAGATTTGAGTGGACTGTGTTGCCCCAGGGAATGGCCAATAGCCCAGCTTTCTGTCAACAATGTCTAGACACCTTATTAGGGCCCCTGTTAGGGGGCCGTTCTCCTACAGATTCAGGAGACCCTTGATAAAGTCTCCCTAAGAGGTATTCTGTTGATCTTCCCATCTCCCTCTGGTTATTCACAAGTGCCATCCTAAGCAGTACTGGTACAGGAAGGAGAGCCTATAGAATGGGTACACACTTCCCCAGGTAGCATGCTGTGAGTGTACTCTCAGGCTGATCAGCTCCAGGATGCTATAATCAGAGGCAGGACACAAGCCCAGAGACACTTTGGAATCGACCCCCAATCTACTGTCTTCCCTTTTTGGATGGCTCATGTGGAATGGCTTTCCAGAGCTAATGCCCAGCTTGCACTCTCCCTTGAAGGGTTCTTGGGGTCCCTTGACTGCCATTACGGGCCTTCCCCATGGGCAGTCATGCTCTGGAGGCTCCCGCTAAAGCTTCTTCAACTATTCCCTCTGGAACTCATCCCAGATGCCCTTCATGTATTCACAGATGGGGGTCAAGCAGGATTCGCCTTTGCTGTTTTCCAAGATGATCAAGACCCCCCAGACCTGCAGGAGTTTTGACCCTGCCAGGGATCAGCACAATATAAGGAAATGTTGGCAGTTATCACATGGCCTTTCAAAATATTCAAGGACCTTTCAATCTATATTCTGACAACCTATATGTGGTGAATTTGCTACCATATTTGCTCCAGGCACACATTCACCGGGATGCAAACCCTGGGGATTACTGGAGGGAGCATCACATTCATGTGTCACACATGAGAGGGCACTCCAGGCTCCCAGGGTTCTTGGCTAGAGGAAATAGTTGGGTCGATGAGTTGGCCTCCAGGGCCCAAATGCTTACATTACAGGAGGCCACTAACCTGCATGGCCTGACCCATCTTAATTGGAGGGGCTTGCAGCATAGGTTCCCTCATATACCTGTCAAAGATCTCAAGAAAACAGTACATACTTACAAGGCCTGCCAGCCCTTTCTCAGAGTGCCTCCCCTACAGACACCAGGCATCAACCCTAGATGAAGCCAAATGTCCTTTGGCAAACTGATGTTACTCATTTCTCACCCTTTGGCAAACTTAAGTATATTTTTGTTTCAATAGACACCTTTTCAGGGGCCTGCTGGGCCACAGCCCACATGGGAGAAAGGACCAAACATGCACATTCCCATTTCCTTCAATGTTTTGCTACTTTAGGCCTGCCATCACAAATCAAATCAGATAATGGGCCTTGATTCACCAGCAGGGCCATGGCAGAGTTCTTTGAGCAATGGCATATAAAACACACCACAGGAATCCCCCACAACCCTCAAGGGCAGGCAATCATTGAAAGAAACCACCAATGCCTTAAAGAACAGCTTTGAAAACAAAAAGGGGGAGTAACCCCCCATATTCAATTAGACCAGGCCTTATTCACTATTAATATTTTGAATATGCCCAAAGGAGTCAATAAAGCCAGGTTCCAAAAACATTGGTGTCAGTTAAACCCCAAGTCTCAGATTCAAGTATGGTAGAAGGATCCTTTAACATTTCAATGGAGAGGACCGGATCCCTTACTTACTATGGAAGGGGGACACTCTGTGTCCACTGTGTGGACACTCGGCAGGATCTGCAGTGCACACGTCGGCAGGATCTGCAGTGCACACGTCTGCTCGCCCTATATCCAAAGGGACACAGGCTCCCTCCCTCAAGTACACACCCAACAAGCATATCTGACTAGTTAATTATGACTGTGACATATTACAGAGTTTATCACCATGATGCACTTTGCCATAGGGGAGACAGCCCCAATCTGGCTCCCAGCCAGGAATCTAAAATTTCTTCCTATTCCCCTCCCAACAGAAAGATGCCCAAAGCCAGACTGACTAACAAGGAGAAAAACATCTATGGTAGTCTCAAGTCAATTTTAAAACAAAAAGAAACAACAAAAACAATAGTCAAGTCCAGGGGCTTATCATCCTTGAGAAAACTTGGTGTTCCTTGGCTCTTACAGATAATGGCACCCCAGACAGAACTTCTGCTGGTGACTCTGGTGCTCTTCCAGGCAACAAACATGGCCTCGAGAAATCCTCACCAACCTCAGAGGTGACCTGGTCGGTGATGGGTGCTGGCAATGGAGACATCCTCAACTCCTCAACAGCACCATGCGTTCAGGCCTTCCTTGTAGTCTGGTGGCCTGAACTCTACTTCGACCTTTGTGATCTGGTGAGAGACTCCTGGGACATTGGAGACTGGACCCCTGCTCATGAAGGTCAACCTGAATGCAAAGGGGTGAATGGGTGCAGCCTACCACAGGTTTCTGACCCCCAGAGTCCGGGATGCTCCCATGTATTAAAGAGGGCCATTCTATGGGATACTTCTTTCTACATATGCCCTGGAAGCAATCGGACTGCAAAGGAGGTTGCCCAATGTGGAGGTGCAAATAACTATTACTGTGCTCAGTGGGGATGTGAATAAACTGGGACAGGCTACTGGATAAAACAAAGAGGTATTATCAAGGTCCGATGGGCTCCCCAGACTCCTCTGGCATCCAAACCCCTGTATGGCCACTGCTCCAAGTATAGAAGTAATCCCATGCAGATGACTATTACAGAGATGGGAGAGAGAGCGGTCAAGTGGGACATAGGGAAACTGTGAGGCCTTCACTTATACAGGCAGGGAGATGACCAGGGGCTACTCTTCTCCACAAGGAGAACCATCTGGCCAATTCAGGAGCTCCCAGTAATAGGGCCCACGCAATCCATCCTACCCCTGATCACTTCTCCCCCATTGGACCCACATAAGGAATTAACTAACTCTCTCTCCTCCCCTGTGATAAGGACCCCTCTCAGGCCCCCTGGACTACCTAAGGATGAGGGACTTGGCCTGTCAGCAGTACAAATGGCATTTTTGGTTTTAAAACTATTCCTGGCCAGATCTCACTGCCTCCTGCTGGATGTGATTATATCGGTGGCCCCCCTTCTTTGAGGCAGTGGGAGTAGAAGGACAATTTTGGACAGAGCACAGCCTTACCGGATGCAGGTGGGGTGACCCAACTGTGGAGGACCACACGGGGCTATCTTTCCCATCTGCGGTTACAACTATGACCTGTATTACACCAGAGGGGGCTCCGGATGTCCGCTGGAGGGGATGCAAGGAGATAAATGCCACAACCCCTCTCTGGCTGAGGCCTAAGGATTCAGGTGTCTTCTGGCTCTGCCGCCAGACCAGGCTGTCCATTTGCATTTCCACTGAACTCTTAACACAATGGAATGATTCTTGTGTCATGGTGTTGATGCTTCCTCATGTATTGTACCACGATAATGAGAAGGTCATAGCGCGATTGAGCCCTCATGTTAAGAGAAAACGAATGACAGCCCTGACAGTGACCACCCTCTTAGGGACGGGAGCCACCAGAGCGGGCCTGGGGGCTCCCTCTATGGTGTTACAACAACAAAAAATATCAAGAGTTAAGACAATTAATGGATGTAAACTTAGCTAAGTTAGAAACTCCTGTTAGGTTCCTTCAAAAGTTTCTTGATTCGCTAGCACAATTGGCCTCACACAATCATAGGGGGCTAGGCCTTTTGTTTTTGCAACAGGGAGGGCTATGCAAGGCCCTGGGGGAAGAGTACTGTTTTTATGTCGATCACTCTGGGATGGTCACCAAATATTTAGACAAGATTCATAAGGAAACTGAGGATAGACAAAGAGATAAACAGAATTCTTGGTATCAGCAAATGTTCAACTGGTCCCCCTGGTTAACCACCCTGGTCTCCACATTGTTGGGTCCAATAGTCCTGCTAATTCTATTATTTAACTTTGGGCATTGCATCTGGAGAAAGATATTTGGGCTCACAAGATGCCCAAAACAAGAAATACAGCTTATGGCTCTCCATTTCCATAACAATAGGGTCAACCCAGAGGACTCCCCCAAAAACATAAGGCTAACCTAAACCGAGGTGCCATGGGCGAACCTCCTAAGAGGTGCCTTGTGCCCAAACCTAAACCAAGGTGGGCATAAAACAAAAAGGAGGAGTCTGCGGGGAAGGGCCAATGGAGCCAGGGGCTAGTAAAGGTGCTCCGAGGGAAAGTGTAGATGCTGGAACCCAAGTTTACAAAAAAATGTGATTGGAGCTTTGGGTCAAGAAAAATGTCAGTGGATTGGGGATTTAGCTCAGGGGTAGAGCACTTGCCTAGCAGGCACAAGGCCCTGGGTTCGGTCCTCAGCTCAAAAAAAAACAAAAAAACAAAAAACAAAACAAAACAAAAAACCAAAGAAAAATGTCAGTACATGGTTCCCTCATAACAACACTGTAAATACTGTAGACTAGGCACATGATTAGGTAACCTTTAAGCTGATCGGCCCAATGGGGGATTTGCTGCCCCCCCCTGAACCTGGGTCTTTTGTTCTTTATACTTTAACAAGAGCTTGTTTTAAAATACACGAGTCCTGGCCTGACTTGGCTCCCTGGGAAAAAGGAAGGCCGGAGAACAGGTGAGCAGTGCACTTACCTCTCAGTTCCATGCTGGGGATGGTCTGTATGTCAAATGTGTTGCTGATTGGTCAATAAATAAATCACTGATTGGTCAGTGGCCAGGCAGGAAGTATAGGCGGGACTAACAGAGAGGAGAATTGAGAGAACAGGAAGGCAGAAGAGAGACACTGCCAGCCACCCACCATGACAAGCAGCATGTGAAGATGCCGGTAAGCCACGAGCCACGTGGCAAGGTATAGATTTATAGAAATGGACTCATTTAAGAGATAAGAACAGTTAGCAAGAAGCCTGCCATGGCCATACAGTTTGTAAGCAATATAAGTATCTGTGTTTACTTGGTTGGGTCTGAGCAGCTGTGGGACTGGCGGGTGAGAGAGATTTGTCCTGACTGTGGGCCAGGCAGGAAAACTCTAGCTACAGTTCCAGGTCTCCCTTCTCAGGAGACCTAAGTTCCCGGTGGGGTAGGAACCCACAGATTGTGCCAAGTTTGCCTTCTCTATTCCTTCCCTTAATTTCTCCCAACCTGATCAAAGACTTGAATGGACTGACTGTATTACCTCAGAGAATGGCTAATTGTAGTGAGTAGCCACTCCAGCTTTGACCTGGAAGTTCCAAACCCCATTGAGGCTTCGGTATGGGCACGCCTACAAGGCAGGGCTGAGAGAGGACCCTGAAGACCTGAGATCCCGATGTGCCAGCTCTCTTTGTTCCTGGACCTTGGACGCTGGAGGTAGACCAAGCAGAGTTCTCCAGAGAACACTGTCGGATTGCGCCACACCTTTCCCAGACCCTGTAAACTATCCCTTCACTTGTAAGTTACCCCAAAACATAAACCTCCTTTTTTTACTACATGGAGTGGCCTTAATAATTTCACCAATAGCTAATAGCCCGACCTTCTGCCAACAATACCTGGCCTGTAGTGGGTAGCCATTCCAGCTTTGATCTGGAAGTTCCAACTGCCATTGAGACTTCGGCAACTGTCATGCCTACAAGGCGGGGCCAAGGGAGGTGCCTGGAGACACGAGATCTGGATGAGCCAGCGCTCTCTCTCTGTTCCGGGACTCTGGACGGTGGAGGTGGGCCAAGCAGAGGTCCAGAGAACACCGCTGGACTGCGATACACCTTCCCCAGACCCCACGACCTACCTATCCCTTAATTTGTAAGTTACACCATTAAATAAATCTTTTAACTACATGGAGTGGCCTTAATAATTTCACCAATACTGGCCACCCTGTTAGGACCCATGCTAAGAAAGACAATGGGCCTTGCTTCGTCAGTAAAACCAAGACAGAATTGTTTGAACAATGGCACATAAAACATATGAGAATTCCCTGCTAAAGGGTTCACAACACACCCCCACAGTTGGGCATGTCTGCATATGCCGGGCGGACCTGGACACTTCCACCTAGCCAGTTCCAGGTCAAAATAGCCATTTCCGGGTCAAGGCGTCTCGCGTGACCAGGATCCATGACGTTACATGGTTACGTAAGAGTGCAACATGTGATCTACGCGCATGTGTGGAGTAGTTACGTCGACCTGTGCACGCCCAGCCTTTATAAGCCGGCGCCATATTCCCTGCTCTTTCTTCTTCTCTACACATGTGTCTCTTCCACAGGCCTGGGCACTCTCTGTCCCTTTCATCTTAATAAAACGCTTAGTGGATTCTGTCTTGTTTCGTGACGTTTCCTCACAGGGTAAGAGCGCAGCAAAATAACTAACATCTGGTGCCGAAGACCAAATATGCGCTTCTGGGCACCCTGCACCTGGAAACCCATAAACCGGGGACGACTGCTACACACAAACCAGGCACTCTGCTCTGTACACGACAGACCACTATCCATTCGCCTGGCTGCACATAAATTACATCCAACACTGCTTCTCCGATTGGTGAGTCTCCCCACTTTTCGGCCAGCTTAAATGGATTCCTGAATCTGTGAGAACAACCGTTGAGCGTCCAGCGCCTCACAAGTATTCTTGAAAACAGGGGAACCCCCAGTCATGGTCTTTATTGGCTACAGTCGGCCCCTATCACAGGCCTAAATTTCTAGCTGTCTCCCACGTCTGCAGCCTCAGATATTTCTCGCAGTGGGACCACCGCTGTTGGGTGCATCCTGGGAGCCACGTGAGGGCAACACATTCACCTGGTTTGACGAAGCGGCAAATGCTGTCCGGATTCGAGGGAATCCTTGCCTCACGTGGCGCCCCCCCCCCACCCGCCGCTTCTGTGGCTGACAAGCCAATTAGTGGCCTGTGCCTGGTATCCGTCCTTGGCCTTGGGGACGCCTGGGGCCTTGGCTCCAGATCATGTTTGGTTTTTTTTAATTTTTTTTATTTTTCTGCCTCTCCGCTGCAGACATGGGAAACAAAACTTCCAACCCTATTAGTCCTTCCTCTCCATTAGGCTGTCTTCTTGAAGCTTTAAAACCTCTCAGCTTAATGCCTTACATAAAGATTCCTAAGCTGACCCATCTCTGCACTAAGAAATGGCCCAAATATGCTTTAGAAAACAACAAAAACTGGCCGCCGAGCGGCTCCTTAGGTCCCAATATTTTACAGGAGTTATCTAATTTCTGTCAGCAAGCAGGCAAATGGAAACAGTTGCTTTCTTCTTTCTCAGTGCTAAACTGTGTCTTCTGGATTCCTTCTCTCCTGCTCATATGCTCCTAGCTATGGCTAAACCGAAGGATTCTCTGACTCTGGAATCTCTGACTCTAAAACCTCTACCTATTCGACTTCCAGTTCCCACCCCTACTCCTAGGGCGACTGTTCCTTCAGCTCCTCTTCCGGATTCTTCTCCTTCTAAAGCTGATCTTCCTTCGGCAGCGTCTGCTCCTCCCTTGGCAGTGGTCATTTCCAAAGGCCCTGCCCTGGGTCCGACCTTTACTTCTCCTACCACCTGTTCTCAAACTGCTAAACTGCCTGATTCCAGGCATCCAAACCCTTCCACTGATCTCCCTTTGCGAGAGGTGGCTGGTGTGGATAGACTGACTAAAGTTCATGTTCCATTCTCTCTAGAAGAACTCTCTCAGATAGAAGTAAGCTGGGTTCTTATACTTCTAATTCTGTTTCCTTTATTAAACAGTTTCAATATATAAGTCAATCTTATAGTCTCACCTTTCCTGATATATACGTAATACTTTCTAATAATTTACTTCCTGAGGAGCGCAGGCGGGTATGGGAACAGGCTAGGACCCATGCAGATGAAATTCATCAGACTAACCTTTCACACCCCCCAGGAGCTGAGGCGGTTCCTGACCAAGAACCACACTGGGACTATAACACCCAGGGTGGCTGTCTAGCCAGAGATAGGTTTGTTACCTGTCTCCTGACAGGTCTCCATAAGACTGCCCTAAAACCAGTAAACTATGAGAAACTAAAGATGATAATTCAGGGTAAGGACGAAAATCCGTCTCACTTCTTAGAGCGGCTCATCAGTTCACTAGCTTAGACCCAGAGAGCCCTGAGGGCAGGCAGATCCTAATGACCCACTTTGTCTCACAGAGCTTCCCCAACATTAGGGATAAACTTTAACGCTTGGAGAATCGCCCTCTGACTCCACAGGCAGGTGTGCTGGCAAAAGCATTTAAGGGGTACCATGGGAGGGATGAAAAAGCCCAGAAAAGGAACTGCCTGATGCTGGCAAGCACCATCCGACCAGCTCCCCAAAAGCCGTCTGGTCCCTGTTTCAAGAGTGGGAAAGAAGGCCATAGGGCCCGGGCTTGCACCACTGGCCCACGAAGGGCACCAAAAAAGCCTTGTCCAAAGTGTTGCCAAAAGGGTCACTGGTCAGCTGACTGTCCTAATGTCCCAAGTGACATAGGAATGCCAGACAAAGACCACCCTCTGGCTGACTTTCTAGGCTTGGCCTACAGCGAGGACTGATGCTGCCCGGTTTCCGCCCCGGCCACTCCCATCTCACACAGGGAACCAAGGGTAATAATAAAATAAATGGGCGCCCCATCTCGTTCCTTTTGGACACTGGAGCTACCTACTCTGTCCTGAGAGAGTTTTTGGGGCACACCTCTCCTGCTCGTCTCCCTATTGTCGGGGCTGGGGGGCAGCCTTACCTACCCCATCAGACACCACCACTCAATTGCATTTTCAGAGGCATCCCTCTCACACACACATTCTTAGGGGTGCCAAGCTGCCCTGTACCTCTAATGGGGAGGGATCTTCTAGCTAAGGTAGGACCGTCCATTTCTTTCGCTCCACACACTTGCCTCATCCCAGACGCGCCAGCAGCTCCTCTCCTCCTCCTCCTAGCCACTCACTCTACTGACCCTAACAATTCTTTTCCCTTGCCAGGCTCTCAGGTAGACCCAAAAGTCTGGGATACCAAAAACCCTTCTATTGCTAGACACCATCAGCCTGTTATTATCCAGCTATAAGATCCTGCCAGGTATATCACCCAAGCTCAGTATCCTCTCTCACTCCAGAGCCTGAGGACTTAAGTCTATCATTTCTGACCTTCTCAGGAAAAAGCTGCTCCGCCTAACCTCTTCACCTTTTAACACCCCCATACTTGCAGTTAAAAAGTCTAATGGAACCTACCACCTGGTTCAAGACCTCTAGCTCATTAACTCTGCAGTGGTCCCTCTCCATCCTGTAGTGCATAACCCTTATACTCTCCTATCCACCATCCCTTCTGGAACCTCTCACTTCTCAGTTCTAGATCTCAAAGACGCCTTCTTTTCTATTCCTCTCAGTCCTCAGTCTCAAAATATCTTTGCTTTCACCTGGACTGACCCTGACACTCACCTGTCTACACAGCTGACCTAGACTGTTCTGCCACAGGGATTCAGAGACAGTCTATACCTATTTGGTCAGGCTCTGGCCTCTGACCTGCTTTCTCTGTCTCTCTCTGGCTCTAAACTAATACAGTATGTAGATGATATTTTACTCTGTAGCCCATCCTTACAGGTTAGCCAAACTAACACCTCTGCTCTCCTAAATTTCTTATCCAGCTGAGGTTACAGGGTATCTCCTTCTAAAGTTCAGCTGTCAACTCCCCAGGTCACCTATTTGGGTCTATCCATTATTCCAACTCACAAGGCTATTACTGTAGATAGAAGCGTCTAATCCAGTCCCTCACAGTCCCTTCTACTAAACCGGAGATTTTGTCTTTCCTAGCAATACCTGGCTTCCTACGGTCTTGGGTTCCATCTTTTTCTCTCTTTGCTTGCCCCTTATAAGAGGCAGTTCAGGGCTCGCCACATAAACCCCTCCTTCATCCTGTCACTAAACCTTTCCAAAAGCTCCAACAGGCTCTTCTTCAGGCTCCAGCACTTCCATCTCCCAGACTTAACATGTCCCTTCTCCCTCTATGTAGCAGAGAAAGAAGGATTTGCCCTGGGAAATCTAGGGCATCAGCTGGAACCCTCTTTTGCTCCTGTAGCCTATCTGTCAAAGAAGCTAGACCTTACAAGTCAGGGCTGGGCACCTTGCATCCATGCCTTAGCAGCTGCAGAGCTCCTTATTCGGGAATCAAAGCTAAGCTTTGGGTCATCCATTACCGTTTTCTCTCATCATAATCTGTCCCATCTTTTAACTTATAAAGGCTTACAAACTTTACCTCCTTCCCAGGTTCTTTCTCTCCAGGTGGCATTATTAGAGGATGCCACACTTTCCGGACTTGTCCACCTCTTAATATTTCAAGCCTCCTCCCTCAACCTAATGCTGACTATTCTCCTTCTCATTCCTGCACTGAAACCTTAGAGGAACTGTTACCTCTCCCTTCACACATACAGGAGAGCACATTTCCTCAGGCTACTTATACCTGGTAGACAGATGGCAGCTCCTTTTTATATGAAGGGACCCATAAAGCAGGTTATGCCATAGTGTCAGATACTAAGACAGTAGAGGCACAGGCATTACCCACACACACCACTAACCAACAGGCTGAGTTGATAGCTCTCACCTGTGTCTTCCAATTGGCACAGGGACAATCTCTAAATGTTTACACAGACTCCAAATATGCTTTTCATATCCTCCTGTCTCACGCTGCTATTTGGAGGGAGCGTGGCCTTCCCACAGCAAAAGGGGGATCCATATCTAACTCAGGCCAAATAATGGCCATGCTGGAGGCTTCCCACCTCCCCAGGGCTATAGGAATTGTCCACTGCCGGTCTCATCAGACCGATAGCTCGATCATCTCCAAGGGAAACAACCAGGCTGACCAGGCAGCCAGGACAGTGGCCCTCCAGGGCCAAGTCTCACCTCACCCACCACAGGGAATCCATACAGTACAGCCTACACTCTCATAGGGAACACCAGACACTAGACAAATTCTTTCCTATCTACACCAGCTCTTTCATCCTAATAATCTTGCTTTGTCTCAATTCAAAAAGCTCACCTGCAGCCCACCTGTGAGGACTTACAGTTCTTAAGAACTATTACTGCCTCCTGTGAGATCTGCCAAAAAACAGATCCCAATACTAAGTACAAGAGTCAGCCTTTTCCCACCCACCAGGCTAGAGGTTCCCTTCCATATGGCCACCATCAGGAAAGTTAAATATCTCCTCGTGATGGTAGACTCATTTTCAGATTGGGTGGAAGGATATCCGGTTTCTAATAAGCGGGCTCAGACAGTTGCAGACCTCCTTCTCCAAAAAATTATTCCTCGGTTTGGGGTTCCTGGTTCTTCAGTCTGACAATGGCCCAGAGTTCACCTCTCAGATTTCTCAGACACTAGCTAAAAATCTTAACATTCCTTGACATTTTCATATCCCATACCGTCCTCAATCCTCAGGAAAGGTAGGGCGTACCAACCGGTATTTAAAAACTATTCTTACTAAGATGTCACAGGAACTTCATCTCGACTGGGTAAGATTATTGCCTCTAGCTCTTCTCAGGCTCAGGGCTCTTCCTAA
Organism: Peromyscus eremicus; assembly: GCF_949786415.1. Taxonomy (NCBI): domain Eukaryota; kingdom Metazoa; phylum Chordata; class Mammalia; order Rodentia; family Cricetidae; genus Peromyscus; species Peromyscus eremicus. The sequence goes on from NW_026734303.1 coordinate 858,190, forward strand.
AAAGCTTCTTTCAATTTCTTGGTTTGAACTAACGTATGGAAGGCCAGTTCTAATACCAGGTTGTTTCATCCAACCCTCCAACTGTTCCAGATAGCCTGTTAACTCTGCTTTTATGTCAACTAAGGTCTATTCTATGGAGCTACTCAGACTGTTTATTACCTCAGCCATGTGACAATAATTGTCCACCTCCAATCCACATTGGGGATCAGGTTCTTCTCTTCCCTCCAGGCCAGCACCCTTCACCCCTTTCCCCTAAGTGGCAGGGATCCTTCAAGGTAATTCTTGTGACTCCTACAGGTGCTAAACTCAAGAGCTTTCCTCACTGGGTCCATCTGTCTCATCTAAAACCTTTTATCTCACCTCCATCCCAAAAAAAATCTTTCTTCATATAGTGAAACAAACAGGGCCTCTCACTCTCAAGCTCCAGAGGATATCAGAATCCACTGCCTTGTCACCAATTCCAGAGGAATACGGTATCACCCCTTCCTTTCCCAACCAGAGCCACACAGAGCCGGAGGCAAAAAGGACCATCAAAAATATTCAGGTGGTAAGGAAAAATATAATTCAACAATCTATCATTGTTGAATACTCAGTAACTGATCACCTGCATTTCCTAAATGCTAACCTAATAAGGGAAACAGGTGTCTTAAATAAACTACCTCTAATAAGGCTTGTCTCAGAAAAAAATTAGGCAGAGTACTAAGGCCAGATCTACCTCAGATAAATGTTACATGTAACCATCTGGGCAGGCCAGATCTACCCCTCAGATTAATGCCAACTCCAAAAAAAATAAATAAATAATGATTCTTTTTTCTCTAAGCTTTTTCTATGTCAACAGTTTCTTGTCAAACAGAAGGTTCCCAGCCACAGCATGGATGGACAGCTGCAGAACAAGGGGATGGCAGAACATCATTCCAGAACCTCCCCACCATCATCCCAGGACTTCACAAGCTACCCTCCCATTCCCTGCCAAGAGCCAACCGACACCCACTATTCAGCTGGAAGCAGTCTTTGAGAGAAATGTCGCCCCATACACACTCAACCACGTTTTGTTTTTTTTTTTTAAAGGAAGAGTCAGGGATGAAGGGTTCACAACACACCCCCATGGTTGGGCATGTTTGAAGACCTGGACACTTCCACCTAGCCAGTTCCAGGTCAAAATAGCCATTTCCAGGTCAAGGCATGTCACATGACCAGGATCCATGATGTTTTAATGGTTACGCAAGCGTGCAACATAGCCATGTGATCTATGCGCATGCATGGAGTAGTTATGTCGACCTGTGCACGCCCAGCCTTTATAAGCCGGCACCATATTCCCCGCTCCTTCTTCTTCTCTACACACGTGTCTCCCACAGGCCTGGGCACTATCTGTCCCTTTCATCTTAAACTCTTATTAAAGGATTCTGTCGTGTTTCGTGACATTTCCTCGCAGGGTAAGAGCGCCCTAAAATAACACCTACAACCCACAGGGACCCCACCACAGAGGACTCCTATCAGAAACAGGTGGTCATTGATGGGGAGACATGTCTGCTGGACATCTTAGACACAGCAGGTCAATAGGAATAGTGCCATGTGGGACCAGTACATGCGCACATGAGAGGGTTTCCTCGGTGTGTTTGCCAACAACAACACCAAGTCCTTTGAAGATATCCATCAGTACAGGGAGCAGATCAAGCAGGTGATGGACTCAGACGATGTGCCAATGGTGCTGGTGGGGAACAAATTTGACCAGGCTGCTTGTACTGTTGAGTCTCAATAAGCCCAAGACCTTGCCCGCTGCTACGGCATCCCCTACACTGAAACATCAGCCAAGACCCAACAGAGGATGCTTTCTACACACTAGTACGTGAGATTCAGCAGCACAAACTGCAGAAGCTAAACGCTCCCAGTGAGAGTGGACCTGGCTGCATGAGCTGCAACTGCGTGCTATCCTGATGCCAGATGGCAGTACTCCAGCTGGTGGTCGTCCTGCTCTTCCTGGATCTGGCTGCGGCCCAGAGGGACCCACACCAACCTCATCAGGTGACCTGGGCAGTGATCAGTGCTGACAATGGAAAGATCTTCAACAGAACAAGTGAGACTGTCCCTGAAACCTGGTGGTCTGAGATTTTCTTGGATCTTCGTGACCTTTGTCATACATATGCCTTCCTTTAGGAAATGACAATATGTCCATGTATCTATCAGTACATATTCCTCTCTAATTTTTGCCTCTGCCCATTCAGGTGAGAAGGATAAGGATGTGAAGAATCATTGTCTTCATGCTTTTGCTTATATGGGAGTGCCAAAATGCATAAAGACTGATAATAGTCCTGCCTACAGCAGTGGGGGGGAGGGATTTAAAATTCTGTCAAGATTTTTCTACTGTTAGTAAGACTGCTATTTCCTATAACCCTTAAAAACAGGCTATAGTAGAATGTTGCCATCATACCTTAGAAATATATTTTGCTAAAGTAAAAAGGTGGAAGCTAGGGACTCATCTTTTCTCTCCACATTCTGTTCTTTTCCTTGTTTTAGATATTTAAAAAATTTTAATGGTGGATTCTGCTGCAGACAGGAACTGGAAAGTTCATGTTGCAAATTATCCTCTGGTTCGATGGAAGGATCTTTGTACAGGCACTTGGAAGGAACCCGATCCGGTGCTGGTATGGGCCCCAGAGTCTGTTTGTGTAGCAAGAGCTGGCCCCCGAACACAGGAGAGACAGCCCCGACCCTCACCACAGGCAAGGGTGAACTGTCCCTGAGGGCATGGACTGACTAGATCAGCTATCACTCAGGCCCAAAGCTGGGCTTTGGGTTGGTACACCCTACCATCTATCCCATCTACAAGCTGTCAGAGCTTGTGAAAGAACTGGTCCTGTAGAACAATTACCTGCAGGATGTCCAAGACTCAGGATGGCCACAGGATATCCCAGTAGAGTTCTAGTGAGGCTCTGGAGAGGACGACATACCAGAAACCAAAGTCCTTGAACCAGAGCAGTGACTCACTGCAATGAACGTTTGCCAGTAAAGCTGACTGAACAAAAGATTATGCGATGTAACACACTGAAGCCTCCAATACCACCAGGACAAATCAAGAAGTGTAGGGGAGGCGGGCACAGAGGGTTTGCTGATTCTATGGGTGTTTTGGGTTTCTTTTGTTCTTGTTTTTGTTGGTTTGCTTGCTTGGTTGGTTTTGATTCTACTGCAGGGGTGAGGGGAGGAGTTGGAGGGACAGGAGTTGAACAGAATTGGGGTGCATGATGTAGAACTCCCAAAGAATCAATAAAGAAGTTAAAAGAGAACAGAATGGAGAACATTATTACAATGCAGGCATTTACGACTCTGTACAGTTCTACAATGGATGGTTTGAAAATGTAAAAATTAAATGACCAACTAAACTGGAATTGACAGAATGCTGATTATAATTATTATCAGTTTAGTAATTCATATTTTATCCTTTAAGAAGTAGTTTAATAACTGTGCCAGATATGAAAAATTAACTGGTAAGACAAGGCTTGGAAAGACCTGCTATTGAAACTAAGAAAAGTATTCACTAGATAAAATGTGGTACATATACAAAATGGAGTACTACTCAGCAGAGAAAAACAATGACATCATGAGGTTTGCAGAAAATGGATGAAACTAGAAAATATCCTGAGTGAGATAAACCAGACTCAAAAAGACAAACATGGTATGTACTCCACTCATAAGTGGATACTATATGTAAAGCAAAGGATAACCAGACTTCAACTCACAGCTCCAGGGAGGCTACCTAGTAAAGAGGACCCTAAGAAAGAAACAGGGATCGCCCAACAACAGAGAAATGGATGAAATCTAGATGAGCAAACTGGGGGTGGGGGTAATGGAGGGCAAGGGTCAGGGGGAAGACAGCTTAGGGGAGTGGGAGATCCCAGCTGGATCAGGAGCAGAGAGGGAGAAAAGGGAGGGAGATACCATGATGAATGAAGACCTCATGGAAATAGGAAGAAGCAGAGTGCTACAGAGGTCCCCGGAAATCCACAAAAATATCTCTACTATAGACTACTGGCAATAGTCGAGAAAGTACCTGAGCTGACCTGCTCTGGTGATCAGATGGCCGAACACCCTAACTGTCATCATAGAACTCTCATCCAGTGACTAGTGGAAGCAGATGCAGAGATCCACAGCCAAACCCCAGGTGGAGCTACAGGAGTCCAATCAGTGAGAGAGAGGAGGGTTTATATAAGCAAGAGATATTGAGACCATGATTGGAAAAAGCACAGGGAGAAATAACGAAACTAGTGGAAACACATGAACTGTGAACCAATAGCTGAGCAGCTCCCATTGAACTGGACCGGCCCTCTGGGTAAGTGTGTTGGGATCAGAATGGCTCTGACCCCAATAAGACTGCCCCCACCTCCCCTGTTCTGAGTGCACTGAGGTCAGGCTGTTCTGCAGATGTTTTGCTGATCAGTACATATCATGATTTGGCAGCTTTGGCTTCCTGGGGCATGCTGGCCATTCCTTGACCCTGGGTGCTTGGTAAACAATTCTGTTTGTTCCTCCTTGTGAAAGGGTATATAAGATAGGGAAGAAAGAATAAAAGAGTCCTGATGCTCGCAACTTAACTGGTGTGTGTTGTGTTCATCCCAACTTCCCCTGCCAGATTTCGGACTCAATTGCCATGCGGGATCGCTCCTGGGCTAGAGAACGGAGTGAATTGCGAACATGAGTAATTAAGGTATGTACCATGGGGAACACTACAAGTAAATCTCAGATGGCCACTGAGATCACTAAGGTTTTAAAACAGCAAGGAACAGAAATTAAGCAAAGTACCGCAGCCGCATTTGTTACAATTGTTGCAGAAATCAGTCCTTGGTTTTTAACTGGAGGGGGATTGAACATCCCTGATTCGGAACAAGTGAAACAGGACTTACAAAGGGCCTTCCTGAGACGGGCCCAGATTTACCTATACCTACATTTTACTTATGGAGATTAGTTAAAGATGCCTTGCTATCAGAGAAGGTTAAAGTACAAGAACAATTAGCTGAGGCTACTACAATTCTTAAAAAGGTTCAAGAGGAAGAAACTAAGTAATCTGTAAGTGCTGTTGATGAGACATGTTAGGGGGCACAGAGACCGAGAATCAGAAGGAGAGGACTCAGAGGAGGAGAGAGATTAGAGGAAGAAATCAAGGACTTAAAGAAAAAATTAAAACAATGTAAAGTGAAACCAAAAGAAAGTTCAGGCAAAGAGGACGCTGTTGGCACTCAGCCATCTGCGCTACCTCTACCTCCGGCCTATTATGAGGATTGGAAATGGCCAAATGTAAAAGAGTATCGAGGAGTAGCCTTCCAAAATTCAGGTGCCCATACGTTCCCGGTCATAGACAGATGATCCTGCTAACCCTGGTCAGAGAATCAGACAGCATGTTGCCCTCACCTTCAAGGAAATGAGCCAGTTGAAGGAAGCTGAATCCAGTTTCGGTGCCCTGGCTCCTTTTACTTATCTTTGGTAGAATCTTACCAGACATCTAACCTAACACCCAGCGATTGGCAGCAGCTATGCCCTGCCTTTTTGTCTGGAGGTGATTACTTACTATGGAAAGGAGAGTATCAGGAAAAGTGTATAAAAATTGCCCATTTAAATGCACAAGCCAGATTTCCTCAGAGGAATTTAGTCATGCTAACTGGCTGAGGGTACACTGCCTTAGAGGCACAACTTGTTTATGATCCTGGGGTATATGCACAAATAGCTACTGCCATAATCCAATCTTGGAAAGCAATGCCTAATAAAGCGGCAGGTGATCAACTGGTTCAGGGCCCATCTGAGGTTTATCACAATTTTGTTTCACGCTTGTTACAATTAGCTATAACTTCGTCCAGGGAAGCTGATCAAGCCATGCCAACAGTAAATAGTTGGCTTTTGAAAATGCCAATAAATACTGTAAGGAAGCCTTAAGATCTCATAGAAGTAAGAGTTTGAAAGATTATATCAGGATCTGTAGAAATACAGAAGGGAATCACATAACGGGACAGGTGCTAGCTGCATCCATATGCCATGGCCTTGGAGGGGCTGCAGGTAACACAGGACAGCGCAACTGTTTTGGTTGTGGACAAGCAGGACATTTTAAAAGGGACTGTGCTAATAACAGACAACAGACTAATCCTGGCATCTGTCCACGATGCCAGAAAGGGGCTCACTGGAGTAGCGACTGTTGTTCAAAAAACAGACATTGAAGGGGAAACCCTTACAGCCAGCAAACGGCCAAGGGGGCCCGCTCCGGTACCCCCGAAAAGCCCAAGTGTACGGGGCAATGAGCCCTTCCAGTATACCAGGGAGTGGCAGGATTCAGTTCGTCCCTCAAGGCAATCCCTTCATGTTGAGAACCTCGCCAGAGGAACCCCAGGAGTGCAGGACTGGACCTCAGTATCACCGTCAGAGCACTCCTAACTCCTCAAATGGGACCGCAGCAGGAGTGTATGGACCCTTACCACCCAACACCATGTGCCTTATATTGGGCCGAAGCAGTGAAGCCTTGAAAGGGGTCACAGTTCTTCCAGGAGTCACAGATCAAGATTATCAAGGAGGACTTAAGATTATGACCACTGTTCAAAGAGGAGTTATAGTCATTCCCCAAGGCTCAATTACTATTGATTCCCAGGGTATCTACACATAATCCAACTATTAACCCTGTTAGAGGCACTGGGGGGGGGTTGGCTCCACAGGTCATGCCGCCTTTTAGGTTGCTTCTTTACAGGACAGACCCCCAATTACAATTAACTATAGATGGGAAGGTTTTTAAGGGAATTCTGGATACTGGGGCAGATGTTTCTGTTCTGGCTTACAAACACTGGCCTAAAGCCTGACCCCTCTCAACCGGTTGTGGTGGCGCATGCTGGTAGGATTTGCTGAAGGAAGCAGAGGCAGGAGGATCACGAGTTCAAGGCAGGCGTGGACTACACATTTTTCCACATGAAATGTTCTCGTCAAGAAGCTAAAAAAATTACATCCACCTGTCCCACCTGCACCCCCTTTTTAAATTCTCCAGTTCTGGGAGTGAATCCCCGAGGTCTCCGTTCCAATGATATTTGGCAGATGGTTGTTACACATGTGCCCTCCTTCGTGTGCTTAAGTATATTCATGTTTCAGTAGATACATGTTCAGGAGCTATCTTTGCCTCCTTACATCGAAGAGAATGCCAAAAAGATGTACAAAGCCATTGTATTCAAGCTTTTGCTTACCTTGGAGTTCTCAGACAAGTAAAAACAGATAATGGCCCAGCTTATACGGGCAGAAGGTTTGCACAATTTTGTGCTGCCTAGTCTACTCATCATGTTACTGGCATTCCTTATAATCCTCGAGGCCAAGCTATAGTTGAATGAGCACATGCTACCATCAAGCAGTATTTAATTAAAATAAAAGAGGAGGAGATTATGGGGCCAGAATCAGGACCAAATATAAAATTATCATGTTTATACATTTTAAATTTTTTAGTGGTTGATAAACAGGGCCCTACTATTGGTGAAATCACTAAGACCACTTCATGTAGTTAAAATGGTTTATTTTGTGAGGTAGCTTACAAGTGAAGGGATAGGTAATGGGACTCGCAAAGGTGTGGTGCAGTCCGGCAGTGTTCTCTGGAGAACTCTGCTCGGTCTGCCTCCAGTGACCAGGGTCCAGGAACAAAGAGAGCCGGCGCATCCGGGTCTCCAGTCTCCAGGGTCCTCTCTTGGCCCCGCCTTGTAGGCGTGACAGTTACCGAAGCCTCAATGGGGTTTGGAACTTCCAGATCAAAGCTGGAATGGCTACTCACTACACTTTACTGCCATGACCCGACATTTTCAGGGCTGGCCTATGGTACAGGCGCAGGTTAGGTGAAAAGTTCTGTCTACAGGTATTTGGAAAGACGCTGCCCTGATTCTGGCTAGGGTAAGGGGAGCTGTGTGTGTTTATCCTCCAGATGCTGAGTTACCAGTGTGGGCTCCCGAGAGGTGTGTTCATCCAGTGGAAATGTCTATGGCTGATGGAAATGCTGCTTCTGATTTATCAAGTGACGTCGGAGACGGTGTATTTGAGTCTGGTAAAAAAATCCCCCAGTGCTGATGCCTGTGGGGATACATAGCCCTATTTTCCTTCTGTTTATACTAGTAATTTTGACTAGAGTCCGTCGGTCAGCCAGAGGAGCACAAACACTCGGGATCCCCCAGAGACAGGCATGGGGGGGACACTCGGCCAAAGGTAGGCATTGGGCGGTCGGGGCAGGCGGTTGAGGCAGGCGGTCGAGGGGGACCATGCAGAAGGGAACCCCAACAGACGGCAAGAGCACACCCCTTCCTTGGATCGCTAGAGAAGAGACTTTTCTCACTGAGGGTGGGAGAGACCCAGCCTGACGGGCCTCCAGCCATGGCAGCTAAGAGCAGCGCACGTGCAACGTGCACACTTGATCACCAGAGAGGAAAGGGAATGAATGCGGGTGGGCGTGGGGAGGTCTGCAGTATTGGTAAGGCTCTCTTCTGGGGCGTGCCTTGAGCATTCGTGAACAGGGGAACCAGGGCAGAGACAAAAAACGCCCCCCCCAAGAAGCCAGGCCTCTCGAGCACCCACCAGGTGGCAATGGCCGGGAGTGTTTACAGACTAACCCCTCTAAAGAAGGTAGTAACAAAACAGGCCGGCCCCGTCAACGCTCAACACAAACACCAACACACAGAGAAGGCAGTTAAGTTAGCATGGTGGGTGGCTATAAAGTGAAAATATCTTACATTTAAAGTAAATTTGCAATGAATCATAAAATTACTTCATGGCAACAATTTTGAATGTCTGTATGGTATAAATTCAAAAACCAATTACTTATGAGAGTCAGTGTTTGGGGGTCTGAATAAGATTGTACATGTCACAACAACCGTATTTTATTTGTATAGATAGCAAAGGGAAACCTTATGAGGTTTGTAGTCAGCCATTCATGTCCCTGACATGATGCTGTTGGATGTGATGTGACATAACCAAGGTTCCAGTGGCCAGAGGCCAAATTGGTAGCCTACTCTTATACTTTCAAAGTTCAAAACAGCGAGCAACAGAAAATCATCTAGTACATTTAGTTCTAGTGCACTAGGGTTTGGGGATACAGGTTACTTTAGATATGAATCAGTAGTAATATTCTATTGTACAAATTTGTATAGTCATAGCATCTGTTTATCCCTGAAACTATTTTTAAATTCAGATTATATCTTGATAGAAAGAGATGGGGGGAGGGAGGCTGGTGAGATGGCTCAGAGGTTAAGGGCACTCACTGGCTGTTGTTCCAGAGGTCCTGAGTTCAATTCTCAGCAACCAAATGGTGGCTCACAACCATCTATAACAAGATCTGGCCTGCTTCTCATAGTTATACACAAGTTTCAATGGTTAAGAAACCTGGCATTTCACATAGCTGCATATAACCAGTGAGGGGACCATTCTACGCAACGATTTGCATTATATTGTTACTTCAAGGCATACAGGACTTAAGTGAAATCATTTTCTGTGAACCATTGTTTGAGATGTCTCTTCTGCTTTTGGAAAACAAGTGATGGAACAAGAGAAAAATTTGCCTTTGTGTTTCTAATTCTCTCTTCTCAGTTGCTTTAATAGAAAACTGATAAAAATACATCACAGGGTGTAGTGCTGCTGAGGTCATTGACTACCATGGGCCTGACATAAGCTTCAGTCTTGGCGGGTGTGGCTGCAGCCTGTTACATTTCTAACGTGTAGATCTCATAACTTATGAACAGTCAGTCACTCAGTAAATACACAGCATTTTACTTGATCTATGTTGACTACAAAAGAAAAAAACCTAGCTGCCATTAACTGACCTCAGCCCTAGTCCCCTAGGCCTAGAACAGAGTTAAAGCTGGAAACCTCTATTGCATTAAACACTGAACAAATAAACACATATATAGAATTTCAACTTTCAGAACGTAAACATAACTTTTGTCTATGTAGATATCAAACATAGTCCCCGGCAGTTGTGATTGCATATCCAATGTAGATCAGTGAGACCACTGCCATTAGTTACATGGATTTTATGACTAAAGTGAGAGTGAGCCACTCTTCTGGGGTACCAGGCCCTGATAATACAGAAGAATCCTATGGAAAAATAATTTTTTCTGGCAATGGTTCTACTGTAAACATGATGGATGAATCATTTTTCTTGATGAACTCAGAAATGTTTTAAAATTTTGGTTTATAACCAGTAAGTAACTGCCCATTTGGTGCCCAATGTTTCTTCTTTGTGAGTGGGTAAGCAACAAAAAAGGGGCACAATGAATTTCTTTGTTTTCCTGATGATGATTTTCTGCATTGTAGAATTAGTACAGAAACATTTCATACAGTGGAAAATTTATCCAAGAAAGGTTAAAAGAAGCTGGAAAGATGGCTCACTGCCTAAGAGCACAGACTTCTCTTCCAGATGACCCAAATTTGGTTCCCAGCACCCACATCAATTGGCTTACAACTGCTTGGAACTCTAATTCCAGGAAATCTGATGCCTCTTCTGGCTGCTATGGACAACTGTACTCAGATGCACATTCTCATACACGTGCACAGATGTATGCATATAATTAAGAGATGAAAAATCTTTGTTTTTTATTTTAAAAAAGGATACTAGCACCATGTTTTCGTTTTTTTCTGGTGAGACTCTGATTTAGAATAGTCTTTCATTGCAGACTCTGTCGACTTAAATACATAGAAATATTTTATTTTATTATTATCCTATAGAAAGACTGTTTTTGAATGACCAACAGAGAGGGAGTATATTTGGAAGAGAGGAGAGGTAGGAAGGAGTTGAGAATAGTAGAAGGGAAAAACATAAACAGAATATATTATGTGAGGAAAACCTATTTTGAAAGGGAAAAAGAGAAATTAGAAAAATTAGAATGACATAAAATACTAAGAATACTAAAAAACAGGGGACACTAGAATCCTAACACAATAACATGGGTCACAATGTTACTTCTCTGTTTAAAAAGAAACAGAACTGTTATTTGAGAAACAACTGTTCCATTTTTTAAAAAGCAAGTGATTCTAAAGTATTTAGGTCCCTTTCCATTAGTAAAATAGCATGCCCTTATTGGTGACAGCATGAAAATGAGCAACTTCTAGTGTGTAGAGTATATGCTAGGCAACCTGACCGCAAGATGTTTTATTTCCCTGTCTTATCGGGGGTCTGTATTTTCCCATTAACTAGAGGCTCCGTTCTTGTCCCTGACATCTCCCCCTTCTTAGTAATAAATCTAAGGGCCAACATAAACCAGGTTCAAATGGTCTAAAAGGAGGGCTCTGAAAGAGGCTTTGCATGGAGGATTACCGAGGCCCTGTCCCTCTAAAGGTTGTGAAAAGAGGTCCGAGAGGGAAGGTCTCTCCAGACTCAAGCACCAAGGGCGTCTCCATAGTGTGGGAATCAATGGACCATGCAGTTTTTTTTAGGGAGTGGAAATGGGTAAGCACAAGGCTGCTACTGTCTGTAACTCCAGCTCCAGGGCATCCAATATGGATATACGTGCAGGCAAAACTATGAATGCACATGATATAAATTAAAATAAATTTAAAAAAACAATCCTGTACAATAAAACAATGTCTGGAGGCATCATGATCCCTAACTTCAAGCTCTACTAAAGAGCTACATTAATAAAAACAGCTTCGTACTGACATAAAAACTGATTTGCGGACCAATGGAATCAAATTGAAAAACCTAACATTAATCCACACACCCATGAACATATAATTTTTGACAAAGAAGCCAAAATTGTACAATGGAAAAAAGAAAGCATCTTCAATGGTACTGGCATAACTGGATGTCAACATGTCCAAGGCTACAAATAGATCCGTATCTGTCACCGTGCACAAAACTTAAGTCCAAGTGGATCAAAGACCTCAACATAAATCCAGTTACTCTGAACCTGATAAAAGAGAAAGTAGGAAGTCGTCTTGAATGCATTGGCACAGGAGATCACTTCCTAAATATAACACTGAGAGAAACAATCAATGGGACCTCTTGAAACTGAGAAGCTTTTGCAGAGCAAAGGACACGGTCAATAAGACAAAGCAACAGCCTACAGAATGGGAAAAGATCTTGACCAATCCCACATCTGATAGAGGGCTGATATTGAGAATATATAAAGAACTCAAGAAATTAGACATCAAAGTGCCCAACAGCCCAATTAAGAATTGGGCTATAGAGCTAAACAGAGAATTCTCAACAGAGGAAGCTCAAATGGCTGAAAGACATTTAAGGAATTGCTCAACATCCCTAATCATCAGGGAAATGAAAATGAAAATGACTCTGAGATACCACCTTGTACCTGTCAGAATGGCTAAGATCACAAACACTGAAGACACCTTATGCTGGAGAGGATGTGGAGCAAGGGGAACTCTCCTCCACTGTTGGTGGGAATGCAAGCTTGTACAGCCACTTTGGAAATCAATATGGCACTTTCTTAGAAAATTGGGAATCAATCTCATCCAATGACCTAGCTATACCACTCTTGGGCATACACCCAAGGAATGCTCAATCATACCACAAGGGCACTTGCTCAGCTATGTTCATAGCAGCATTGTTTGTAATAGCCAGAACCTGGAAACAACCTAGATACCCTTCAACTGAAGAATGGATAAATCAAATGTGGTACACATACACAATGGAATACTACTCAGCAGAGAAAAACAGTGACATCATAAGGTTTGCAGGCAAATGAATGGATCTAGAAAAAAATCATCCTAAGTGAAGTAACCCAGACTCAGAAAGACAAACACGGTATGTGCTCACTCATAGGTGGATACTAGATGTAAAACAAAGGATAAATACACTGCTACTCACAACTCCAGAGAGGCTACCTAGTAAAGAGGACCCTAAGAAAGACACAGGGATCGCCCAACAACAGAGAAATGGATGAGATCTACATGAGCAAACTGGACGTGAGGGGGGTAATGAAGGGCAAGGGTTGGGGGAAAGAGAGCTTAGGGGAGCGGGAGATCCCAGCTGGATCAAGAACAGAGAGTGAGAACAAGGAAAGAGAGACCATAATAAATGAAGACCCCATTGGAATAGGAATAACCAGAGTGCTAGAGACGTCCCCAGAAATCCACAAAGATACCTCCACAATAGACTACTGGCAATGGTCGAGAGAAAATCCTAATGACCTACTCTGGTGATCGGATGGCCAAACACCCTGTCAGGATAGAACTGTCATCCAATGACTGATGGAAGTGGATGTAGAGATCCACGATCGGGCCCCAGGTGGAGCTCCGGGAGTCCAATCGGCAAGAGAGAAGAGGGATTGTATGAGCGAGAGATGTTGAGACCATGATCGGAAAAAGCAGAAGGACAAATAGCAAAACTAGTGGAAACATATCAACTATGAACCAATGGCTGAGGAGCCCCCATGGAACTGGACTGGGCCCTCTGGATAAGTGAGACAGTTCATTAGCTTGAACTGTTTGGGAGGCCCCAGGCAGTGGGACCACAACCTGTCCTTAGTGCATGAGCTGACTTTTGGGAGCCTGGGGCCTATACAGGGACACTTTGCTCAGCCTGGGTAAAGGGAGGAGGGGACTGGACCTGCCTCGACTGAATCTACCACGCTGGACTGAATCCCCAGGGAGCCCTTACCCTGGAGGAGATGGGAATGGGGGTTAGATTGCCGGGAGGGTGGGGGCGAGAGGAGGGAGGACAGGAGAATCCATGGCTGATATGTAAAATTAAATTACTTATTAAAATTGAAAAAAAATTAGGTTGCTCATCTAAGAAAATGCTTTAAGGTCTACAAAGATACTTTTCGGTTGATCATACAACTTATAATAGAAAGTGATTTTACGTACAAAACTCTGAACTCACAAAGATAAGAGAGATAATAGATAATAGAGTACTTTCTCCAAAGTTGCCAAATACAAATGGATTGGACACTGTGAATGTCTTACCTTATAGTTTTCATAATTTTATTTATTGTATACAGTTTATTGATGTTAGAGAACAGAGCCCTTTATTGGATTACAAGCTAGAGAAGTTGGGACAATATTTTCGTACACTGTGTGAAGATGTGTCTTTGTCCTTCCTCACCTGCCTAAGGTACCTTCTAATTGGTTTATTAAGAGCTGAACAGCCAAAAGGATAGGCAGGTGAGGATAGGCAGGATGACTTCGGGACAGAGACAGGAACTATGAAAAAGAGTATCAGGTGGGAGATTTGCCAGTCATACATGGAGGAAGTCAGATATGTTACCAAGGACAGGTAATGAGGCATGTGACAGAATGTAGATTAATAAAAAAAAAAGGGTTAAGTTTTAAGAGCTGGTTTGAAACAAGCCCAAGCTAAGGCCAGGGCTTTCATAATTAATGAAAAGTCTCAATGTCTTTCTTCAGAAGGTAGAGGTCAAAAGAAAGACTCATCACTCTCCATATTCCTGCCTTCAATTACAGAAGACTTAGGCTTTACTGGAGGCTTGGCCACAGCTAGGGACTCAAGATAAGACACTGCCCACCTCCTTCTACCACTCTTCAACATCCCTCAACAGGAACCCCTTTCCCAGGGCTCCATACTCTTGCCTGGAGACCCAGAAGTTTTACAGGAGACCAGATTAGTTCTAGGGACCCCAGAAAAACACAGGCCACAGACACACGCTAAAATCTCACCAACAACCACAGACTGCATGCCCTCCCCTAGGCTCCTTATCCTGGTCTACAGGTTTGAAAAAAGACTTGGCCTTACAGGAGGCCATGCTGAATCTAGGGACCCAGGCCCCAAAAACCCCAGCAGAGACACCATACTGGACTGAATACTTACAGTTACTAGAACACTTATGCCAGAATACCAAAGAGGAAATGGAAACCATGGGAAAAAACACCCATCCAACAAAAACAAATGGAAGAATAAACACCTAGCCCAATAATCATCCCAAATATAGATGCCTAAATACCAGTGTAGGAATACAATCAATAAAAGGGACAATATGTCACCACCAGAATTCAGCTATCCTACAACAGCAAGAAGACCTGAACATAGTAACACAGCTGAAACAAGAAAATAATCTTAAAAATAACTTTATGAAAATGATTGGTAGAGAGGAAGCAGCACAGAGATAGCACTGAGCCGGTGCAAAGCTGAGTGTGAGCGCAGAGCTGGGGACCTGACTGTGAGAATTCCCTAATGTTAGAATTCCTAGTCACTCCCTCAGCTACTTTACTTAGCATGTGACTGCAAGATGCTTAGTCATCCCAGGGCCTTAGTCCTACCTAATATGTGTGCTGTGTGATCATGTAATCTATGTGCGTGTGTGGTGTAAGCTCATATGCGCATGTGCGGGGAGGGGGTGCTATGGGATGTTCTGTATGTTAAATGTGTTGCTCTGACTGGTTAATAAATAAAACAATGATTGGCCAGTAGCCAGGCGGGAAGTATAGGCGGGACAAGCAGAGAAGAGAATTCTGGGAAGTGGAAGGCTGAGGCAGAGAGACACTGCCAGCTGATGCCATGAGAAGATGTTAAGATACTGGTAAGCCACAAGCCACGTGGCAATTTATAGACTAATAGAAATGGGTTAATTTAAGATATAAGAATAGTAAGAAGCCTACCACGGCCATACACTTTTCAAGTAATGTAAGTCTCTGTGTGTTTACTTGGTTGGGTCTGAGCCGCTGCGGGACTGGCGGGTGAGAGCGATTTGTCCTGACCAAGGGCCAGGTAGGACCAGGAAAACTCTAGCGACAGCGGGGGACCTAAAAAACCAGGTTCCACTTATTCCTCCCCTCTCTTCCTGCACGGTCATTCCATAGGCCCATGCACATCCTTTTCCTTAATAAACTCTTACAGTGGGTTTTGTTGTACCTTGCAGCTTTTCTCGCACGGTAAACAGCCCTGCTTAATGAACAGCACTGCGCAGCTTAGTAAATAATGTCAGTGCCGAAACGAATCAGGCCCTCCTAGTGCTCTGTGCCCAGGACCCTGGACCGAGGTTTACTCTATCTAAAACTGCCCACTTTTTCATTTGCCTAGCAGCCTGACCGCTTAACACAATATCAGCTGCTTCAATTGGTGAGTTTTCCCTTTCCAGCCAGCGTGAAACAGTCCCCTCGACCCGTGGGAACAACTGTAGATTACCCAGCATCCCTCTGGTGTCCCTGGGATTGGGGGAACTCCTGTCCATGCCCTTTATCGGCTACAGTCGGCCTCCCATTGCAGGCTTCAATCTCTAGCCATTTCCCATGACTGAGGTCTGAGGTATCATTCTCTTGCTTAATGAAGCATTGAATGACTTGTGCCTGCCACTGTCAGACCCCCGTCCTTGGGCTACAAAGGCCCTGGCCCTCATTCTCTGGCTTGACGAAGTATTGACTGACTTGTGCCAATCGCTGATCCTCACTTGAACTCGGGGATGCCGAGGACTGTAGTCTTGGATCACATTTTTTTCTCTCTGTGCCGCGGTCATGGGAAATAAGACTTCCTCCTATTAGTCGCACTACTCCTCTGAGAAATGCCTAAATATCCCTTAGATATTAAAAAATGGCCACCTAATGGCTCCTTGGATTCCAATATTTTAGAGGAATTATCTAACTTCTGCCAGCGAATGGGCAAATGGAAAGAGTTGTCTTATATTCAAGCTTTTTTTTTTTAACCTAAGCTCTAAATCCTGCCTTCTAGAATCTTTCTCTTCAGCTCACATGCTCCTTGCCATGGAACCTGAACCTGAGGAATCTTTGACTACTGCTTTGGACTCTGCAAATGAATCTGCCTGCTTTTCTGGAGTCCGTTCCCCTGGCTCCTCCCCTAGCTCTCTCCTCCTCTCCAATATTGGGCCGCTCCAATTGCCCAACTCTGGCAACAGCCTTTATTCCACCTATTACTCGTTCTCGAGCTACTACGGGATCTGACGTTGGCCATGCAGACCCAGCAACCATTCTCCCTTTGTGAGAGTTGGCCAGGGTGGATGGACTAGTTAAGGTTCTTACAGCCGCACATTTCATGATATATATGATCTTGCTAATAACCTACTTCCTGAGGAGTAGAGACACATTTGGGAGCAGGCTGGTACACATGTGAATGAGGTTCATCAAACCAATGCTGCCCATCCACATGGAGCCAAGGCAGTTCCCAATCAGGACTCACATTGGGATTACAATAATCAGGTGGCTCTCTCACTAGATAGTTACATGGTTTACAACCTGTCTCCTGGCAGATCTTCCTAAGGCTGCCCTCAAACCAGTAAACTACGAAAAGCTAAAAAACATAATTCAAGATGAAAGAAAATCCATCTAATTTTTTTAGAACAGCTTACAAAGGCTCTCTTACAATATAAAGGCCTAGCTCCTGAGAGCCCAGAGGGCAGACAGCTCCTTTTGACCCACTTTGTCTTATAAAGTTTCCCCCAACATCAGGGCTAAGCTTAAGCATCTATCGAGAGGGCCTCTGACCCCACAGGCAGAAGTAGTCTTAGTAGTGGCATTGACGGTGTACCATGGGAGAGATCAGAATGCCCGTAAACAAAACTGCCAAATGCTGGCACACACTATCCAACAGCCGCCTGAAAGCCTCTAGGTCCCTGTTTTAAGTATGGTAGAGAAGGCCACTGGGCTCGTGCCTGCCCTGCCCTACATGAGCCACCATCTGGGCCTTGCCCAAAGTGTCACCAAAAGGGACACTGGTCAGCTGACTGCCCCCGTGCAGCTCGTGGCATGGGGACATCAAACGAAGACCACCCTCTAGTCAATATCCTAGTGTTGGTGATAGATAACTGAAGATGCCATCTCTCACAGGGAACCTAGGGTAGTCATTACAGTATCAGGGTGATCCATTTCCTTCCTTTTGAACACTGGAGTGACTTACTGAGTCCAGAGGGAGTTTTGGGGTCCCACCTATCCTCGTCTCCCTACTGTCAGGGTAGGGTGACAGCCCTTACCTACCTCACCAGACCCGACCACTTAAATGTATTTTCAGGGGTATCCTTCTCACCCACACATTTTTAGTTGTGCCATCCTGCCGTGTGCCCCTAATGCGAAGAGATTTTTCTGGCTAATGTAGGAGCTTTTATTTAGTTTGCTCCCCCCATTTGCCTCACCAGACTTGTCAGAAGCCCCTGTCCTCCTCCTCCTCCTAGCCACCCAGCCTACTAGCTCTAACATTTCATTTTCCTTGCCAGCCTCTCAGGTAAATCCCAAAGTCTAGGACACCCAGAACCTTCCTAAGCACCATATCCCTATTAAAATCCTGTAGCAGGACACTACCAGGTCCATTACACAAGCTCAGTACCCTCTCTCACTCCAGAGCTTTAGGGGACTTAAGCTTATCATTTCTAACCAAAGAAAAAAGCATGTTGCAGGTCTCAGTCTCTCTCTCTCTCTCTCTCTCTCTCTCTCTCTCTCTCTCTCTCTCTCCAACACTAACCAATAAAATTCTGTTACCAGAGTACTAAACATTACATACAATACTATGGCTACCAGCTCAAGACTTTAAATTCCCTGTGGCTGCTTTTCAATATGTTTAAATATTCTTCTGAGCACCAGAACCAGCTTCAACCCACCTGGACAGGTCAGATCTATTTCGGGTAAGTATAATTCAAACTTTCCTGATCCCAGGACCACCCTCCCTCATCCTGGGACCCCTTGGAGATCGCCCCCCTCCCAGTTAAAATTTTTTCTAAACTCCTTCTTGTGCCTCAACAGTACCTTGTCAGACCCAAACAGTCACAGAGCCCAAAGCAGCAAAAGGCAATGGACAATTCCCAAAGCAGTGGAGGACAATCCACTACCTCAGGACGTCTTGCTACCCCAAAAGCATCATTCCCTACATCCAAAAGTTAACCAATGCCCACTGAGTCAGCTGGAAACAGTTTCTGGAGACACAGTGCCCCCATTCCCATTCATCTGCCATTTTTTATAAGGAAACAAAGAGTCTAGAATGGTAGAAATCCTTGCCACTCCCCCAATTACATGACCACATGTGCAGTGGGGCAAGATGCTTAATCATCCCAGTGCCTTATATCCTACGTGCACGGTGTGATCATGTCATTTGCACACAGTGTGATCACATAATCTATGTGCATGTGTGGTATTGCTATGTAAGCCGATGTGCACATGTGCGGGAGGGAGGGAACCTATAACAGCAGGTTTTACTTATTCTTCTCCTCACTTCCTGCATGGTCATTCCATAGGCCTATGCACATCTTTCCTATTCCCTTTCCTTAATAAACTCTTTTCATGGTGTCCCAAATTTTCTGGATGTTTTGTATTACGACTATTTTGGCTTTAGTGTTTTGACTGATGACTCTATTTTTTCTATGGTGTCTTCAGCATCAGAGATTCTCTGTTCCATCTCTTGCAGTCTGTATGTTATGCTTGCATCTGTAGCTCTTGTTTGTTTAGTCAGATTTTCTATTTACAGCATTCCCTTAGTTTGTGTCTTCTTTATTGTCTCAATTTCAATTTTTTGTTGTTGTTCTTTCTTGAGACAGGGTTTCTCTGTGTAGCTTTGGAGCCTGTCCTGGAACTCACTCTGTAGCCAAGGTTGGCCTTGAACTCACAGAGATCCACCTGCCTCTGCCTCCCAAGTGCTGGGATTAAAGGCATGTGCCACCACCGCCTGGCTCAATTTAAATTTTTAAATCTTGAATTCTTTCCTGTATCTGTTTAATTGCTTTTTCTTGGCTTTCTTTGATTTTTTCCCCCCAGAACTGAGGACCGAACCCAGGGCCTTGCACTTGCTAGGCAAGCGCTCTACCACTGAGCTAAATCCCCAACCCTTTTCTTCGATTTCTTTAAGGCAATGTTTTATTTCCCCTTTAAGGGAGTTTTTCATTTCCTCTTAAGGGAATTTTTCATTTCCTCTTTAAGGGCCTCTATCATCCTCTTACAGTCATTTTTAGGATTGACTTCTTCTGCTTCTTCTGTATTGGTATGTTCAGGTCTTGCAGGTGTAGAACCACTAGGTTCTGATGTTGTCATATAGGTCTTTATGTTGTTGCCTGTATTTTTGCACTGGTGTCTACACATTTCTTCCTCTGCTCCATGTAGGCGGTGACTATGTCTGAGGATGCTTCTTGTTCCAATTGGTAGTGTTGGCCCACTGTGAGTTCTTGGTTTAAATCGGTGCTGATGGGTAGTTTCTCTGACAGCAGCTTAGTCCAATTGGTTAGTGGATTCTGTCTCAGTGAGAAGCTGTTCCCAATCGGTACAGGGTGGGCTTATGGCTCCAGTGGTGGTTGTCCCATCGGATGGTTTTCTTGACAAGAGGGCAGGGAAAGAGGTCGCTGTCTAGTCCCTGGGGTTCCAAAGGCTGTTCCTATTCAGTGCAGGGTGGGCTTATAACTCCAGTGGTCGTTGGGGTCACAGGGACTGGTTTTCTTGGCAAGAGAGCAGGGAAAGGTAGCCACCTGGTCCCTGAGGGCTCCAATGGCTGGGGGAGGGGCACATAATGTGCCCCCGGGGGCCTAGAGTCTAGAGAACTGGTCTGCCAGTCCAGAGACGGGGCCTTACCTGTTCCCAGTTGGTGTAGAGTGGGCTTATTGTGGGGATCTGCCCCACCAGGAACCTAGGTCACCTGTGAAGAGGTGGCCTGGAACCGCGGAAAGGTAAGTGCGTGCTGCTCACCCGTTCCCCAGCCTCCCTCTTACCTGGAGACAATCAGACGCAGTGGGGAGTCAAGTCAAGCTAGAACTCATTTATTGATAGGCACTAAGCCTCTCTTATACCAGAAAACCTCAGAACCCTAGGAGGGGATGAAGGAACCAAGCAATCACTTTAAAGATCACCCTATTTACAAGTTGTTTATGTCCTGATATCATCTCCTGTTTTTAGTATCTTAGCATAAATAACTTGAGCTAACTTACTTTCTCACCATTTGTCTCTAATCTCCATACAAACAACCCAAGCTAACCTCCTCTTAGCCATCCTTTGTATCTATTCTCTGTATAAACAACTTAAACTAACTTCCTCTGGTACCATTTGTATCCACTCTCTGCATAAACACCTTAAAGCTTAAGCTCTATTTTTCTGAATTTCTCTCAGCACCCTCTTTGCAGCCCATGTATGCCCCACAGCTTATGACTCTGCTGACCTGGTTCGGTGGCTGGACGGCTCCTTCTCTTGCATTCTCGGGGCGCTCTGCTCGCTCACCAACTCCTCAATTGATGTTGTTGCCTCAGACTACAGACTTCTGAGACCTCTCTCGAATGGATCTCAGCTGAACAGTCAGTAGGGTAATCTCACCAACACCTCCAAGTTGTTGGGCTTCACACAATCGGCAGCTGGACACTGGGCAGGCCTTGGGCAGAATCTGGCCTGGCATTTTTCCAAGTAGTGGTGAAGTTTAATAAACTCTTGTAGTGGGTTTTGTTGTACCCAGTAGCTTTTCTCACAAGGTAAACAGCGCCACTTAATGAACAACATTAAACCGCTTAATAAATAACACTGGCTATGCCCTTCCAGTTTGCACTTCGTCATTCACCAGTGAGGCTGGGACTGCGGCCTTCTCTCCAACCTGCCTCCGTGCCCAGATCCTGAAAACCCTTCCCTTCTCTTTTTTGGATAATGTCCGAGCTTCCCCTGACATGTTGAAACATGCCACAGTCAATCAAATTTAAACTAATTTAACCATTGCTTGCTTAGGCAATCTTGTTTGCTGGAGATGACCAAACCACATCTGGAATTCCCTTGCTGGGTTTAACAAACGTCTACGAGCTTCTCTCAGGTTTGTTGCCATTTTGCTCTATGCCTGACCCCATTTGCAGGAATTTTCTCTTGAGAAATGAACACTCTTGATTTTGCATACATAAGTGGTCTTTTGTGGGGTGATTCAAGGACCCTAACACCTGGTAAGATATTGCCACCATGGGGTATTGGCTTTTCACGATACATATAGTGGATAGCTATTCCTGCTCTGACCTTGAAGCACTGGCCCCTAGCGAGGCAGACGGTAACTACCATGCAAGCCTATGACCTGCTCGTAGGGCATGGCCAAGATGGGAGCTCGTAAGACCTGAGGTGCATACATGCTGGCTCTCCTGACTCCTCATGATACTGGATGCTGGTCTGCAGACTAAGTCAGAGTTCTTCAGAGAACCATGTTGGACTGTACCTCACCTCTCCTGTATCCTGTAACTGACCCCTTTACTAGTTATGTTACCCCTTTAAATAAACCTCTTTTAACTATCACATAAACTAAGTGGAGCTGCTGTGTTCCCAGCTTTAGAAAAGGGCACTTCCAGTTGCAATATGCACAGCCACCCACTGGCTCTCCTACATGGGTCAGCTGTTCCATCCTGGCCCTTCATTCAGGTGGCTCAGTGAACCCCGCCTCATGCCAACTCCTATCCAAATGCCTGTTTTCCTCTCCCACCCATTTCTCAGGCCATTCCCTCACCCTACCTGAATAGCCCACACAGTACCTGGGCAGGGCAGAGCAAGTCAGACAGCCACCTCCCAGGAGATTCCGGCATGGACAGCACAACCAATGAACCAAGCAGAACTACAACTGCCTAGCCATTTCCTCAGAATCACTGCTGCCACTCCTACTTTAGGGCACAGACTATTAGTGCTAAAGCCATGGCCTCAAACACCGGAAGGGCCCCCCCCAGCCTTACACCGCCGTGCTGAGCAGCCACAGCTAGCAGCTACAAGTGACGAGCCAGGTAATACTGTCCCATGCTGCTACATGTCACATTGATTTTTTCATGCTAGTTTCTCTGTTAGCTCTTCAGACTGCTCTCCCCCATGCACAGGACAGTAGCCACAGTGGACCCTACTGTGTCAGCAATGAACATCACTGCAGCTAATCACCCCTGCAAATCTATGCCTACACTTGTGGTGTACATGGGCCACAAAGATGGTGCCAAGAGGAAGTTAGATGGAGCCCAAGTTGTTTACGCTGAGATTAGATTGGATACAAAAATCAGACAAAGGAATGACTATGATGTCAGTACATAAACAGCACGTAGACAAAGCAATGAGTAGAGGGTAACCTTTAAAACAATTGGTTCATTCCTTCCACCACCACCCCAGGGTTCTGTGGTTTTCTATCTTAAAAGATGCTTACTGCCTATTAATAAACAAGTTCCTGCTTGACATGACTCCTCACTGCATCTGACTGTCTCCAGGTAAGAGGCTGGGAATTGGGTGAGTGGTGCATTTATCTTTCCTCTATTCCGGACCACTTCCTCAGAGGTGATCTAAATTCTCGGTGTGGTAAGACCCCAGAGCTGGCAGTCAACTTGGGGCTTGAAAGTACGTTCAGCCAAGGCCAAGCGGTCTTCCATGGTGGGTGAAAACCTCTGTATGGGTAATGCAATATTTCCAAAAGATCCCCAAGAGCCAGGGGAGGCCAAAGAATGTAAAGAGGACCAGGAGGGTAAAGAGACCAAGTGTAAAGTCATCACACGGCCCCCTGCCTTACATCCCTAAAATAGGGAAATGCTCCTCGCCATATACTACACTTAGAAGGGACCTACGTAACTAGGGTACCTATGACTGACCATTAGCCGAGGATCAGAGAGTCAATGAACCGACTTGTGCAGAGACCTATATTAACGAGATAGGGCCACAAGGGAGGCAAAGCACAGGGCCCCGAGAACAGACAACCCAGGCATTTCCCATTAATCTGGCCTCCAGCCCTAATAGGCCACAAGAATTGTACCCATGGATGGCCAAAAACCTTAAGGAACTCCACAAGGCAGTGGCAGAGGATGGTCCAAAATGCCCCTTGGTCTCAGACCCTACTGCAGGGAATTGCATATAATCCCTGTGTCCCCAACGATTGGCTGGACCTGGCTGAGGCTGACCATTCCAGCACTCAATGTATCAAATGGTGTGTCCACTATAAGGAGGAATGTAGAGTCCGAGCAGAGGCCAATCAAGCTGCTCAGCCTACAATCCTAATTACTTATGGCATGTTGGCAAGAACTGCTAATGGGTACTCTTCTGGGGTCCAGCACGCTGCGGTCCCAGCACCATACCGAGACCAAGTGGGACAGGCAGGGCAAGCAGCCTGGGGTAAGCTAGATGAGGGATCTACAGAATCCCCCATAGCTGGAGTCAGGCAGAAGCCCAATGAGACCCTACCAGAGTTTATAGACTGGGTTAACAGAGCATTAATCACAAACTACCAACTGGACCCCAATGGTACCAATTTTATAGATTCTGGTCTGGGATGGAATGAATTCAGAACACCATGCTGCCTATGCAGGGCTGAAAGAGGCTCCCATGGGCCGATGGGTGGTCCCCACCCAGGATCTGGGCACCGAACACCACCAGACCCAGATGCTAGTCTTAGCGTTGTAATCCCAGACAGCTGCCCTAACTCAGGCTTTCTCACAGGCCCTGGCAACCCAGAGTCAGGGGACTGCAAAGTTTGCTACCCGGGGGCCTGCTGTAGATGTGGGCAGGAGGGACATTTTAAGCGCTAGTGTCCTCTGCAACAGCCTCCTGCAGGTCAGCAAAAGGCTTTTGGTTAGGCCAGGGACAATAAAGCCCCCTACCACCCCTTGTCCTAGGTGCAGGAAGGGATATCATTGGAAAAAAAGACTGCAGGTCAAAATTCAACATAGATGGGAGACCTTTAAACTATGTAAAGGGCACCCTCCAGCCCTGTTAGCCAAAGGAGGAACTCTGGGGAGGGGCAGGCATGGCCCCCAGAATGGCCCATGCCAACTGACAGTTCCTTTGGTCCAAGGACACTGTCCCAAGATGAGAATTGTCATAGGTAGGAGAAGGTTCCACTTCCTGGTGTGATATAGGGGCAGACAGGACCGTGCTCCACTGGGAGGAGGTACCCCCTGACTGGTACCTGACTCTGGGACCCCGAATATTGGGAGTAGGGGTTAATGCTCAATCCCTTAAAACAGTCACTCTCCTCAAAAGGACCAGCCCAGATGGGGAACAGGACAAGATACGCCCCCTGGTGGCTGAGAATCTTACTGCCAACTTATTGGGGTATGATATGTTGTCCCAAATGGATGCAATACTCACCACCAACCACCAAGCTTTCTATGACATTATGGAGGAAGAAGAGGCCCAAGGAAGGGGATGGGGAGCAGAGGAGTTAAAGGAGAGGACTTCTTCACCCACTATAAAAATGACCCCAAAATTCCAATTGGGTTCCCAGGTACCCCCTATCGAGTGGAGGCTGGGTGACCCAGTATGGGTGGAGCAGTAGCCACTTGCTATACCTAAATGAGGCTCTAGTTAAGGAACAATCGGACCTTCAGTGTGTGAACCCTTCCATGGGTCCCTGGAATAACCTGTCTTTGTTATTAAAAAAGTGTCAGGAGTGTGGCACATGTTACAGGATCTATGGAAAGTAAATGAGAGGATGGAGCTGGTAGGCACCCCCTTGAGGGGTCTGCCCTGGGTACCAGTAATACCCTCAGAATATACCCTGGTTGCGATTGATGTTTTTGTTTCTTGTCAATCCCCCTCCATCTGGATGATTGTACCAAGTTTGCCTTCTCTATCTCCTCCCTCAATTTCTCCCAACCTGATCAGAGATTTAAATGGACTGTATTACCCCAGGGAATGGCTAATAGCCCAACCGCCTGACAAGAATACCTGGCCATCCTCTTAGTACCCCTACTTAAAGATGGTAAGATGCTTACCTGATTATATGGATATTATTATGTTGGGACCTAAGGTCCCCTCTTGTCTGCAGGACTTGTTGGGGCAGGTGCTGCACAGCTTCAGAGAGGAGGGTTCACAGTGGCTCCTAACACAGTCCAAAGGGTGCCCCCCTTTAAGATTTTTGGCACCGAACTTACCCTGACCTGAACCTGCCCACTTAAGCCTAAGCTACACATTCCTGTGTCTTTGACCCTGACTCAGTTGCAGAGTATCCTGGGAGAGATCCATTCAATACTACCTTGGGTTCCCATCTCCAAGAATAGTCTTGTACCCTTATTCTCCTTTTAAAAAATTAAAAAACCTCAGGATATTATTGCTCTTGTCTGAGAACATCAGGCCATCCTTTTACAATACCTTTTACCATACCTTTTTCAAGATGCCCTTAATAGATTTCTGCTGACCTTCCCAGTTCCCTCTGACTGTTCATAAGCGCTACAATGATCTCTGCAGTGCTAGTGAGAAAAGGAAAGCCAATAGAATGGATCCATACCCTCCTGGGAGGCGCCCCAAATGTACACTCCAGTTTTTCCTAAAGGTACCCCCTTTACAAACACAGGGAGTTAACCCCAGAGGCCTAGAGCCAAATATCCTCTGACAAACCGATGTCACTCATTCCACACCCTTTAACAATAAAACAAAAGGGAGAATTAGCCTCCATATTCAGTTACTCTACACTCTTCAGCCATCACACTCCAGCCTCGGGGCTACAAGGACACCCATGTCAGGCACCAATTAGGGCTTTCTGCTCCTCTTTGCACCCCTTGTGGGGCAGGAGCTCTTGGAGTGACAGTCCCTATAGAAGCAATGACAGAACACAAGCTTGTGGTGGTGGGTGCTGGAGGCATGGGAAAGAGTGCCCTGACCATCCAGCTGATCCAGAAACATTTTGTGGATGAGTATGACCCCACCATAGAAGACTCCTATTGGAAACAGGTGGTCATTGATGGATGGGAAGACATGTCCGCTGGACATCTTAGACAAAGCAGGTCAAGAGGAGTATAGTGCCATGTGGGACCAGTACATGAGCACAGGGAAGGGTTTCCTCGTGTGTTTGCCATCAACAACACCAAGTCCTTTGAAGACATCCATCAGTACAGGGAGCAGATCAAGCAGGTGAAGGACTCACATGATGTGCCAATGGTGCTGGTGGGGAACAAGTATGACGTGGCCACTCATACTGTTGAGTCTTGGCAGGCCCAGGACCTTGCAAGCAGCTATGACATCCCCTACACTGAAACATCATCAAAGACCCGACAGGGTGTAGAGGATGCCTTTTACGCACTAGTACGTGAGATTTAGCAACACAAAGTACAAAAGCTAAACCGTCCCGATGAGAATGGCCCTGGCTCCACGACGTGAGCTACACAGATGGTGCCGAGAGGAAGTGAGCCCAAGTTGTTTGCACTGAGATTAGATAAAAATGGTACCAAGAGAAGTGAGCCCAAGTTGTTTACGCTGAGATTAGATACAAATGGTACCGAGAAAAGTTAGCCCAAGTTGTTTGCACTGAGATTAGACACAAATGGTACCGAGAAAAGTTAGCCTAAGTTGTTTACACTGAGATTAGATACAAATGGTACCGAGAAAAGTTAGCCCAAGTTGTTTGCACTGAGATTAGACACAAATGGTACTGAGAGAAGTGAGTCCAAGTTGTTTATGCTGAGATTAGATACAAATGGTACTGAGAGAAGTTAGCCCAAGTTGTTTGCAGTGGGATTAAATACAAAAATCAAGAGATTATGTCAGTGCATAAACAGCTCCTGGAAAAAGGAATGAGTATAGGGTGACCTTTAGAACAATTGGTTTGGTCCTTCCATCCCCCCCAGGGTTCTGTGGTTTTAGGCTTTATAAGATGTTTACTGCCTAATAATAAAGGAGTTCCTGCTTGACATGACTCCCCGCTGTGTCTGATGAGCTCCGGGTAAGAGGGAGGCTGGGAAACGAATAAGCGGCACACTTAACTTCCCTCGGCTCCAGACCACCTCCTCAGAGGTGACCTCAGTTCCCGGTGGGGTGATACCCCACATACACCATCTGCATCATCAGAGCTCGTAAGACACTTGACAAATTTTAAACAGTGAACTAGGTTTTTTAAAAAAGGAGGAAAAACTTTTGCATGTCAAGAATCGAAGTGCACAGAGTTAGGACTCTGTTTAGTGCCACTATGAACGGCTTGCAAATGAAAAAACTAAATGAAGGTGTTGGCATTCTGGCCCATTCCTTGGGGACCCACCCTGTGTCTTGATGTAAGGCACCTTTAGGGAAACACCCCTCCCTTCTTCCTCCCTTTCCCGTCATGAGGTGTGCACAAATCCACTTTCCCTTTCTCTTCGTTTTCTTTCTCTCTCCTTCTTTCCCTATTTCTCTCTCGCGCTCTCCATAATAAACTCATGTGGATACAAGGTATGTAGTGGGTAGTGGTTCCAGCTTTGACCTTGAAGCACCACCTCAGCTGGTAACTGTCACGCATACCTATGACCTGCCCCTGGGGTGTGGCCGAGATGGGAGCCCTCAAGACCAGAGATCTGTCCGGCCCTCTTCATTTCTCGTGAACCTGGATGCTGGATGGCAGACCAAGTCAGAGTTTACTAGAGAACCCAGCTGGACTGCACCTCACCTCTCTCACATTCTGTGAACAACCCCCTTACTGGCTGTAAGTTAGGAGTTGCCTTGATAAATGCCCACACTACCTGGCACTCACGTGGGGCATCCTCCAAATGGCTGGGCGGCCTCTGCCATCAGATTCCTCTGCGGCTGTTGTGGCACAGTTTCCACACCTCCCACTCTTCCCTGTCTCTTTTAAAACTGCCATCCCTCCTGGGGACCAAGTGCTTACCCATTCAGTCCATAACTTACCAGTATTGTTCCTTCCCTTTGTTCCGCCTCCCTGGTTATTGGGCACGTGCACCCACCTGCCGAGTTCTGGATAGCTGACCACTCTCGGCGTGGGCACCAAGGAGCCCCTCCACAGCCAGTCTGGTTCCATTCCCCACCCAAAGGTGTAGTGGGTAGCCATTCCAGCTTTGATCTGGAAGTTCCAAACCCCACTGAAGCTTAGGTAACTGTCACGCCTACAAGGTGGGGCCAAGGGAGGACCCGGAAGAACCGAGATCCGGATGTGTCGCGCTCTCTTGGTTCCCGGACCCTGGACGCTGGAGGTAGACTGAGCAGAGTTCTCCAGAGAACACCGTTGGACTGCACTACACCTTTCCCAGATCCTGTAATCTATCCCTTCACTTGTAAGCTACCCCACAAAATAAACCTCCACTTTAACTACGTGGAGTGGCCTTAATAATTTCACCAATATCTGGCACCCAATGTGAGGCAAATTCCATAGGCCTGGGTGGCTCCCACCCTCAGCTTCCTCCAAAGCTGGCAGGCGCTTGAAACTGCAGGGTATCACCTACAGAGCTCCAGGAAACCTACACAGTTTCATTCCCGAAAAAGAGCTAATCCGGTCTCAGTTCCGCTAATCCGGTCTCAGTTCCGAGGCAAGTTTAGCCCCCAGACCAGTGAAACTGCTGTGAGTGAGGCCTTTCCCCTCCTCCCTGAGTGCCGGCTTCCCGCCCCAGCTCGAGGCTTCCACAGTTTCACCTAGTTAAAACAGACATGGCACTGTTCCCTTGGGTGGCACCCTACAGAGGCACAGAGAGGGCTTGGAGCTGGGCCTGCTGGCAGATCTCCTGTCTGCAGAGGCAGAGAGGGCCTTAGAGCAGCCTGGAACTCTCCACGCTCTGAAGCTCCAGGGAGTCACCTGAAGAACTGCCTACTGCCTGTGCTCACTCTGCTGCCAGCCAAGACATTCAACAGGCCCTGCTTTGGAGCTATAACAACGCCTCCTCCTGGCTGAAAAGTGCTACTACACCCCCAAAACCAAGAAAAGATAAGGAAACCAGCGTCTTATTTCAAGTAAAAGTACTTGATAATATTACACCTTAAAACTGACTAACAAAAATAAGCTAACAAATTTGTAATAGGGCCGACAACATTACCTCACAAGAATTTAAAAAACCTTTTTCCTTATATGATGAATGACATTTTCCTGGAAATCTATGACCTTTCTAAGGCATATCTGGCCTGTACCACTTTAGCATTCATCGTAACAATTCGCATAGTGTTCAAATACTGGTTTAATAATAAAAACAAAGATGAGTCACTATTGGGACTGATACAGACTGTGAAAGACAGCAATGAAGACTTACATAAAATGATTCTCTCTCTGGAATCTGCTAACCAGGATTTACAAGCTTTAAAAAATAACAATGAAGGCTTACAAAAAAAAAAAAAAAGATTCTCTCTCTAAAATCTGCTAACCAGGATTTACAGTGGCTGAGTCTGGTTCCAGGATCTGCAGGGAGCTTAGCCCGCAGACTGGCGAGAGCCACTGTGAGTGAGCCACCCACCACCACGCAGGCTCCCACCTGAGCCTACAGCTTCCACCGTCTCACCCTCTCGCTCAGAAGCTGCCTAGTTAAAATGGACGCCAATGCCAACCGTCATAATCACTGCCTAGAACTCTCCCCGCCCTGAGTTCAGGCCACTCAATCCCACACGTCAGCCTCTGGGCTGATGGAAGAGCGCTGAGGGGCCAAGGAGGCCTCAAAGGCAAATCCGGGCCCTAAAGCTCCAGGAAGAGGCAGAAAGGTCCGCCACCATGCTGCTGCCACCAATCCTCCCCACGTGCACACGGGACACTCTACTCTCACCTGCAGCCGCCAGCCAGTCTTCAGTGGGACCTGCTTTAGCACGACACTGGTGACTCATGTTGGCTGAAAAGCGCTACTACACCCCAAAAAACCATCCCAAGGACAGTAAGAAAAGCAAGCCAGTCTCTCATTTCAGGTAAGAGTAGTTAATAATTTTACAACTTGAAACTGTTTAACAAATTTTGAACATTCTTATAATATTGTCGAAAATATTACTTCACAAAAACTTAACTTTCTTGCTAATACAGAATATCACTACACATAGATCATAGCTGCTTTATAATAGCCTACAGACATGGACATTAATCTAAACACTGTAGTGGGTAGCTAAATGCTCCAGCTTTGTCCTGGAAGTACTACCCCCAGTGAGGCTTCTGGTAACTGTCACACCTACCTATGACCTGCCCCTAATGCAGGACCAAGACGGGAGCCCTTGAGAACCAAAGTCTGGATGTGCCGGTCTCTTGTTCCTGGTGATCCTGGAGGGTAGACCAAGCAGTTTTCCATAGGACTCTACTTCACCTCTCCTGGATCCTGTAACCTATCCCTTTACTTGTTGTAAGTTACTCCAAAATAAACCTCCCTTTTAACTACGTGGAGTTGCCTTAATAAATCTCCCACCAACTGGCACTCATATGTGGCAAACTCCAAATGCCTGGGAGGCCTCCACCCTCAGCCTCCTGTGTGGCTGCTGTGCCACGCTTTCCACACTTCCCGTCTCTTTAAAAATTCCTGCCCCTCCTAGCAATCAAGCACATACCCATTCAGCCCATAACCTCTCAATACTGTTCCTTCCCTTCCCTTCCTTCCTTCTCCATGGCTTGCAGGCACCTGCACCCACCTGCCGAGTTCCATATAGCCAGGGAGCACCTCTGCATTGATTCTGGTTCCATTCCTGAAGCAAGGGAACAGTCAAGTCTGGTCCCAGTTCCCCTGGCAAGCTTAGTACCCAGAACGGCAAAAAGCCACAGAGAATGAAGCGTTCCACCAGGCCTCTGCACACTGGCTCATGCCCAAGCCCAAGGCTTCCACAGTCTCACCATCACTCTCAGAAGCTGCTCACAGGATGCCTGATTAAAACAAACACCGGGCCAACCCTTGGCCGGCTCCCCGAGGGTGCTGCTTCCAGGGCTGCAAAGGAGCTGAGGGGGGCTTGTGTTGGGTCCTGGCCCCTGCTCCTTGGGCAGCTGCTAACTTGCTTACTGACCTTGACCAGATGTCCTCCCTATGCTGATTTCCTGCTGGCTTCCTTCCTCGAAAACAGCTAACTGCACGTTCCTTGTTCCATGCATCCCGCACAGTTGAGTAAACAGCTAGGGCATGAGCTAGTGAACTTTTGCCCTCCTAGGTTTTTCCATTATGCTGTTAGTCTGTATTTTAGGCCCCTACTTCCCTTCAATAAACGGCATTCTACTGATACGAATGACCCGCTGTCCTGTCCTCAGGCCCTCACTCGGACTTGATGAGTTGCTTTGTAGCGTGGGCAATAAAGCCTCCAGGAAATCTGTCAGTTTGGGCTCTGAGATATGTCAGTTTGGGTCCAACCAAATCTGTCAAGGAGAATGTAGCTTTCAGTCTGGGTCCTGCCAAATCTGTCAAAGAGAAGGCAGCTATCAAGTCATGTGCTGCTATCCCCTCTGCTCCACCACCACTGGCAGCTACCCCTCCGCCGCAGGATTCTTGGGGTGATCTACCACAATACCTGCCTGCCTCAGGAGGTGGCTACTCTCCCGTGGTGCCAGGTGTCTTACAACCCTCACAGCCTGCTCCACTGTCAGTCTGTAGGCCCATCGAAGCCTTATAGAGTGGGAGCCTAAATGTCAATGCCCAGCACTGGATTCCCATCCCCAGAGCTGATCTCTTCTTCATCTGGAAGGCCACCAATGAGTCAGGCCCAGATTCCCTCTACTTTCAGCAGGTCCTTGCTCAATGGTCCATGCAGTTACAAACTTATTTCTATTGGTACCATTTGCTTAAAGCTGTGTTGGAGCCTGAAGTCTTTCTTAGCTGAAAAATCAGACTATGAGGATCAGGCAGAATCCCAGGCCTGAACGAACATCTTACATAATGTCCAGGTGACCTATGATATGCTCACAGGTTATAGGAAATATGTCCATCCAGGGCACCAGGCACAGATTGGCTTCAATGCCTATTTTCAACAAGTCTCAGACCTGGACCTCAAGGTCCCCAGAGCCTGTACTTCCACAATTTTATCCAACTGCCCAGGGAGCTATTCACCAACTTCTTGGCCCGTGTGAATGAGGCAGTAGAGTGCAGAGTGGATGTGGGCCCCTCTAGACACAAGCTATTAACAACTGACTTGGGAGGGACTCAATACCCAAATCTGTAATACAGCTATGAGGTATAAGGACATACATAAAAATGGGTGAAGGCCACCAGAGACCTTGACCCCAGCACCAGTCCAATCACCGCTCTTACTGCCTCCCTGGATGCTTGCCTCACTGATAAGCAAGGTACTAATGACACTCCCGAGGGTCCTCAGGTAGACAGAACTTGCTGGGGATGTGGCAAAACAGGCTATCTGTGGCATGACTGCCCCCGGGCAGAAACTATGATCTGATGCCCCAGATGCAATAAAGGATTTCATTGGGAAAAGGATTGCAGGTCACAGCTTGCTGAAACACCAGCCCCTTTAAACTCCAGGTGAGGAACTCCTCAGCCCTGCCAGTAAAAGGCTCTGGTAACCCAAAATCTATTAGACAATGCCCATCTTTCCAAAGGTTTGGTTGACAAGGGTGGAAATGCTACCCATTTTAAACAAGACTGGGGTTTCTTCACTTCCAACATTGGAAGTTTAAACCTGGTCCGACTATGATTGGTGTGGGAGGCCTACTACATTCCAAGATGACCACCCATCCAGTCCATTGGATGAATCTTGATGGCAATTGAGAAGTCATTCACCCTATCATTTCCAATGTACCTAGAAACCTCTGGGGCAGAGATACTTTGCAAGATGTAAGTTGTCCTACTTATAGATGACAGGGCCTTTTTTGATGATATTGAGGTCCATGAAAAGGCGTGTCTTGTGGTCCATGACCCTGTACAAGACATGCACCCCCAATTCTGAAGGCTACTGTCCCCATGAGATCCACCACAACCAAGCCCCCTAGCCCCATTCCATTGACTTAGCTCCTAGATCAAGAAGTATGGGTGGAACTGTTGAGATTTGTCAGGGACAAGGACAGAGCCTCTAGCTAATGGAAAAATACAGACCCCCGATAAGACAGGGAACTAGAACATCTTGCGGTCAGGTTGCCTAGCGACAGGGCATTGAGTTAGAGCCTTTGGCCTTTTCACCCTGTCAACATCATGCACAAACATCCTGCAGCAGCGTTAGCTTGCTTCACGCAGATAACAGCTGCCTGCTCCCCCCACCCTGCAAGCTATATGAACCCTCTTGGAGAAAAATAAAGATGCACCTTGATCAGAATCCTGTCTTGGTGTCTTCCTTTGTGTCTCCTGTCCTTATCATTCTGTCCTTAGGGTGGTCGAGTTCCCGTTGAAGCCCTGCCAGCTGGGGCAACTGGCACCCAACATGCTCGAAACCCCCTCTTGAGGATCCGGAACATCGTCTCCCAGAGCAAAGACCTTGGTGAAGTTGTTGGATCCCCCTGACATCGTCCGGTTCAGGACAGCGATCGCAGAGAACAGAGGCGACACAGGTAAGAAAGTGACGAGCCATGGGACAGGCAACTTCGTTACAAGATTTATTCATTTCTGGCCTAAAAGAAGCCCTCAAGACACGAGGAACTAGGGTAAAGAAAAAGGACCTTAAAGCCTTTTTTCATTATATCACGGACACATGTCCTTGGTTCCCCCAAGAGGGAACCATAGATGAAAAAAGATGGCGACGACTTGGGGACTGTTGAGATGATTACTGCAGGGCTTTTTGACCAGAGAAGGTCCCCATCACCACATTTTCTTACTGGAACCTTATTAATGACATTTTTAAGGTCCAAACATTCCCCTGACATAAAAGAGGTTATTAATACAGGAGAAAAAAATCTTAAAAGAAGCTTTCTGCCCCCCCTCCACCTGCCCTAAGACCCGAGTGCTTTCTCGTCCACCTTCGGTCTGTCCCTCAGATCACAACCTGCGTTCTATGAAAGAGGGAACGCTCATGACTTCTGAACCTAAGAATCCTCAGGAGTCCACCCTGAATCCTCAGGAGTCTGCCCCTCTCCATCTTCATCCCTCTCTTAACAATTTTACCTCAATTCCCCTCTAGACCCCACCGAGGAGGCTTCCCTAGAATAAGAGGTGACCCATTACCACAATCCAGACTGGCCCCCTTCAAAAATCTCCCCTTAAAACAGGGGTCCCTGAGCCTTTTTAAACCACCTCAAAAATCTCCAGCGGTTCCCCTTTCCACAATGCCCCCTCCCTATGTTTCTCCATCTTCCCACTTTTGTGGGCCCATCCTTGATGAGTGTTGTTGCCACCCCACCCACCCCCACCCACCCCCACCCCCACCCCCACCCCTGCGTCCCAGATCTCAGCTCACTGCGATGGGCCCTCCAGACTCTCAGGGAACATATTGAGCTTTTAAGGGAATTAAAAATTCTCAACAAAGACCTTAAAGACCTTGCCCTTGAGGCGGTGGCTCCTGGCTTGCTAAAACCATCTCAAAAATCTATTAAATCAAAAATTAAGTCTCAGCCTGTCCTGGCATTTCCCATTACCCGGAGCCAGACCTATGGGGACTCATCTGAGGCGGCCACCCAGAGCGGCCCCTCAGAGGGTTTGGAAGACCAAAATGAGGAGGAGGAGGAGGAGGAGGAGAAGGAGGAGGAGGAGGAGGAGGAGGAACCATCATCAGAGGACCTCCCGCCAGGACAGACTTACCAAAAATTAAATGTCCACCTTGTTGAAAAGCTTAGATCCACCTGTGCTCAGTATGGTCCTACTGCTCCTTTTACATTAGCCTTGGTAGAAAACGAGAGTGAACATTGGTTGACCCCTAATGACTGGTA
Organism: Peromyscus eremicus; assembly: GCF_949786415.1. NCBI lineage: Eukaryota > Metazoa > Chordata > Mammalia > Rodentia > Cricetidae > Peromyscus > Peromyscus eremicus. The sequence goes on from NW_026734303.1 coordinate 893,474, forward strand.
CTTTCTTGCCCACGCAGCTCTTTCTGGGGGTGACTTTGTCCTCTGGAAAACTGAATTTACAGAAAATTGTTGAGAGGTTGCTCAAAAAAATATTCAACAGTCGTCCTCAAAAACTTGGATGCTAAAGAAACTTCTCGGCAACTCCCCCTATGATACAAATGAAGCACAGGCAAAATTCCCTCCCGGCCCCCTGGCCCAGATTCAAAACGCTGGGGTCCAGGCCTGGAAATGCCTTCCCCAAAAGGGGTCAGCTACCATCTCATTGCCAAAGATTCGTCAAGGCCCTGATGAGTCTTTTAGCGATTTTGTCTCTCGCTTAAATGATGCCAGGGCCAGGAGAAAACGAAAGTACCTTCGTTAAACACTTGGCCTTGCCGGGCGGTGGTGGTGCACGCCTTTAATCCCAGCACTCGAGAGGCAGAGCCAGGCGGACCTCTGTGAGTTCGAGGCCAGCCTGGGCTACCAGTGAGTTCCAGGAAAAGGCGCAAAGCTACACAGAGAAACCCTGTCTCGAAAAACAAAAACAAAAACAAAAAACACTTGGCCGTTGAAAATGCAAACAATACCTGCCAGGAAGTCCTCTGCCCTCATAAAAACAGAGTGGACCTGTCTGAATATGTCAGACTCTGTCCGGGTGTTGGCACTCCCCATGCCATGGGATCAGCTATAGGTGCTGCCCTGAGGGCTTCGCAAGAGCCTGGAGCCTGCACCTGTTACTTCTGCAAATAACCTGGACATTTCACTAGGGAATGTCCCCAGAAAGGTCACAGCCTCGCGACCTTAGCCCAGCCGGCCCATGAGGCCGCCTCTATTAGGTGCCTGCCTTCCACTCTATGCCCCCGCTGCAACAAGGGCCGTCACTGGGCTAGAGAATGCAGGTCAAAAACCAATTATCTCGGTCAGCCCCTTTCTCCATGGGAGCCAGGAAACTTCCAGAGGGGCCAGCCCCTGGCCCTGTTGCCTCCAAGAACGCACCCTGGGGCCTTGAGGTCCACTCACCCCCTAATTTCCTAGCCTCAAAAAATTCCCCCACCCCAGTTCCCTTCTCCTCCTTCCAAAGAGCAACTCCAGGCAGTGTCGGATTGGACTTGTGTGCCGCCGCCGCCGCTGCCGCAGAAAGAGTATTAAACTCCCTTGAGGGGGTTCAGGTCATCCCTACAAGGGTGACAGGACCCTTACCCTCCTGATGTTTGTGCGCTTGTCCTTGGCCGTGCTTCTGCGGCCCTCCGAGGGGTCCAGGTCTACCCTGGCATAATAGATAGTGATTTCACGGGGGAAATTGAGATTCTGGCCACTACTGTAAATGGCACGGTCACGATTCCTTAAGATACGTGACAGGCACAGCTGGGTCCTCTACCATCGTCTGTCTGTGATAATCCCTCAATTACAGACACCCCCCAAGGGTCAGGGTCAGCCTGATTGGGGTCCTCGGATGCCTACTGGGTCTAGCCTGTCACTCAGGATCACCCTACTCTCACCCTTACTATAGAAGGAAAGAAGTTCCAGAGTATCTTGGATATGGGGGCAGATGCCACAGTCATTTCCCAGTCTCACTGGCCATCCACTTGGCCACTGGTTCCGTCCCTCACCGATTTAAAAGGAATCGGTCAGTCTAATAATCTTTAATTAGTTCAAAGATACTTTCCTGGAAGGACGAGGAAGGAAACCAAGGGACTATCACTCCTTTTGTGGTTCCAAGCCTGTTAATCTTTGGGGAAGGGACAAACTTTCACAAACGCAAGTAATCTTATATAGCCCAAACTATAATCACACAACAAATGCTACGGATGAATTATGTCCCTGGCACAGGCTTGGGCAAAGAAGCCCAGGGGAGAGCCCAACCAATTCAGCCCGTTCCCAAGGAGAATAGACATGGTATGGGTTATTCAGGTTTTTAATAGCAGCCACTGACCTTCCTGTACCCCATGCAGACAAAATTACCTGGATGACCCAGACCCCTGGATGACCTCAACCATCTCTGGGTATTTACTTCCCGCCAATGATACCTGACAGGCTTGTACTGATGGACTTATGCCCTGTATTTCACTTCACCACAATAATCATTCCGCCCCCTTATTCTGTATTCCAGTACAGGTCATCCCCAGACTAACCTATTATTCCTCAGATCAATTCCTAGATCTCTAGGAAGAGAAGCCGCGCTGAAACGACTGCCTTGACAGGAGCCTGTTACTGCTATCACCTTAGCAGTCCTTTTGGGAGTTGGAGCAGCGGGAACAGGCTCAGGGATTGCCTCTCTGGTCCTGTCCAACCAACATTACTCTGAGCTTCAACTGTCCATAGACGAGGATATTGCCCAACTTGAATGGGGAATTTCTGCCCTCGAGTCATCCCTTTCCTCCCTAGCTGAGGTAGTTTTGTATAACAGGAGAGGCCTGGATCTCCTCTTTCTACAACAGGGTGGCCTTCGTACTGCACTCAAAGAGGAATGTTGCTTCTTTACAGATCACACCGGGGTAGTCAGAAACGGTATAGCTAAGGTTAGAGAAAGACTAGAAAAGAGAAAAAGAAAAAGAGAACAAGAGCTCTGGTGGTTCCAGAATTGGTTTTCCACCTCCCCTTGGCTAACGACCCTTTTTCCCTCCCTCCTAGGACCTGTTGTAGGCCTGCTCCTGGTCCTTGCCTTTGGGCCATGGGCATTTTCCCAGCTCACTCGGTTCATCCGAAGCCAAATAACAGACCTGTGGGCCAGGCAGATCCAGGTTCACTACCACCGCCTTGATATGCAGGACTCCGGGGTTGAAATTTCCGAATGTGAGAGATGCCCCACACAGACCCCTTAACTCGGGGGAGGCTGCACCTGTGTGTGGGAAAAAGGCTCGCTCAAGGCATGACTGAAGTACAGCTGGGACTGCACAGGCTGAGGACCATGGTACCGCAAAATCCCAAGAGCCTGGATTATATGCCCTGTTGCATAGCAGTTGTGCAGTAACAGCCTTGCGCTTACCCATTTCTGCTCCCTCAAAAAACTGCACGGTCCATTGATTCCCACACTATGGGGACACCCATGGTGTTTGAGTCTAGGGAGATATTCCCTCTTGGACCTTTTTCCACAACCTTTAGAGGGACAGGGCCTCTGTAATTCTCCACACAAAGCCTCTTTGAGAGACCTCCTTTTAGACCAATCCAACCTGGTTTATGTTGGCCTTTAAATTTATTACTAAGTCAGGGACCAAGGACAGAGCCTCTAGCTAATGGAAAAATACAGACCTTTAGAAGAGCTAATGGAAAAATACAGACCCTCTATAAGACAGGGAACTAGAACATCTTGCAATCAGGTTGCCTAGCGACAGGGCACTGAGTTAGAGCCCTTGGCCTTTTCACCCTGTCAATATCCTGCACAAACATCCTGTAGCTGCATTAGCATCACGCAGATAACAGCTCCCTGCTCCCCCCACCCTGCAAGAGCTGTATAAACCCTCTTGGAGAAAAATAAAGTTGCACCTTGATCAGATTTCTGTCTTGGTGTTTTCCTTTGAGTCTCCTGTCCTTATCATTCTGTCCTTAAGGTAGTCAAGTTCCCATTGAAGCCCTCCTGGCCGGGGCAGGGATTCTGCTGCGCTCCAGCTGCATGACCGCACATGCGCAGCTCAGGAGCTAGGCAAGGAGTCTTAGAATATAAGTGCGGACTGGTGATTGCGTGCTAGGTGTATGGCATGGTCACACAATCTGTGCATGCGAGGCATAGCTCCATAAGCCCACCTGTGCATGTCCTCGAGAATCCTTAAAGAGCCGGACACAGACCCACGCCCCATTCTGTTCTCTTCTGTCCCCACTATCTCTCTTTCCCTCTCTTCTCTCTGCACATGCATCTTCCCCAGGCCTGGTTCTCCTGCCCTCCTAATAAAGCTCCGAGACTGGGTTTTGTCATGACTCATGACTTTTCCGCACAGTAACCAGCACCTGGAACCAGCACTGCTTATCATATTTAAAACCATCATTTGGGCCAGAGCTCTCATCCGGACTGGAGGTGAGTGTCTGGGGTCATACCCAGGGAGGCCTGCCCCTAGGTCACATTCTGGGCATCAGCCGATCCTGGGAAAGACCCACCCAACTCAGCCCCAGTTGCCAGCCAGTGCAGGAAAGTTCCCCTTCTCCAAGACCCCCAAGCAGACCCTACAATCTATAGCCCTGCCCCCACACCCATCTGCCTGAGACCTCTGCCACTTCCTGAGACTTAGAGACCAGCCTCCAGCTCCCATCTGGCTCAAAGAGGTCCCATCCGGCCCAGAGAGCTGCCACCCAGCCCAGAAAAACAGAGAGCTCTCATTGGACAAAGGGCCGTCATTCGACCAAGAGTAAACTAAGGAGACAGGGAATCTACCAGCCATGATTAGACCAAGAGTGGCTTTCTGAGAAGTAGAATCCACGACCTCTCATTGGACCAAGAAAGGATTCCTGAAACGACAAATCTGTCAGCTCTGACTGGACCAAGAGCCCTGATAAGACCAAGAATGAATCCACAAGGAGATGGGCAGACATCAAGGCAGAAGTACATACAACAACATAAAGAGCAATACAGCATCACCAGAACCTAGCCCTCCTCCAACAGCAAGACCTGAACATCACAAAGTGGAAGAAGCAGAAGAAAGCAACCTTAAGAATAACATCATGAAGATGCTAGAGGCCTTTAAAGAAAAAATCAAAAATGAAATTGAGGAAAAGCTAAACAAAAAAGTGGAGGAAATCAACAAAGGAAATGAAAAGTCAAACAAAAAATGGGAAGAACTCTATAAAAAACTAGAGGAAAAGACAAATAAAGCAGAAGAAAACAATAAATCCCTTAAAGAAAACCATGAGAAAGCAATGAAACAGGTGAGGGAATCAGTTCAAGACCAGAAAAGGGAAATAGAAACAATGAAGAAGACACAAACAGGGGGAATGCTGAAAATAGAAAATCTGAGTAAATAAACAGGAAACACAGATGCAAGCATAACCAACAGAATACAAGAGATGGAAGAGAGGATCTTGGTGTAGAGGATACAATAGAGGAAACAGATTCATCATTCGAAGAAAATACCAATGCCAAAAAAATTGTAACACAAAATGTCCAAAAAATCTGGGACACCATGAAAAGACCAATCCTACAAGTAATAGGGATAGAGGAAAGAGAAGAATACCAACTAAAAGGCACAGAATATATATTCAAGATCAGAGGAGAACACTTTCCCAAATTAAAGAAGGAAATGCCTATGAAGATACAAGAAGCCTATAGAACACCAAACAGACTAGACCCTCAAAAAAAGGCCCCTCGCTACATAATAATTAAACAAGTAAACATACAGAATATAGAAAGAATATTAAGAGCAGCAAAGAAAAAAAGCCAAGTGACTTATAAAGGCAAATCCTTCAGAATAACACCCAATTTCTCAATAGAGACTTTGAAAGCCAGAAGGACCTGGACAGATATAATGCAGACACTAAGAGACCATGGATGTCAGCCTAGACTAATATACCCAGCAAAACTTTCAATCATCATAGATGGAGTAAACAAGACATTCCAATACAAAGGCAGATTTAAACAATACTTATCCACAAACCCAGCCCTACAGAAAGCACTAGAAGGAAAATTCCAACCTAAGGAAGTCAGATACACCCACGAAAACACAGGCAATAAATAATGCCACAGCAGTAAACCCCAAAGGAGAGAAGTACACACACATTACCACCAATAATTAACAGGAACAAACAATCATTGGTCATTAATATCCCTTAATATCAATGGACTTAATTTACCTATAAAAAGACACAGGCTAACAGAATGGATATGAAAGCAGGACCCATCTTTCTGCTGCATACAAGAAACACACCTCAAATTCAAAGATAGACACTACCTAAGAATAAAAGGCAGGGAAAAGTCTTTCCAATCAAATGGTCTTAAGAAGCAAGCGGGTGTAGCCATCCTGATATCCAGCAAAATAGACTTCAAACTCAAATCAATCAAAAGAGATCAAGAAGGGCCTTACATACTCATCACAGGAAAGATCCACCAAGAAGAATTTTCAATTCTGAACATGTATGCCCCAAACACAAGGGCACCCACATATGTAAAACAAACATTACTAAAACTTAAATCACATATAAAACCCCACACATTAAAATTGGGAGACTTCAACACCCCACTCTCACCACTGGACAGATCTGCCAAATCAAAACTTAACAGAGAAATAAAGGAATTAACTAATGTTATGACTCTAATGGACTTAATCAATATATACAGAACATTCCATTCTAACAAACAAAATATACCTTCTCCTCAGCACACCATGGAACCTTCTCTAAAATCAACCACATACTCGGCCACAAAGTAAATGTCAACAGATACAAAAAAATTGGAATAACCTCCTGAGTTCTATCAGACCAACATGGCTTAAAGTTAGATTTCAACAACAACAAAAACTACAGAAAGCCTACAGTCTCATGGAAACTGAATAATGCTCAATTGAATCACCAATAGGTCAAGGAAGAAATAAAGAAATTAAAGACTTTGTACAGATCAATGAAAATTA